>NW_022196905.1:100037247-100055528 GCF_008632895.1 Mastomys coucha
AAAAACTAACCCTAAAATTGCTTCTAATCTCTGATACAAAGCACTTGAGAGGCATCTGGAAGCCAACAGAAAAACTAGCAGATTCTTTAAGGCTCTTGTAGATGGTCCTTTGTCCTTCCCCCTTTTCAGAACAGCAACCGTTCTCCCAGATGATCATTTTTTTTGGCTTAGCTTCACGTGTACATGCCTACAATATGCATAATTGGAGCCAGGCTGCTTTCCCTGGCTTTTGGAGAACAGATCTTTGGGATCCTAAGAGTTGCCAGCTGCAGCATCAACCTTCTGCAGCCTTGAAGCTCCTGCCTGCACACATCCTGAGACCTGCTATCAGTCTCTTCGTGTCACAGTGAAGCTTTCTCCAGCTATCCCAACGGGAGGGAGTGACACTCCTCCATTCTCAGACTCCCAACCCAGTTAAACTCTAAAGAATCCTACTCTGAGTTCAACCAGCCCCAATTCAAACCCTTTAGCTGACATCTACCTGAGACATTTTCTGGAGGCGTTTTCAAGAACTTGCAGGACTCCTTTTAAAAGAAATCTCTTTCTCTAAGCCCACACACTGAATAAAACTAAAACTGTGAACAGACACTCTAACAAGGAAACACAGATGCCACAAACTGAAAATGCATATGCAGAGAACCACAGGACAAAGAGCACAGGCACATCCTCCCCGGGGCTGCCATGGAAAACATCATGAATCCAATGCTAGGCTGCAATCATGGTCAGATATGAATAGGAGGGATCAGAAACCAAGATGGATGCAGCTGTCTCTGCCCAACAGGTCATTGCTCATACAGCGTTCATGGTTTGCATGGTATGCTAGGAATATACAACTTGTAGCCCCCCTCTAAAGTCATAAAGGTAAAACAAACAAGAAAGAATAGAAAATGAAGAAGAATGTCTGGACAGAAAGGCCTTGGTAGAAAGAGGTAAACCCATTTAGAAGATGAGAAACTTCGGATGGGCAGTGGTGGCGCATGCCTTTAATCCCAGCACTTGGGAGGCAGAGGCAGGCCGATTTCTGAGTTCGAGGCCAGCCTGGTCTACAGAGTGAGTTCCAGGACAGCCAGGGCTACACAGAGAAACCCTGTCTCGAAGAAAAAAAGAAAGAAAGAAAGATGAGAAACTTCTCCCCACACAGGGAAGACCTGATACTGCCTTGATGCTCAGCGCACACTATGACTCAATGGTGCTTTCCCTCCGAGTCAAACTGAACTTGTCAGCCCACTGTATAAAGTCTTGTAAGAAAAAGAGGTGCATACCCTTTAAGGATATTGAGAAGGGTTTGTGTTTGAATCCATTCTGTTTTAAAAGAATAAAAGCTACAGAAGAGATAACTACCAACAACACAGTGAGGCTTGCACAATGATATTTATTTAGGCTTTGTGTCAAAGTGTCTCACCTCAAATAACCCTCCTAACGTGAAGGGAAAGAAAAGTTATAGTCTACACAAGCAATTATTGCACAGTTAGATAATTATGAAGTGAAATTTGCAAACAGCCACCAGCACGTATCCAAGGACCAACATCACACTGTCAAACTGCTAAGATGCTACCAGGATGACACAACCACATGGAACTAAGTATTCATCAAGTTTCCACAAAAAAGGCTCAAGCAGTAAAAAGAAAAATCCAGTGTCCTGCCAGTCCCTCTATGTGGGTCGTTCAGTGCAACAAGCTTGAGGAGATCTGATGAGCAGACTCCCTCCACAGGGTGTTCTCTAAAGAGGATTTTTTTATTTCCCCCACCATGAACCGATCAACTGAAAGGTGTTTTCACAAAAGGTCTTTCTGTAATTGTATACAAAACCCTGACCTTCAGCATATGCCGGAAAAATAAATTGTGTTTGGAGGAACAGACAAACAGGTGTCCTTCCCAGTGCAAATGATACCAAAGCCTGTAGGCCCTCCTCAGTCAGAGCCTGACACTTAAGAGACAGACACTTCTCTGTTATCCATTTTCTTAAAGTGAACAGAAGTTTGGTATTTCTGACTTCATTTCGATGACAATCTGACATTAAATTTGAAATAAAAATGAAACTTGCCCACACTTACACATCACTTAGATTTGGAAAAGCTTTTGATTTTTGTTTGTTTGGTGTTTTGTTTTGGTTTGGGTTTGGTTTTGGTTTTGGAGGGATTTTTTTCCATGACAGGGTCCATGTAGCCCAGGCTGGCTTCAGACTCACTATGGATTGTAAGCTGATCTGGAATCCCTGATTTTCCTGCCTCTACCTCCCAAGGGCTGAAGTTATAGGCATGGTCCACTATGCTTGGCTGAAAGAAATTTCAACACACAGCAGTTGCTGACACAAATACCAGATTCACACACACACACACACACACACACACACACACACACACACACACGGATGCACTTATGCATGCCCCATACAATACTCATCAAGAGTTGGATGGCCTACAGATGTGTTTCTAGGGCTCTACTCCAGTCTTTCCTTCTTAAATAAAGACCTCATAAGTAGTTGTTAGCCTATTTAAACCTCTATTGTCAGCTTGAAAAGATGTAGGGAAAAAATGTAAAATAAGGCCCAAACAAGAGTAGCCCCAAGCAGAATTTATACAAATAGTGAGTCAAACCCAAAATATTACACATCTTGGCTGAGCTGGAGATCCAAATAACTGGACTTCTCCCTAAAGTGGCAAGGGGTGGGGGTGCTTAGAAATCCATGTTAAGCCTTAAGCAAGGACTTTGTACATAGAGCAAGTAAGTCAATTAACAAATGTGTGATTTCAAAGGCTATAAAGACAAGAAATCCAGAGCCCAGAAAATGGACCCAGATCATTTTAGCACAGCTTTTCCAAGTGTTGTTTGGTTTATTTCAGCCTGACTAAAAGCTGAACAAGTTAGCAACAGTCTGTGTCTTTACAAAATGCTACAAAGAAGCATTGCTATCATTTCACACAGGAGTCTGAAGACAGGGAGAACTTCCTGTGCCAGGTGTGTGCATTCTACTGATACAGACATCTCACGAATCTCTTACTCACTGATGCTCCTGAAGGGATAACTTTTAGGGTGTGGGGATGTAGCTCAGAGACCTAGTGCTTGCCTCATAGGCATAAGGCCCTGGGCTCAAACCCAAGCACCTCAAAATAATAGGAATAGTAGTTTTTCTTATAATCTATGCTCACCCTTTCATTCTTAACTGGCTACTCTCCTGAGACAGGGAACCAGAGTTAAAGCTCTCTAAAAACATAAACCTAACCAGTTATGTAAATTTCAAAAACTAGTTAAAAAGATTTTGAATGTGAAAAAAGGCAATGTTTGACAGTTTAAGGAAATAAGGAACTGACTGAAATAGCTATTAAAATCATTATTTATAATAGGGGCCAGGGTGGAAAGGCTGTCCTCTATTAACCAATAAATATGACCACCATAATTTTCCATTCAATAGCAATGAAAAGATAGAAAATCTACATTTCAAAAATGACTTATAAAGAGGTTGGAGCAAGGGCCACATAGTGAAGAGCATTAGTTAAGCGTCAAAGGACCAAGGCTCAGTTCTCATCACCTTTGGGGGCTCACAAACCAACCAACCAAGCAAATAAACAAACAAACAAACAAAACATGTAACTCCAGTTCCAGGGAGTACAGTACCCTCTTCTAAACTCTGAAGGAAGGCACCCGGTATATACAAAGTACACATACATACATACACATGCAAATGCACACACACAGAGAGTCAGAGACAGAGATACAGAGAGAGACAGAGATGTAAGGAATTTATCAAGAACAAGAATAATTGAAAACAGTACCACAGGGTGGGAGTGGGCTATAACATTTCCACTTACCTGTCACCCTTTAAATTCTACCTGTTCTGTCCTTTGGTTTAAAATATAAAACCAGAGCTTTACATAGATTCATGATGCCCAGAATTTGAGGGCCACTTGGGTACTAAAAGAAGCCATAGGATTTCCCTAGGCTTTTAGGAAAGCTGATTTTTGTAAGTCTTATGCAAAAGGAAAATTAATTCCTTTGAGTCTTAAAAAAAAAAGAGGACAAGAGTTTCCTTCTAAAAGAAACAGTTCTGCCAGCTCTTAAACCTTTTGGGCTAGAAGGCCTTGACATCCTCAAACCATCCCAACTCCATGCTATCAAGATGCTAAGCTCATTTACTGAACTCCAAAGCCATGAACCAGAGGCTGATGAGATAGCAGAAGTCTGATAAAAATTTGTGAAATAAGTCAACTAGATAAAAGAATGGAAGACTAACAGAGACCCTAAGTAATGCTAGTCTGTGATGTTAAATGCAGGCTGATATTGACAATGAAATAGATACATTTTAAAGTGATTTAAAATGGGATCCATTTGACCATAACATTTTATATAAAGAAAAGTTAAATCTTTAATACAAGCTACACAAGAAACAAAACTTGCAAAACTACAAAGACAGAAAGACTTCAACAAAAAAAATAAAATCGAGTTTGGCTGATTTACAAGCATGTTAATTCTCAAATATTTTATAGGCGTGTTGTCTAGACACACCAGATACCTGTACTTATGCAGAATGCACCTTTGAACTACTGACATACAAGTTGTGCACCCCTTACCCAAAAATCTAACATTCAAAATGTCCCCAAATCTATAACTTTTTCAGCACAAATATGACAAGTGGAAAATTCCACACCAGTGTCATATAACTAGCTGAACTCAAGATGTAGGTAGACACACTAAAAATGTTGTATGAAACTACCTTTATGTTATCAAATATATATTACACACAAATTATGTTTAGACCTAATTCCCCTTCCCAAGAGATCATTATGTATACAGATATTCCAAAGTCTGAAGAAATCCACAGCCCTTTTACTCACAAACATTTTATTTTTTCAAGACAGGGTTTCTCTGTGTAGCCCTGGTTGTCCTGGAACTCATTCTGTAGACCAGGCTGGCCTCGAACTCACAGATCTGCCTGCCTCTGCTTCCTGAGTGCTGGGATTAAAGGCGGGAGCCATCGATGCCCAGCACCCCCAAGCATTTTTGATGAGGGAACTCAAACTGAGTTAAAACATTTATGTCTGCAGAATGCACAGCTGTATAAAAGATACATGAGATCATACTACCTCACACTTGGAAGATGCTAATGAAAGATAATGATGACAGTAGTGAATCTGTCAACCTCCCCAAGAATGAGTTCATGCTTTAAATTTTATAAATGAGACAATGGGAGTCATTACAAAAGGATTCACAAATGAATCTCTTTGGATTGCCAGTGTTCTTAAATAACCTAAAGTGCTATCCAAACAACACAAAATCTTACATATATACCTCTCAAGGAAAGCAAACTAGAAGAAAAAAAGAGACCCTATGAGTTGTATTTAAATACAGTATTTAAATACAACTATGAGTTGTATTTAAATACAAGACCCTATGAGTTGTATTTAAATATAGTATTTAAATAAGTCACCACAGGTTCTAGACACATTAACATTCAGGCCCTGCACTCAAGATCATCCCACTTTTAAACAGTTGAAATTAAATTAAATTAAATTAAGTTAATTGCTCGGAAAGCAACTTAGTTACTGTACTAGATAAAGCTACAACATTTTCTGTTTCTGAAACATATGCTACACATAGTACAAACCGGTCTAGATGTCAGCAGGACATCAATAATATGCTGTGCGTCCCCTGCTGGCTAATGTTAAAAATAACAATGGATTTCTCAGGGCATAGGCCTTTGAAGTGTTAGAGTTCAAAACTCAGTTGATGACTTTACTGTTTTTTGATGTACGTATCTTAATCAACAGTTAAGGAAAGTTGGTATGGAGGGGCCAGATTCCATCACAATAGGGGGCATTTAAAGCTGACAACAATGTCAAGAGTAAAAAGTATGCCAAAGCCTTGAAACGCTAAACAATGCAGAATTAAAGCCAAAAGCAGAGAACATCAAGAAACAGAGCAACATCCTCTCGCTGAGACAATGGCATGAAATCAAGTCCTCTTTAATAGCCCTCCAGGGGGGAAGAATTATTTCCCTACCTCCTGCGCCAACCTCAAGCTGTTTCCTTAGGAAGCCAAGCGGCTTGATCAACACCGTCTGGTGGATTAATAAAAGTAATGAAGAATAAAGATCCAAATTAACACGCGTCAGAGTTCTATTTATATTTATTTGGACCCAGGCTCGAAGAAGCTGGATTCTGGCTCCTGCAAAGTACATACGTGTATGATCACCAAAATTAATTACAGATAATTTATCTGTGTTTCAAAAGATGTATTCAACTCAGACAGGAAGCCGGGCCAGAAGAGAGGGCCAAGGACTTAGTGCCTATGGATCTTAACCACACTTCCCACCATGACCGAGGCAGCTCTTGGGTTAAAAGTAACAGAAAGCTGTACGTGACCTTTGACAAGTAACTTTGCCTCTATCTAGCTACTAGAGTCTAGCATATTTGATCTGTAAAATGGGTCCACTAAAATCACTTTTGACCATAGAGTTGAGGTGGTCCTTAAGTCCTAACAGGAACTAGCTGGGGTTGCTGGAGATACTGACACACAGGAGGAGATCAATACACTCCCGTTTTAGTACCCCAAAAGAACCAGCAGAGCTCCCCCGGATATTAAAGGATCCCGATATGTTTTTGTTTTTTGTTTGTTTGTTTGTTTGTTTGTTGCGTGTTGGTACTCTCCCAAGCCGCTCTCCCACTTCTTCGAAGGAAGAAGAAAATTTAAATCAGCTGGTTCTTCATCTCAGTCTGACACTCGCAGGATGCCAACCCTTGCGGCTCTCCAGTCACCACGGGGCGCAGCACGAGGCGCAAACACCTGTGCAGCGCTCCCGCGCGGTCCTAGTCCCAAACATCTGTGCACTCCTCCAAACCGCACAGCCACCTTGGGGGACCGAGTCCTCCCAGTTCACAGCTAGCGAGTGGGGCAACTGTTCGCACCAACACCTAAGCGCAGTAGTAAGGACTTGTCATGCCAGCTTCTGCACTTCTATTAGGTACGGGAAGGTGGGATAAATGCCCCAATTACAAGCGGATTCCTCTAGCAACATCCCAGCGTTTCAAGTTTGTCCCAACCAAGTTCACAAATCGTCGGGAGCCTCTACCATCAGCGGCAGCGCGGCGGGGTTAACCCGGGCGCGTCCTCCACGGCGTTTTCGGGACTGACTCCCCGAGCCAGGGCGCGGCCAGCGGGGACCCTGGACTGGTGTGGGCGCGCGTGTCCCGCGGCCGCGGCCTCTGCTACCCATCACAGTCGAGTGCCCACCCACGCTGTCACACGCCGGGAGGGCAGTGGCCTGCGGCCCCGCACGGGACTAGGAAACCGCGGAGAGGAAGAGCGAAAGCGGGCGTGGAGAACTCCTCCCCGGCGCTGCCCACTCGGGACCACAGCGGATCCCGGTTCCGCTCAGCGTCAACTCGGCCGGACCAGAGCCAGGTCCCGAGCTCGGGGTCCCGGGTGGCCCGAGCAACCCCGCAAAGCAGGCACCGACCCGCACCGCGCAGCGTGCACAGTCTCTGACCCGGAGCCGAGCCGCACGTACCTCGCAGGCGGTGTGTCCAGGACCGGTCGTCAGCAGAGGTGGAGGAGTAGCCGAGGCGAGTCCCCGCGCCCAGCGCGCGCAAGCGGCCGTGAGCTCAGCAGCCGCAGTTCAACTGCGCCATTCGGACCCCGATGGGGACTTTCACCTCCTGCCGGGAGCTCGTGGAATTGCGCAGCGAAAGTGGCTGGAAGGACAGCGGCCCGCTTCCCCCTCTCCCTTCTCTCTCTCTCACTGCCAGGGAGTAGGAAAGTGGCTCTCAGTGTCCCCGAAAGCATGGATCACCCTCATCAGGCGGGTGCGGCGCCCTAACTTGGCCGCTCACACGCGCGGGCGGGGTCGGGCGCGGAGCCACAGCAATCAGCGTGAGGGGGGAAGGGCACCGCGGGCCTCGGGGGCTCGGCCGCCTAGAAACTCCTCCTCCTGCCCCTCCTCTCCTCCTCCACTGCTGATGGATGAGCCTAGAGAGCTTGCTCCAGTTTGCGCGTCCCTTCGGGTGGGCGGAGAAAGCTGGAGCTGGAAGAAGAGAGAAAGGAAGTCAGGGGTGCGGCCCGGGATGGGGTGACAGCTGGGCATCCCTAGCCTGGAAGAAGTGGGGTGCCCGAGATGTGGCGTGCACTGCGAGGACTCGCTGCCTTCCCCTGGATCCTTCAAACTACCAAGGCTTAGGAGAAGATAGAATTTAATTTGGTTCCTGGTTGTTGATATAAAAAGTCTTTAAAAGAAAAAGATCTCAAAGAAGCCCATTCCCACATCGCAGCCCCTCGCACACATTCATTCTGCCCCAGTTTGGTTTTTCTCCCCGAGTCTCCAGTTCTGGTTATCTAAAAGTATGCTCCTGTGGCGTAGACAGGGTTTTGTCTTTCTCTACACAGCCTAGCGCAGAGTGCCTTCTCCAGCTACTGATGTGCTGCCTGAATTCCATCCCTGCGGTTTCCCCACGGCCCTCTGAATTTAAAGGACAGGTGAGCGCACAGGGTCCTGCCTGCCTGCTGCATGTGCCAGTGAGCTGCATCCTGGCAAGACTTGAATGCAGCTCCTTCAGTCACCAGCACAGATCTGATACTGTTTATGCTTCGCTTTCTATTAAAAGGTGAATTGCCCATTGGGGCTATAGCTCAGTAGAAATGTATTTGTCTAGCATACACAGAGCCCTGAGTTTGAGCCCCAGCACCACAAACAACCAAGTATGGCAAAAGAATCATAAGTTCAAAACCAGCCTTGGCCCGAGTAGAGGTCAGAAGACAACTTTCTCGCTTTTCACCACGTAGGGCTCAGGAATCCAACTTAGATGCAGTTCTTCAGGCTTGGCAGCAAGCACCTTTATCAACTGAATTCTGTCACCAGCTACTTCACAGCAAACTCTACAGGTGCTACAGCAGATGGAATGGCCCAAGTGACCAGTTCAAAGACAGTTTCCAGTCTTGACTGCTGCTGGATAATCAGGGAACCTTTGCACAAATGCGTAAACTCCAGCTAGACTTCTGCAATTTTAAGTTTTTAAAGCCTATTTTTAATGATGGTTCTTAAACACTTTAACCTCCTTTCTAGCCCAACACCCTCCAGAGAGGTAGGAAAAATGAAAGGATATGGGGAAGTGGACCTGTTTAGAAATGGTTTTTTGAAGCAACTCCCATCTGTGTTGTCTGGAAATCGGCAGTTCAGTTTACAGGTTGGAAGAGACAGCTGGATCCGCTAGCAAACACTTCATGGATATATGGATGGTCCAGTTCAGCAGAGTAGGGATAGCAAACACGAATCAGCAGTGGTGGCACTATATAGCTGGAAAGAACACATAGCCTCAGAAGACATTTTTCCTGAAGTAGTGGAAATTACCAGCCCAGGGGCCGCCATGGCTGGGCTTCCCGAAGCTACAGATAATAATGAAAAGCAAGCCTTAGAGAATGGACACAAGTGACAAAGAACAACTCACACCCAACGCCTTAGTCTGTGGTGGGCAATGCCATGGACCCACCTAGATAACTATGAAAAACAGGCTAGAGAGAGAGAGAGAGAGAGAGCATATGAGTGATAAAAATAGTGCATGAAATAATGTGTGGAACACCCTAGTTGTAATTGGCTGAATTTAGCTTAAAAAGTCTGGTCTGGCATGGCAAAATCGCTCACCTCCCAAGAGCCCAACAGAGAAACCTTGTGCTGAGAAATAATCTGCATGGGCCCCACCCAGACTCAAACATCTGCTGCTTAGACAGCAAAGCCTCTGGAGCTGCCTCAGTTCCAGAGGATCCCAAGCAAGGAACACGGAGTTGCATCTTACCTGTGTGCTGCCGGGAGCTAAGGATATACCTGCCAGACTGGAGAGGTTAATGAGAGTGTGTGTGAACGAATGAATGCGGACCTGTTTTACCATTTACTTGCTTTTTTCTATTTACAAATAGATAAAAGTACTAGAACCTTTTCCACCTGGTATTGAGGAATTTGTTTCTGCCACACTTTATGGCCCAAATTGTGACACTAGCAGAAACAGTCAGGCCTCAGCCTCAGCAGGAGCAGGGACCAACAGGAATGTCAGGAGAAGTTCTCAGCCTCTCTGGGAAGCAAAGATCAGTGAAGACTCCAGACCAACAAGCATTACACCGCTAGCTCTATAAACAAACCTAGCTCAGCACCCCCCCACTGTCCATGGAGTTTTATTTATACCCTTCAAACATCACATGTCCTCCATGAGTCTTGCCTCAGCACATGAGTCTGTCTCAGCTGATATCACTCCATCATCAGCTGACACCACTCCATCATCAGCTGACATCACTCCATCATCAGCTGACATCAGCCAGAGTCCATGGAAGCCACAAGAAACTATGACACATCACCAAAGTTTCTTGGCGTGTTTCTCTCTTTGGAGTCCTGACAAATGGAGCTCAACTATGCAGTGTAAGGCAGACCAATACATGTGTGTCGATAGTGAAGAATCTTCTATCATGTGTCCGTTTACATGCTTGCTTTATCAGAACATCCTTTCACTTGAGTCTGCTTCACTGAAATGCTCCTTTCACTGCCTTGAACTTACACCTGTGTCTGCTTCAGGACAACACTCCTTCACATGTCTGCCCCAGCAAAACACCACCTAACGCTACTGACTTTCCAAAGAACCTTAAGCTTCCACTTCAGACTTCCTCTAAAAGTGCTAGGATTTGGGCTGGAGAGATGGCTCAGTGGGTAAGAGCATGACTGTTCTTCCAAAAGTCCTGAGTTCAATTCCCAGTAACCACATGGTGGCTCACAACCATCTGCAATGTGATCTGATGCCCTCTTCTGGAGTGTCTGAAGATAGCTACAGTGTACTCAATACATAAAATAAATAAATAAATCTTTTTAAAAAAAGTGCTAAGACTCTAACGTGGAGAATTGAGGGGTGAGTTTGGGGGTTTTGTTGTTGATGTTGTTTTGTTTTGTTTTTCCTTTGAATAAGTCTCATGTAATTCAGGGCCTCCAATTCATTAAGTAGTGAGGCCTGCCCTTGAACTCTCATCTCTCCTGCTTCTGCCTCACACTTCCCAAGTTCAAGGATTGCAAGTGTGGGACAGCCAGCACACCCAATGGAGGAGGCTTCTCATACAGTCTCAGCATGTGGGTTTCAACCCCTTTGGGGTCACTTAAGACCATCAGAAAACAGTCTGGGGGTGGGCTTTGGGTTTTGACATTAAAATGGCAAAGTTTTTCCTTGGACAAGATACTAAACAAAAAAGTAAGAGTAGACAAATGGGATTATATAAAACTTGTTCAGCAACAACGAACAACAAAGGGGAGAAACAAGCCAGAGATCAGGAGCTTGTGACCTAAAACAGTATGTGACAAGTGGCTGGTATCCACAAGGCACACAACACTCCTCCCTCCAAACCCCAGCAGTACACAGATGGACAGCACCACAAGAAAGTGGCAATCAGCATACACTGACATCATCTATCCGAAGTGTTGCCAGAAACAACCCATGGGAACATGAAAAATGTCTATCACCAGTAACCATCAGGAAAGCATCCCACTGAATGGCTATCAGCAAAGGGGTGAATGATAATGTCTGGCAGCACAAGAGAAACAGGAGCATTTGCACAGAACTGGTGCGAATGTGAAACTAACACTCATTGTTAGGGGATACCGTGCAGGAAAACACAGATGCTTACACTACAATCCACAACAGTAGCAAAGTTACAGTTCTGAAGGAGCAATGGAATGACTTTGTGGCTGGGGGCCACCACAACATGAGGGACTATATTAAAGGGTCGCAGCATTAGGAAGGTTGAGAACCACTGTGACAAAGCATGACCTACATTATATTTATTTTCATTTTATGATGAGGTCTCATGTAGCCCAGGGTGACTTTGAATTCCACTCTTTCTGCCTCCATCTCTTTAATCCTGGGAGGATTACAGGCATTGCCACCACGCCTGATTTTATGTGGTACTGGGGATGGAGATAGGTTTCACACACTAAGCACTCTAACTACTGACTGAACTTTATTAGAAAGTTATTGGAAGCAGGGCAGTGGTGGCACACGGCCTTTAATCCTAGCACTTGGGAGGCAGAGGCAGGAGGATTTCTGAGTTCGAGGCCAGCCTGGTCCACAGAGTGAGTTCCAAGACAGCCAGGGCTACACAGAGAAACCCTGTCTTGAAAACAAAACAAAACAAAACAAAAACAAAACAAAAAAAACAAATATACAAACAAAAAAGAAAGTTATTGGAATCCACTACTTGAGAAAACAGGAAATGCTTCTCACTTCTTCCATGTGTTTATATGTAGTTACAGAAAAATAATTGTAATGATTTATATCATTAATCAAATGAGTTACTATGGAAATCTCTGTTAGGTATCTACTGTGATTTGCACGAGCCATGTTTCCTTTGTAGGTTCAGGGATGAATACTTGGTTCCCAGTTGCTTGGAGAGGTCATGGGGCAGGGTGGCCTTGCTGGAGGGAGTACATCAGTTGTTGTCAGGGAGGGGTGTCTCAAAGCCCTTACAGCCTCTCCCCACTTCCAGTTCAATCAGTTTGTTGTTTGCTATTAAAGAGTGATCTCTTGGCTCCCTGCTCACCAATGCTTGCTTCATGTTTCTGCCCTGACATGATAGATTCTTATACCATAAGCCAAATAAACTGTACCTCCGGCAAGTTGCCTTGCTCACAGTCTTTCACCACAACAACGGCCAGGTAACTAACAGAACACCTTACTGATAGGTGCTAAGCATTGTTTGAGAGTGGGAGCTAAGGTATTGGAAATGCTAATAGACACAATATCCTGAAGAAACAAGGCCCAAGCCGGTAAGCACAGGCCTAAATACAGTCTAACTTTAGGCCTCCAGATTTCTTTACACTTGAGTACACAACATTAATGCCTCAGAGCACTTGAACTGGGCAAGATTATTTCAACACTTAAATTACTAAGTATGGTATGGCTATGGTAAGAGGGTCATGAGGTTCAACCTTAGTTCAAAGCCTTTGTCTTTGAAGATTTATGAAGTACCTGCCAGTAGAGCCCAAATGACACCACTTTTAAAACCTAATTACTGGGCTGGAGAGATGGCTCAGTGGTTAAGAGCACTGACTTGTCTTCCAAAGGTCCTGAGTTCAATTCCTGGCAACCACATGGTGGCTCATAACTGTGGACTCCTTCCCCCCCCCCTTGTTGCTTGGGAGTGACTTGGTTCTGTAAAGCAGCCCCAACAGGCTGCAAGCTGGAGTTGAACACCTGCTGTGTGGAGTCGTGACTGCTGCTCCTTATATCAAAGACTTAGCAGGTCTCATGCTTATGTTAAAGGTTTACCGGATCTTCCTTTCAAGATCTCCTTCTGGTCTGGTGTTAATAGATTTTCTCCTGTTTATGTCAAGTTTCGAATTCCTCTGGGTCTGGTTCCTAGCGTAACTATAAATACTGAGTGAATTTCAGTAAAGCTCTCTTATCACTTCTACCTGGCATCTGTGTACTTCCTTGTTAACCGTTTGCCTTCCCAGGACCCAATTAACCCAGTTCCTGTATACCCACAGAAGAAGAGAGACCGCCCGGGCCGGTCCCCTTCAGATGGCGCCCAACGTGGGGCTAAGACATGGGAGTGCTCTAGGAGCGGTAATATATCATAGATACAGAGATTTCTAGACAGATCCCCAGAACTGGGGTAGACGGTTTGAGACTTTGGGGTAAGAGCAAAACATTTTGCCCCTGGGTTGAAGATAAGATGGGCTAATTTTCTTCTAGAAAATTAAAAGATATACACTTACAATCTTATTTATGAGGCAGCCTCATCTGGGTTTCCAGATCCCTTTAACCGGGGCTGGGTTGAAGTTATAGCACTCAGAGCTCTCAATTTTAGCTAGATTTGATGGTGAAGATTTTCACCAATATGTCGACAGGACTTCAGCAGGGTTTTCCGCCAAGGGGCATGCCAGGTTTCCAGCTAATTTAGCTGGGGTTCAGGGGGTCAGCCGGTAGGCTGGGTACTCAGATTGGGTTCCAAGAGATGTGGACTGCGGTAACTCTAGGCTTAGAGGTAGTCTGTCCCCTGTTTTGTTCAGCTCGGTGCTCAGAGCTGCTAGAGGTATATGTTTATGTGTTTTCATGTTACATGTGAGTCGTGTCTCGTGGTTTGAATGAGAAGTCTTGTCTTGTGTCTGTATTACAGAGTGTGCGGGGCGGGCGGGCCCGGGGGAGTACACAAGAATCCAGCATCGGGTCTGCCAGTATTATGAAGTCTGCCCAGACAGAGACACATACCTAGTGGCTGTATCTCTGCCAGAGACACGCTTTAGCTTGGCCCATTGAGTCAAAAAAGACGGAGTCAGTGTGAATTTCAGATCCCTAGTTAACACACCACTACGATTCCCATACAATATATGTGCCGAGCTAAAATTGCCTTGATCCTGCCTCTTGCTTTGATATTAATAAGGGGTGAACTGTAGACTCCTTCCCCCCCCTTGTTGCTTGAGAGTGACTTGGTTCTGTAAAGCAGCCCCAACAGGCTGCAAGCTAGAGTTGAACACCTGCTGTATAGAGTCGTGACTGCTGCTCCTTATATCAAAGACTTAACAGGTCTCATGCTTATGTTAAAGGTTTACCGGATCTTCCTTTCAAGATCTCCTTCTGGTCTGGTGTTAATGGATTTTCTCCTGTTTATGTTAAGATGAACAAGTTTCGAATTCCTCTGGGTCTGGTTCCTAGCGTAACTATAAATACTGAGTGAATTTCAGTAAAGCTCTCTTATCACTTCTACCTGGCATCTGTGTACTTCCTTGTTAACCGTTTGCCTTCCCAGGACCCAATTAACCCAGTTCCTATATACCCACAAAAGAAGAGAGACCGCCCGGGCCGGTCCCCTTCACATAACCATTCTGACACCTTCTTCTGACGAGTCTGTAGACAGGAACAATGTATTCACATACATAAAATAAATAAATCTTAAAACAAATTTTTTTTTTTAAAAAGGAAGTACTTTTCCAAAAATGAAAATAAAAAAATAAAAAAATAAAACCTCAATTACTCTCTGTCTATTAGTATACTAATTTTCTATACATATGAATACACTCTCCAAGTCCTCTGTACAAACAGAGGACTCTGTCCCCTGTAGCTACTAAGTAGGGACACTTGTCTACCTTGAGTTCAAATCCTTAGCCAGCAGGCTTAACCACCAGAAACTCTCATATTGACAACATTAGAGGACTTTAAAAGGAGTCCAGATATGGTTAGTTTTAGCATATGTCAAGGGAAAACACAAGGACTGAGTCAGAATTCACTAACTCGTCGTGCATGCAGAGGTGGCATCACTTTAAATCTTTTCCCCTTTATTTATTTGTATACACATATCATGCCATGACTTTCTGGAGTTGGCTTTCTCCCTCCATGATGCAGATTTCAGGGATCAAACTCTGGTCAGGGTCAAGTGTCCTCGCCTGCTGAGCTTCCTTACTGGCCAGTGTCAGCTGTTGCCTTAAGAGACCATCTTTCTTTGGTCTGTGGTAGTATCTTGAGAAATTTCCTTTTCTGTTTTGTTTGTTTGTCTTCTGTGTTTCTTTGGTTTGAGGCAGGGTCTCAAGTATGCCAGTTTTTTCCTGCAACCTGATGTGTAACATAACGACTGTGAGAACTACTGAGCTTCCTGCCGTCACCTCTGGGGAATCCAGGCACAAGTCATTCAAGACTTCATGCATGGTAGACAACTTTTTTTTTTTTTTTTTTTTTTTAAGCAGGCACACAAATGGTCGTTTTTAATTTGAGTTTTAATTTTTTTTGAGACTCTCATACTTGAATACTGTATTTATTTCATTTATACACCTCGTTCTTCTTCCAGCTCCTTCTGTGTCCCTCTCTATTGCCTCTCAAATTCATGATCTCTTCTTTAATTGTTTTAAACACACAGACACAGAAAGAGAGACAGAGAGAGACAAAGGTAGAGACAGAGAGAGAACCTTTTGCATCCACTTAGGATTGTTCTTATTTGTATGTGTTTGGGGCTGACCACTTGGAACTGACTAACCTACCAAGGGGCTCATCCCTAGAGAAGACTGATTCTTCTTCTCTTAATTAATTGCCAGCAGCTCTTCATCTAAGGGTGGGGCTTTGTGACATCCCCCATGTCAACTGGTGTTGTCATTCTGCAGGTCTTCAGGCAAACTGATGGTCTCCCACACCCCAAGAAGAATTGTAAAGAGACTTGACACTTTATATATATATATGTGTGTGTGTGTGTGTATGTGTGTGTATGTGTGTGTGTACACACACATATATATACATATATACATGTATATATATGTATCATCTTACTTGCACAAGAAATGTTTGACAGCAGAGTCCCAGTGATTTACAGAGCCTGTGTCTGTCTCAACGAACCATCCTTCCCCTAAGCAGGGACTCACTCTAACAGTGACTCATCCTGTGGCATGGCTCCAGATCCCAGGATAAGCAGGCAACTGAGAAAATGCGTAATAACCTGTTTGTTGGTAATGTTTGCTTTAGGTTCACCCTGGTCCCCTTGAAGGAAAAAGTACTTACTCCAATCTTCTGAAAGACCCAGTCATTTTTAAAAATCCTATGGTTGTTTTTCCTTTTCATAAGTCCTGATACAGAACTCAGCATATGCTTTGTAATTTATGAATTTAATCCATCAGAGCCCGTACCAAGGGCTTTACATGTATGTAAAGCATGTACCATGCTTGCTTTACATGTATGAAGCCCTAGGTGTACCACCATATACACTAGGTATGATGGCAGATGCTTACATTCCCAGCATTTTGGGAGATGGAGGGAGGATGATCAGAAGTTCGAGGTCAGCCTTGGTTTCGTAAGGAGTGGAAAGCCAACTTGATCGCTGTGAGGCCTTGTCTATGTGAAGAGTAAAATAAAGTCCACAACAGTTCTGTTCCTCTCACATCATCAAGTCTAACATGATGCACAGAGAGGCGGAGTCACTTACCTTCAAGGGGCTGAGCAAGGCAATCACTCGGCTCCAGAGTCCATATCTACAGCTGTACTTTGTACCACAGGTGACAATGAGCCCCTTGCCTGGGGTAGAAAGTCTTATTTCATTGTTTTGTGTTTTAAAGCTCTTTGGAGCTTTATTGGATAAAAAGTTTGTTGAGTGGAACTGATGACTTCAGCTCATTCACAAAAACAGGCTCCTTTCACCCAGATCCGAACATGAGCTAAAAGTTTGTCAAGCACAGCAAGCAGCTTTGAGGCAATTGTACAACCACTCTGAAGGATGTGTGACAGAGCAAACGCTGTTCCAAAACTCCAGTGACAGACACGGTCCACGGACTCCAGAATGCACTCACCTTCACTTTAGCTGGCCTATTGTCATGGGCAGCCTTACAACTTCATATCGAAAGTTTGCTCCCCAAGATGCCAGGGCATACTTGCAAGTGTCTCATACGGCATCATAATTGAAGGCAGAAATTTAGAGCCACAGTTTTCTACATCTGTATCTGAGAAGAGGATAAGTTTGGGCTGGTAAAATGTGCAACAGGCAAAATTCCAATTAACGAGGAAAATATTACTCTTTGATGACCCTGGGTGCAGGGCAGAGAGCCAAGCACCTGATTTAGACCTGACTCCTACCAGGGACTGGAAATGAAAACATGATGCGAATTCCCCTGCAATCATAAAACCACCAGCCTCTGCCAACATGCCATTTCCTAAGAAGCAGAGGCCCAGGGAGGCCCAGGATGGAGGTTTCCAGAGTTCACCTGCCTTCAGTTTCCCCACAGCAGGGGTTCCAATGAGGCCAGAAAACTTGTAGCATTTCAAAGTAACAACAAAGCCACTTGGTATCTTTGTGGTCTCCACACAGCAGATGGGGGGTCAGGGTGGACTTGTTCTCCCTTAGAGCTGAAAGCTGGGACCAAAAGGGGACTCCCACACCCCTCCCCTTCTCCACAGCAAAGAACTAGCCCTCTTTTGTTTCTTCTGTTTGCTCTTTGTGAGTTTTGGGGCCTAGATAAGGAATCCCGGCCCAAAGAGCTGACATAAAAGGATCACAAGCATCCAGGATATGTATCAATAGCTTTAAATGTTACAAATCTTAACTCATGACTTGACAAGCATGAAATATTCTAGAGTTCAGGAGTGGGTGTGGGTCCTTAGTCAACTTCAGGTTATCCTCACCTTCTGTGCTAGAGTTCTATAGAAACTCTGGAAGATTTGCAAAGTGCAAATAAACAAGAGGCCTTTCCATAGGGGCCTTGGGGCCATTCATTGTATCCTTAGGGGTCATGGGGTCATTCATTGTATCCTTAGGGGTCATGAGCCATTCATTGTATCTTTTTTTTTTTTTTTTTT
>NW_022196905.1:100055543-100058883 GCF_008632895.1 Mastomys coucha
TTTTTTTTTATAAGACAGGATCTTCTGTATTCCAGGCTAGCCCCCAACTCTCCGGATATATAACCAGGGGGAAATCTTAAAGCCTTTATCTCCCTGCCTTCATCTCCAGAGTTCTGGGATCACAGGTGTGCGCCGCCCAGTTTGCTCCCAGTTGGGGTAAGACACTCTCCCAAGCAAGCCACACCCCAGCCTCCAAGAGTCATTGTCTTTTTTGTTTGTTTGTTTCGAGACAGGGTTTCTCTTTGTAGCCCTGGCTGTCCTGGAACTCACTCTGTAGACCAGGCTGGCTCAGAAATCCACCTGCCTCTGCTTCCCAAGTGCTGAGATTAAAGGCATGTGCCACCACTGCCCAGTGGTCATTCTCTTTTTAATCTTTGTTTGCTAGTAAACATGTTTTAACCAAAAGTTGTGGGGTGACTATTCCTTATGAACATTTCATTTTCTTTATTTAGGGATACAATTAACATACCTAAACATTTTAATCTTATTGGGTCCTCAGCAGTAGATCCAAGCATAGAGCATTTGATGATTACCAGATGACTAATCCTTTCCCCAGGGAGACATCACAATGGACCAAGCCTTGATTACAGTAAGAATGTTGTCTTAGTCAGGGTTTCTATTCCTGCACAAACATCAAGACCAAGAAGCAAGTTGGGGAGAAAAGGGTTTATTCAGCTTACACTTCCACACTGCTGTTCATCACCAGAAGAAGTCAGGACAGGAACTCAAGCAGGTCAAGAAGCAGGAGCTGATGCAGAGGCCATGGAGAGATGTTTCTTACTGGCTTGCTTCCTCTGACTTGCTCAGCCTGCTCTCTTATAGAACCCAGGACTACCATCCCAGAGATGGCACCACCCACAAGGGGCCCTTACCTCCTTGATCACTAATTGAGAAAATGCTCCAGGGCTTGATCTCATGAAGGCACTTCCCCAACTGAAGCTCCTTTCTCTGTGATAACTCCAGCCTGTGTCAAGTTGGCACACAAAACCAGCCAGTACAAATGTCCTCAAAATCTTATTTCCTATTTGCTTTGATCTCTGGAAGAAGCCAAGCCTGGGAGGTTTGGAAAGTTAGAAGGTTGGACTTCCTGGAGGGTCACAGGACTAGTTGTTCTCCCTAGTCAAGCGTTCCTAGCTGTTCCTGGCTCACTGCTTTCAGTGTCTAAGTTCCGAAGACTCCTGGGTCCCATCAGGATTTTCCACCCATTGACCTACCTATGTTTTTACCATCTACAAATCTTACTTCAAATGTATGACCACCATCCTTTGTGCTGCCCAGCAAGTGTGTATGAGGTCACCTGAGCATTTTCTAAGAGATTGATTTCTCTCTTCAAACCCTCAAGCTGAGCATAGGGAAACACCCAAAATCACAGCCCCCAGGAGGCTAAGACAGAGGGCTCAAGAGTTTGAGACCTACTTGGGGTTCTTCAAAGAGGAAGAGAGAGAGAGAGGAAGAGAGAGAGAGAGGAAGAGAGAGAGAGAGGACATACATACAACTAATATCATATGGACTGAGAAGGTTATATTTAGGGGTATATATGTATCTGTGTATATACATATATATACATGCAATAATAACTATAGAAAAAAAAAGACCATGAATTTGAAAGAGATGGGGGTAGTTGAGAGGGCTTTGAGGGAGGAAAGTGAAGGAAGCAATATAGTCAAAATGTAATCTCTTAATTAATTAAATTTATATATATGTAACACACACATCTATCTATCTATCTATCTATCTATATCTATATATATATACAATAAAAATAAGGAATCAACTCCCTACCTCCACACATGTGCCATGGTACACTAACACAAAAAACACATATATAGCACACATACATACACAAAATAAAAGAAAATAAATGAATAATGTAGCAGTCTGACTTGGCCTCAAATATCTATCAGGCTCCCATTTCATTATGGTAATACTTCTCAAAATAGATAGGGACATGATTGCCTATGGCTTCACCCACCATCTCCTCCTCATCTAAAGGATGAGGAGGTTATTCCTTGCTAGTTATGGTCTCTCTCGGCTTCCAGTCTTAAGCGCATACACACACACAGACACACATACACACACGTGCACACATACATACATATACATGCACATGTGTGCACAAACATGCACACACCACTTGAGGAGTAGATAATGAACTGCAGTGCCTACCAAGTATCCAGTGAGCATCATGTGAAAGGTAACCCGACAGACCGAAGAGCTCTCCATAAAGGGTGACTGAGGTAGTTCTAATGATGTAGGAGGGAACAGATTGTTTTGACCCAAAGGATCTAGGTCTTTTTGTCCCTGCTGGTGCAGGTGAGTGGTGTCAACAGTGTAAAGGGTTGGTGAGGGACTCAGGATTCAAGCCTGAGCTGCCAAACCTATCAGAATGCTGAGAGCAACATGATAGATGTGTGGAACAGACCCATAGCTTGTCCTCTGACCTCCACACGGTGGCACATGCAGGCAGGCATTCACACCTTTACCCCCACAGGGTGAGTGAGTGAGTGAGCAAGTGAATGAATGAATGAATGAATGAATACATGTAGTTTTTAAGCTTAAAAACATATGTTGTGAGTGGAACTTGACCAGGAAGCCAGAGGCTTTTTGTTTCTTTGTTTGTTTGTTTTTTTGTTTTCCGAGACAGGGTTTCTCTGTGTAGCTCTGGCTGTCCTGGAACTCACTCTGTAGACCAGTCTGTCCTCGAACTCAGAAATCCACCTGCCTCTGCCTCCCAAGTGCTGGGATTAAAGGTGTGCGCCACCACTGCCCCGCTAAGCCAGAGGCTTTTAACTTGAGGAAGGGCTCCCTGACCTCAGTGGGACCTTGACAAAAGCAAACTAGAGGCTGTAGTGAGTAGGCCTGCTGAGCAATTAGCTGGGACAGTCGGGAGCCTCAATGGGGATGTACCCTGGAAGGCTTCCGGTTACACTACTGGATTGTATTGGTGGAGATGAAAATCATATCCATCCTGCTACTGTCATTTCTGGAATATGCTAGCTGTCTTGAAACACTAACCACACTGAAAATAAAGGAGAAACAGACCTAAAAGGCCTTTGGCTGTACCCCAAGCTAGAGGCAGGAAGACAGTACTCATTAGCTGCACCTCTACCCCCAGTCCTGTACCATCCTGCTAACCGAGCCTTAACTTTCTTAGTGTCTCCACATCCTCGACAGTGTTCACAACTCAAGCCAGCTGACAGTTCAAGCCCTGGCTGAAAGACAAAGAGTAAATACTGCCATAGGATTTACTGTGTGTGTGTGTGTGTGCGCGTGTGTGTATGTATGTGCGTGTGTGTGTGTGTGTGCGTGTGTGTGTGTGCGTGTGTGTGCGCGTGTGTGC
>NW_022196905.1:100059436-100067640 GCF_008632895.1 Mastomys coucha
TGTGTGTGTGTGTGTGTGCGTGCTATTATCTCCAGGCCCTATATGTCTAAGTGTGTGTGTCTGTCTATGCATGTGTGTGCACTTTGTGTGTGTGTGTGTATGTGCACAGTGCTGACTATCACCTCCAGGCCCCATGTGTGTGCAAGTGTGTGTGTGTCTATGCGTGTGTGTGCACCTTGTATATGTGTGTGTGCATAGTGCTCACTATCACCTCCAGACCCTGTGTGTGCAAGTGTGTGTCTATGCATGTATGTGCAAGGGTGTGTGCGTGTGTGTGTGCATGTGTGTGTGTGCACACGGTGCTGACTATTACCCCTAGGCCCTGTGTGTACTGTGCCAGCTCCCTACCTCAACATATCTCCAGCCCTGTTTATACATTCTGTATGGTGTTTGTTCCTTCCTGTGTTTCTTCTCTTCACCAAGTCTGTTCATGTCTTCACCACATTTTCTCTTGCCTCAGTTCCATGTCTTTTAATAGGCATGTCCTGTTTGGCTCTATAGCACATATTCATTTCACGGAGTTCTGGAGGCTGATTGCATGCTGCCGTTGTGTGTGGGGTCTGCTTCCTGCTTCACAGCAGCCATTTTCTCAGCAGGTGCTGCTCTGTGCCCTGCCCCCAGGACAGTCAAACCTCGCTCCCTCAGTCCCTCAGTTTTGCTCTCTGCACTACTTGTGCAGGAACCCAGGGCCTCACACAGACTACATCAGCACTCTGTCACTGAGCTACATCCTCGACTTTAAGTCAAGCAAATCTTAAACAAAAATGTAGACATGGAAACATGTGGGTCAAAGAACACAGGCTTGAGTCAAGCAGGCAGAACAAGCATTTGAGCTTATTGTATGGTGTAGGTAGTTACTAATAAGCAGTGTACATTTCAAAGTTGTTAGGAGACCATTCTTATCACATTCACAAACACAAAAATTAACAAGTGTGAGATAAAGCCAGGTGATAGAAACCTGCAATCCATTGCTTAGAATGTAAGGCAGGAGGATCAAGGTCAGCCTGAGCTACATAAAGAGACCCTATCTCAAAACAAAATACACACACACACACAGAGACACACACCAATTTAATTATTCTACAGCATATACACATATCAAAGCATCATATTATACCCTATAATACAATTACTATTTACCTGTTTGAGATTTTAATGTTGGATGTAGATGCCATCAATTTTAAAAGAAAATTTAAATCCAATTGGGTGGCTCACACCTATAACACCAGTATTCAGGCAGCTGAGAAAAGATCACTTAGAGTTCAAGGCCAGCCTAGACTGTATCATCTATTCTAGGCCAGATAGGGCAGTAGGGTAGACCCTATTTCAAAAGAGAACATTCTCAAGTAGTTTTTCAAGAAACACACATACTAATTTCTTTTTTACATATAGTTAATTAATACTTGAACTGACACATTGAATTATTTTTTCAATTTGGGGGACTAAAGAGAATAAGTTGTTGAAATTTTTCTTTCTTTTTATTAATTTTTTTAGATGAACATACAAATAATGAGTTTCATCTTGGCATCTTCTATTTTCCTGATGACCTTCCCTATGCTCAATGCCTTCTTAAATAGTTCTTTTTTTTTTAATTTTTAAATTTTATTTAGTTAGTTAGTTTTAGTGTTTTGAGACAGGGTTTCTCTGTGTAGCCCTGGCTGTCCTGGAACTCACTCTGTAGACCAGGCTGGCCTCCAACTCAGAAATCCACCTGTCTCTGCCTCCCAAGTGCTGGGATTAAAGGCATGTGCCACAACTGCCTAGCTTTAAATAGTTCTTAATGTAAATAAAATATACTTCATAGATAAGATATCAACATAAATACAGTCAGTGGCGACCCAATGTTTAATAAACAGTAGGTGCCCAATAAATACACTTTGGATGAATTAATGAGAGAAGTAAGGTGAGAGGTATTTGAATGAGGTCTTCAGGCACTCTGCCCCATTCTCTAGATATGTCCCCAGTGGTTACCATGGTGTAAAGGCAAAGTCAGGAGAAATGAAAATGACTGGAAAATATCTTACAAGAATGCTATGCCTCACTTCCTACATATCTGGAATCGGGCAAGAGTGGGGGTGGTGGTAGTGGGGGGAATAAGCATGTCACCTGAGCCTGCTTGTCTCTCATGATGTAGGACAGCATTCTTAAGTCTGGGTGGCTGCACCTGGCTCCTGGATGAAATAATATTAGGAAACACAGGAACATATTAGCATTAAATGCTGTCTTGCTTTTCTTAAAGATAGGGTCTCATGTAGCACAGGCTGGTTTTGACTCATTGTGTAGCCAAGGATGAGTCCCCAAGTGCTGGAGTTACAGATCTGAGCCAACCCCACCCAACACACTGAATAGTAACCATAAGTATCACATGTTGGAGGGAAGTGAGATGGCTGTCTTAGTCAGGGTTTCTATTCCTGCACAAACATCATGACCAAGAAGCAAGTTGGGGAGGAAAGGGTTTATTCAGCTTACACTTCCACACTGCTGTTCATCACCAAAGGAAGTCAGGACTGGAACTCAAGCAGGTCAGGAAGCAGGAGCTGATGCAGAGGCCATGGAGGGCTTACTGGCTTGCTTACTCCTGGCTTGCTCAGCTTGCTCTCTTATAGAACCCAAGACTACCACTAGCCCAGAGGTGGTACCACCCACAAAGGGCCCTCCCCCCTTGATCAGCAACTGAGAAAATACCCCAGAGCTTGATCTCATGGAGGCACTTCCCCAACTGAAGCTCCTTTCTCTGTGATAACTCCAGCCTGTGTCAAGTTGACACACAAAACCAGCCAGTACAATTGACCCCTTGTCAACTTGACTATATCTGGAATGAACTACAATCCAGAATTGGAAGGCTCACCAATGATCTTAATCTGAAGGCTGGGAGATACAAGTTTCTGACCTGGATCTTGGCATGGAGATCTTGAGGCATAGTGGCTATGAATTCCAGAAGGTCAGAAAGATCTCCAAGTTCAAGGTCATTTGGGACTAAAGGTGTGGTGGTACACACCTTTAATCTGGGCCACACTTTCTGCTGGAGACCTAAATAAGGACATTGGAAGAAGGAAGATTCCCTCTCTCTCTCTCCCTCTTCTTCCCCTGCTTGCCTTGTGGGACTGAGCAACTGCTAGATCCTGGATCCTTCACTAGCTGTGAATGTGAATGGAAATTCACAGCTGCTGCTGACCACTGTTGGGAGTTGGACTACAGACTGTAAGTCATCAACAAATTCCCATACTATATAGAAACTACTATAAGTTCTGTGACTCTAGAGAACCCTGACTAATTCACACAGTGGCTCAGCAGGTAAAAGGCACCTGCTGCTGGGCAGTCTTGATGGCAGGAATTACATCCCTAGGAAGGCAAGAATCAGCTCCTAAAAGTTGTCCTCTGAGCTCCTGTGTGCCCCACCCCTGTAATAATGATGGTAATAACTAAACATAATATTAATGTTGATTATCATATAATATTGGTATAACACATAATAAAGCCCTTGAAAAATTACAGAGTAAAAAAATTCCCATTTAACTTTCTTTGGATAAAAACAAAGTGAAACTTCTTTTTTAGGTCTTGCTATGTAGCCCAGGCTAGTCTTGAATTCCTGACCTCAGGTAATCCTCCTAGCCCAGACTTCTGATGAGCTCTACAGGTTGGAGCCAATACCCTCTGAGCAACACCTTCTGTGCTCGATCCTTTCATTCTTTTCTTTCCTTTGTACATAGATCTCATTGTAGTTTGTGTCCTCATTGGCCTTGAACTCACTATGTAATCCTGACTGAGGCCTGCTAAGGGAAGCCCTCCTTCTGACTGGGATCCACAACTCTACAAGCTCTGCTATATATACTTAACCCCTTTTAGCCTTGTAGCCTCCACACTTTCTGACCCTGGAACACCTTTTAAAAATGTAAAATTCAGCCAGGCAGTGGTAGTACATGCCTTTAATCCCAGCAGGCAGATCTCTGGCAGGTAAAGAGGCAGGTGGACCTCTGAGTTTGAGGCCAGCCTCAAACAGCCGGTCTACAGAATAAGTTCCAGGACAGCCAGGGCTACACAGAGAAATCCTAGCATGAAAAACAAAACAATAAACAAGTATAAATAAAGTGTTAAAGTCATACAACTAATATCCTATAGGGCATGGCTTAGGATGTGCTGATAAAAGGCTGCATATGTGTTATTTGATTTAAACAATCCATTCATTCATCTGCTCCATCTACGAGATCTGTGTTGGTGACCATGCCTACAGAAAGAAGCTCCAAAATGCTTCCTTCATGCTGAAAGACCCCTGTGGGGAGACCCCCCCACTCAAATCTCTGGAGGACATGCACCCAAGGAATCACGAGAGACCGTCTTGATGTAATTACAAGAGGTAGTTTTAATTTCCTGGCGCTCCGGGCCGGCACCACACCTATCTCACGCAGGAGATAGTGGGGCCAACCACGAGGCTCGAAAGTTAGGGGTTTATATAGGAAAAGGGTCTAGGGGAACAAAGGAATCGGTATGGTTACACATGATTGGCTAGTTCAAATATTAACTCTTACGTGTAGAACAGAGTGGAAAATTCCTAAGGTTGGTGTTAATCTGAGTCAACAAAGCATCTGACCTTAAACCATATCTGAGAGGACCAGATGGTCCATTACTTAGTGTCCGCCCAGGCTCGTCCTTGCAGGCCTCGGGCCTGGACATGTCTTCGTTTGCCTAGACATGTTTTCTTCTATGTTTATAGTTTTATGTCTTCTTGACCTGCCAGCTCTTATGATATCTAACAACTTGCTTGTTCATTCCCAGGCCTATGTGGGCCAGTTTGTGATGGATTCTTAGGCCCATGACTTTTCTTCTTAGTCAGCACAGGTCCAAAGCTTTAATTTTTCCTTTCAATGCCACTCGGAATTTAACTCTTCCAAACTGATGAGAGGGCTCACTTCAACATCACAGATATTAAAACTGGAACAGGCCGGGCAGTGGTGGCGCGCGCCTTTAGTCCCAGCACTTGGGAGGCAGAGACAGGTGGATTTCTGTGTTCGAGTCCAGCCTGGTCTACAGAGTGAGTTCCAGGACAGCCAGAGCTATACAGAGAAACCCTGTCTTGAAAAAAAAAATACTGGAACAATTGAAGAACATTAGCATGACCTCTGCTCAAGGATGACAGGCAAACTCATGAAGGATTCCTCATTTCAAAAAAATAGTTAAAAAAAATATAAGGTCTACTCTGATTCCAGCTCTCACCCACAAGCCATCCCTTCATTGCTGAATTTGGGAAACAATGTATCACCCTGGTAATCTAAATCAAGTAACCCCATGGCTCATCATGACCCCAGTGCGAAGGCAAGCAAACACCTGTGATCCCAACACTAGTGAGTTTTTGTAATCATTACTAAAAATTCATTTGTGGGAAATGTTCTGTGGTCAAAGTTTAATGCCCCATGTGCCGTGGAGCACATGGGGCAGGCTCTAGAGGGAAAACCTCTGCCTGGGTCCCAATAGGTTCCTGACCCTTCTCTTGCTTCTAGGGCAAACTGAGCTGGGAGGCCTTCTGTTGTCAGTAGTTCTGTCTACTAAGATGAAGATTATGTTTTCAAGGTTGCCAGAAGTAGCTAAGAAACTTCCGCCACCCTGAGTGGGACTTGCTCTGCCATGGGTGTCCCACTTGGTGACACAAAGTGCAGAAGCTCCCCACCAACTGTACCTGAGCTGCAGTCCCTGCTGTTGAGAAATTCCTCAACCAGCCCAGCAAGGCAAGGAATGCGCTCTACAATCTTGGTCAACAGTCCTCTGGGGAGTTCCAAGCGCAGCACAGCACACCCCTCCTTGTCCCCCCACAGGTGGGGTGAGTCATGCATTTCCCACACTGTCTTATCTTTAACTGGGTGAAGATGTGGCCTTCTAAGAGCAGGGTACATCTCCCTGTCCCTCTGCTGGGAATGGTAGGGGCGCAGGGAGGGCCTGCTGCCTGGGTTGTCTGCTTCTAGGGACTAGTGTGGGTGCAAAGGCTCAGAAGGGCCTGTCTTTGCTGTCTTGTCTTGCTTAGGTGGGGAGGTAATAAGCATGCCTCAGTGGGCATGCAATGTGCAGTCTGGGATGTCTGGGAGCTTCAAGCTATTCCCACTCGCAGTATACGTCTGTGTAAGTATGTTCGTATACGTACTCACATATGCATCCTGGCATACAGACTCTGCTTTTCCTCTGCTCACTTTCACACTTGGAGCTCCCACCTCTCAGGGGATCCTGGGGTGCATCCGCTACGGAAGCCGGCTCACTGAAAACTTGGCTGAAAGTTCAGTTGACTTGATGATCATGGGCTGAAAGCTCATCCCTTTCAGGGGTTTTATTTTATTATTATTTAGTTGTTGTAATACTACATGTAGAGAAGTCAGAGGGCAACTTGCAGGGGTCAGCTCTCTCCTTGCACCACGTGAGTCCCAGCAAGTGTCAGCTGCTCTGCTCTATCTCACCCACCCCTGAGTGGTTTTATATCCACTTAAGCATTACATCTTTTCTGATCATATTGCCAGTATTTCAGTGCTTTTAATTTTTAAAAAGTTATATTAGCAGTAGCATCATCATCATTATTATGTATATTGATAGGGGCTGCTTATACCACGGCAAGATAAGTGCGTCAGAGGATAAGTCTGTGGAGTTAGCCCCGTTCTTGCGTTTTCATACAGGTTTCAGGGAGGGGCCCTACTGTCTGCTCAGTCACCTTGCTGACCCTCTGTGACTTATAAATATTTAGACAAGAGTACTTCTGAGTTACTGTCAGCCACGTGTTTGTCTTTCCCGATGTTACCCGCTTTTCAGATTCTTTTTTAAAGATTTATTTATTTATTTATTTTATGTATATGAGTACACAGTAGCTGTACAGATAGTTGTGAGCCATCATGTGGTTGCTGGGAATTGAACTCAGGACCTCTGCTTGCTCTGGCCCAAAGATTTATTCATTTATTATATGTAAGTACACTGTAGCTGTCTTCAGACACACCAGAGGAGGGCATCAGATCTCATTACAGATGGTTGTGAGCCGCCATGTGGTTGCTGGGATTTGAACTCAGGACCTTCAGAAGGACGTTAAGAGGACTGCTGTCAGTCCTCTTAACCACTGAGCCGTCTCTCCAGACCTCAAATACTTTTTTAAAAAGTTTAAAGTTTCTAGCAATAAATACAATTGGTAGAAAAAAATACGTTGGGTTTTTATGTAATTTTTAAAACTGCAATTAAAAGAAAACACAGAACAAAATGTATTAGCACTTAACTGTCATTGAGCCAGGCATGACAGTACAAAGTATAATCCCAGCACCTTGGAGACAGAGCAGGAGCACCAGGCATCCAAGGCTAACCTCAGCTACACAGTGAGTCTGAGGCTAGCCTGGAATATATGAGACCTTGTCTTAAAAAAAAAATAGTTTTTAAAACCAATTTAAAATATAGTGTTCAGTAGTATACATTGTGCTCACATTATTGTACAGTAGGCATCTGGAATGGCTTTTGTCTTTCATAACTAAAACTAGAGCCATTGAACAACTCTCCATTTTCTCCTTCCCTTTTGGTAATCCCATTCCATTTCCATGGGTGAGTGTGTGTGTGTGTGTGTGTGTGTGTGTGTGTGTGTGTGTGTGTGTATGTGTGTATACATGCATGTGTGGATTTGTGGGGGGAGTGTGTGCATATGTGTGCATGTGTGGGTGTGTGTGTATCCATATGTGTGCATGTATGTACCACATGTAGATGGAGCATAAATATTGGTTTGGTAGGTGGATGTTTTCATTCAGCATAGTGTCCTTGCACTCACCCACACTGTGGTACGTAGCAAGACTTCCTTTGGTAAAAACCAAGACTGTTCCACAAGGTCCCTTCAGGAGCCCATGGCCACACTGGGTGAGTCTTACTGTCCTTGCTGTGTTCTGAGTGCCTCTCTTCAATCCCTCATGCTCAGGCCTATGTTAAAATGTCCTTATTAAACTTTATGTATGCCATGACATATATGTGCCCACATTCACACACACAAGCACAAATGATAAATGCAATTTTTCTTTTTTGTTTTTTTGTTTTCAAGACAGGGTTTCTCTGTGTAGTCCTGGCTGTCCTGGAACTCACTCTGTAGACCAGACCAGCCTCAAACTCGGAAATCCACCTGCCTTTGCCTCCCAAGTGCTGGGATTAAAGGCATGTGCTACCACTGCCCAGCTAAAGTTGATTTTCTTTTTTTTTTTTTTTTTTTTTTT
>NW_022196905.1:100067695-100070657 GCF_008632895.1 Mastomys coucha
TTTGTTTTGTTTTTTTTGTTTTAAAGACTTATTTATTTATATATGTGAGTATACTGTAGTTGTGTCTTCAGACACACCAGAAAAGGGCATTGGATCTCATTACAGATGTGATCCATGTGGTTGCTGGGAATTGAACTCAGGACCTCTGGAAGAGCAGTCAATGCTCTTAACCACTGAGCCATCTCTCCAGTCCCGATAAATGCAATTTTAAAAAGGTTCTCAAGGCAGAGTGAGAGCAGTTGGTTTCCATGGGGCAGGGAGAGCACCACAGAGTTGCTGCTGTGCCTTGGCTAAGGAGCAGTCCTTTCTGTCTGGGAGGGTCATCCTCTTCCTTTGGGCGCAGCTTTGTGAGGGACACACACAGAGCAGGGAAGAGGGAACAGCTGCCTAGCCCAGGCACCTAAGCAAGATCAACCTGCAGCTGAGAGATTACAGCTAAGGCAAGCTGTGCCACAGTGTCAAAGACAAGCAAGCCCATCTGTTTTGTGTTACATAATCATTTATGTGATTGAGATTACACGGGCCAGCTGAGTACAGTGGTGTACACTTGTGGAACAAGGGAGGCAGAGACATGAGGATCACTGCAAGTTCAAGGCCAGCCTGGTCCACATAGAGAGTGCCAGGCAGCCAGGACTGTTCTGGCTGCCCTGTGAAAAATACAGATTTACACCTGTTTTCACTCAACCATAAGGTATCATCACACATCAAGTACTATGAGTGTGACAGGGTTTATTGAAGATATCGCCCTCTTGAGCTGCTCTCAAAAGTTTATAAATATAAACATGTCAGAATTGCTCGCCAATATTCAAAACATTTCTAGGGAATTTTTATCAATATTTATAGGATGTATTTGTTTTATAATAACTTCACTGCTTTCAGATTTACAAAGTACAACAATAATGTGATCTGACTGAATCATTCCAGTATTCTTATGAACTAAATAAATATCACTATGAGAGGCCAAATCTTTTATATTCAGACTCCATTCAGTTTGAACTCAGGCAAACTAATAGGCCGATACCTAGCAGTAGTTTCCAAGTTACCCCTCAACAAAATGGAGCCTAGCTCCAGTCTCTAGGCTAACCCCCAACAAGACCAGCATCTCCAGGTTATTCCCCCAACAAACTGCACCCCAGGTTACAACCCTACCCCCTGCCTAACCCAGTGCAGAGGGGAACAGAAGTTAAGTTTATGATATGACTCTCAGCACCAGCTGAGATGCCAAAGCTTTTAAATCCAGACTCCATTTTAGAGAACCTGACCTAAGTTTGAACTCAGGTAGACTAACAGGCTGGTATCTACCATTAGCTTCCAAGTTGCGCCCCCCCCAACAGAACTGAGCCTAGTTCCAGTCTCTAGGATAATTCCCAACAAGAGCAGAGTTTCCAGGTTACACCCTGAACAAGACCAGTGTCTCCAGGTTATTCCCCCAACAAACCTGCACACCAGGTTACAAGCCCACACCCTGTCTAATGACCACTAATGCAGAGGGGAGCAGAAGTTAAGTTTATGATATGACTCCCAGCACCAGACAATTATGTTAAAGGCCACAGGAGCTTTCCAGTTAGATGCTTGCACACATATTCCCTGCTTGCTGCTTAAAAAGCCTTCCCGATAGACATTCAGGGCTCCCCCACCACCAACACCATCCTGCATGACAGTGGTGCATTGGGGGAGTGGAGCTAGCTCGAACAAATAGAATAAAGACCCTGCTGTGAGTTGCATCAGATCGGCTTCAGTGTGTGTTTTGGGGGATCACTAACATTTCCCTGGCACAACACAGCCAATTATGCTAACAGCCAAGGTAGCTCTCAATTAGATGCTTAAACACACATTCCCCACTTGTAGCCTCCTATAAAGCCTTTCCCCAATAGATATTAGGAGCTCCTCCTCATCAAAACCATCCTTCATGATGGTGGTAAGCTGAGGGGCCCAAGCTAGCTCAAATCAAAAGGCCCTACTCTGTGTGACTGTGTGTCTGTTTTTTGTTTTTGTTTTTGTTTTTGTTTTTGTTTTTTTTGGGGGGGGGATTGCTAACATTTCCCTGGCAATGATGACAACTGATGGTTGGGGATGTAGTTCAATTGGTCCGGCGCTTGCCTAGCATGCAGAAAGCCCTGGATTTATGGTGCCATCTACCTACAATTCAAGAATCTAGAAAGTAGAGGCAGGAGAGTCAGAAATTCAGGTCATCCAACGCTGTATAACAAGTTTGAGGGCAGCCTGGACTTTATATGACCCTGTCTTAGTGTATGTGTATATAGAAAAACTGAAGTAGACACAATTTTCCCAAGGACATATATTTAATAAATAGCTAACTTCATAGCTCGGAAGCTTTCCAAGTCCCTGCTTCCTCTCACCCCATCACCAAGGGGCATAATTATATTTAAAACAATATTTTCAAAATCATGTTTTCCACATCTTTTAGGGTCTCTAACCAAAACATCTTTTTAAAAGAAGGGTTAAATTAATTACACTCTGAACTTGGACCCCATGGGAGAAATCTGTACGAACAAGCACTCCCAATCCCACACCCAGCTGTGGAGAGCCACCATGCAAACTATCAACACGGGGTCAGAGAACCAACTCAGTCCAGAGGCCTGGCTTGAGAGGAGGTGTCCTGGGGCAGGGATCTGGGCCAAGCTGTTCCCAGCCTTTCCTCCATACTCACCCAGAGACCCTGTGTTGGGGGAAGAAGCAGGAATCCCAGATTTTTTAAGCAGTCAGCTAGGGATTCATTCCCCTGTTCCCATTCCCCATCTCTTCTTTTCTCCTCCTTCTCCTCCTCCTCCCATCTCCTCAGGAACACATATTGGAGACAGAATGCTCACTGGGGAAAACACAGGCTTGAGCATTAACCTGTGGGCTTAGATTTTGATTCTGGTACTGAGTGTCTTCCTAACTTCAAAACAACGCTTGAGCTAATCATGGTAATATATGCCTATAATCCCAGCACTAGGGA
>NW_022196905.1:100070667-100076032 GCF_008632895.1 Mastomys coucha
TGTGAGAGACAGAGACAGAGACAGAGTCAGACAGACAGTGAGAGAGACAGAGGGAGGGAGAGTTAATAGCACATGTGAGAGTTGACTGCTTCTACCATGTGGGTCCCATACTCAGGTCTGGGCTTGCTGGTAACACCTTTACTCACCGAGCCATCTTCCTGAAACTCACTAGTTGGCTAGCCTGACTGGGATTATAAAAAGACTCTGTTGCACCAGGCTTTGTGTGTGGGTATTAGGAATCCAAACTCAGGTCCTCTTGCCTGCAAAGGCCCATGCCCAGCCTCACAATGCCTTCCGTTCCCTTGTAGCTGTAAGTCTTAGAGAACAACCCAGACATGTATTAGTTTAGAATATACAGGGTAGGGCAAGGATCCCTCAAAAATAAATAAATTCAGTTTGCTTATTTATTCATTCTCTGGTTTTCCTCTTCTATTTTTCTTTTGTGTTTGTTTTGTTTATTTGTTTTGTAATCCCAGTTTGGCTTCAAACTTCCTATGTAGCTGGGGCTATTGGTGTGTGCCATGACACCTGCTTTATTCGGTGCTCAGGGTAGAGGGCGTCCTGCATGTCGGGTAATCACATTGTGGTCTGACAGAGGAGGTTGGCAGTGGTTAGGGGAAAGCAGGAACTGCCACAGAAGACAGTTTGTACCAGTTGCCTAAACAAGACTTGAGCATAGACATAATGGCATCTATTAAAACATGCAACCGTATCGTGAAAAAAATGTTTCAAGAGGGAACTGAGGTAGGTCACTCTGGACTCATGATTATTCTCCATGCTAACTAAGCCCCATGTGTGGTGAACATCTGAAAATAAAATTTAAATGACACTCATGTGCTCTGCATTGGAAGCAGCTTTATGCTGTGTCTGTGCAGATGCATGAGAGAGAAAAATCATATTTTCACTTTGAAAAAGCAAATTAGGACATTCAAAAATGACAGTAGCCATATATATGAAAAAGTAGTGAAGGGGAAAAATGTTCTCCATATTAAAAAAGTAAATTGGTCAATTAGTAAATAATAGTCTGAGAATTAATCAAACCTTTGCCAATTTTAAAAAAAGTTAATGCAGGGCAGTGGTGGCGCACACCTTTAGTCCCAGCACTTGGGAGGCAGAGGCAGGTGAACTTCTGAGTTCAAGGCCAGCCTGGTCTACAGAGTGAGTTCCAGGACAGCCAGGGCTACACAGAGAAATCCTGTCTTGAAAAAAAAAACACAATAAATAAATAAATGGACAAATAAATAATAAAAAAATAAAAATTATAGCAACTTTACATAATGAAAATACAACAAGATAGAAGGAAGGTATTTGCAGTAGCAAAAAGCTATTATTGGCTGAGGCAGTTTTTCTAAGGGAAAGAGGATCGTAGTTGCAAAGAAAAATGCCTTATCTGGAATATTAAGAAATGCAAAAAGGAAATCTAAGGCCGCTGCTTCATTTCAATGCTCGAGTGACTTTAAACAGATTCTCTTCTTTTGCAGATGCATGGGGCCACTGATCCTGCTATGACCTCATGGTGCTTCTTGTATTTTCTTTTTTTTTAAAGATTTATTTTATTTATTTTATGTGTATGAGTACACTGTAGTTGTACAGATGGCCACGAGCCATCATGTGTGTGGCCGCTGGGAATTGAACTCAGGACCTCTGCCACCCCGCTCGCTCCAGCCCTGCTTGCTTGCTCGCTCTGGTGTAATTCACTGTAGCTGTCTTCAGACACACCAGAAGAGGGCGTCAGATCTCATTATGGGTGGTTATAAGCCACCATGTGGTTGCTGGGATCCGAACTCAGGATCTTCGGAAGAGCAGTCAGTGCTCTTTCCCGCTGAGCCATCTCGTCAGCCCATGTTCTTGTATTTTCAACTTGGTTATACTCCAGACCCAGGAGTGAGGGCAAGTTTATGATCAGGGAGGAAAATAAGAAAAATATTTACATAAATTCCATAATGCAACTTTAAAAAAAAAACTAAAAAAAAAAAAATCATCCTTTTAACTGAGTATCTGTGGGTGCACAGCTCAAATGGAGAGCAGCAGGGACAGAACATAGGGGAACATTAGAAATGGTGTAAGGTCAAAAGAAACACACATGTGCATGCATGTGAGCACACATATACATGCATGTGAGCATATACTGACATATATCAGTTTCCAATCTATTCCCAAGCCTTCACACACACACACACACACACAATGTGAGCACACTGTGAGCACACATGCACACACTCACAAATGATCTGAGCCTTCTGAAGATGATTCCCAACAATGATTCATCCTGAATTTGAAATCTTGTAATGGTAAAACCTCTGACTTAGAAGGCCTCAAAATCAAACACTAGCTAATCAGTTGACAGACAATAGACTAGAAGTGTTGTTCCAGGGCGACAGTGTCTTCCTGGCCTTTCTTACTACTCCATTAAGGGTCGCAGAAAGGAAAGCATTGGTGCTATAACCTCTTTCTGATGACATTTATTGAGGAAATGATGTATGATTCTGGGATTTATTACTTTAGAATGTATAAATAAAATCATAATTTAGTAAAGAGAGATAAAATTTTATTCATGGGAAAGTAACCACTTACATTATAAACTTTAAATGAGCTAATAGGATGCATTGTCACACTTTCTTAGATTCAGAAAAATAACATTGTGGTATAATGTTTTTTCCATAGGTGTTCTTAAAAATCCATAATGAAGACCTTAAGATTACCATAGCGGCACGTGTGCTCTGATGTTGGAGGTTGAGCCCAGGGCCTTGTACATGCTAAGCACATAGTCTACCCATTAGCTACATTCTCAGTGTTACAAGTAGAATAAAGAAAAACATGGTTAAATTAGGCCTGGTTGTGGCACACGCCTGTAACCTCAGCACTTGGGAGGCAGAGACTAGGGATGTATTTGAGGCTATCTTAGAACCACAAAGTAAAGTCCTGACTCAAAACAAAGCAATGCAAAACAAAAAGCAGTAAACAAAAAATAAAAATGAAACCAGATGTGTGTTAAGTGACATCATCTGTCTGCACAGAAGTTCCCTGTGAGTGAGGTTTTGGTCCTTAGTTTCCTTCTGTCTTCTGAAAACCTTGATCAGTGTGAGAGGCATTGAAGTGCCTGGTGGGAGGGGTGAGCCACTCAGTAGGACAGTTGCCTGGCTAGCTTGCTCCCCATGGCTTGCAGCCTGCTTTCTTACAGATCCCAGGACAACCAAGCCAGGGATAGCCCCACCACAATGGGCTGGGCCCTCTCTGCTATCAATCACTAATTAAGAGAAGACCTTCACAGCCTAATTTTATGGAAGCATTTCCTCAGTTGAGGTTCCCCCGCCTTGAAGACAATAGCTGTATCAAGTTAATATAAAACCAGCCGGCACATATCTTAGCCTTTACTTTTGCTGAAATAGCCTCTGCTTGGGCATTTCACTAAAACCATCTAGTTGAAGACTAAAACTATTTAGTTGAACTAAATTCTATGTTGTTCAAAATATGTTTTTCTTACTCACACATATAGAAAGTATGACACTGTTTCTCAGTTCAGGTAACTACTAATAAGGAGACATTTAAGTTCTAAATGTCTTAAGTAGACCTCAAAGAGAGATTGTAAAATGTGAATGGTAGCTTTTGGGGAGGGGCCAAAAACATGAATAACAAAACAATTACAACCTAGGAGTCAACATACTGGTAGTTTCTCTTGAACATTTTTATTGTTAAAAGTTTTCTTTATTATTTACTTGAAACTGCAGTTGCTGACACACACTACCTACCACCTGAGGCACCAGAGTGAGTGGTCGGATTCTGGTTCTCCGTTCACAAACTCGTAACAGTACAACACAAAGACACAGAGTTCCTTGAGTGGAAAGAAATGTGTTTACATGAAAATCTGTGCAGATGCTAATCTTTCAGGAGCTTGTAAGACTTTGCTTCTGAGACAAAAAAAGGACTCTTTATTTAAAAACTTCGTTTGTTCATTAATCACCATTGAACTGTGTTTAAAGAAATGAAGCTCGATATATTTTACAAGGTAAAAAGTGCTGACTTTGTTTCCTTAAAGTATGGTAGAATCAAGCACAAATGAATCACAGAAAATAAATTTGGGTGATCATAATGCAAAATATTAAAAACATACTCCATCTCCATTAATAAAACTTCCAAAGGACTGTCAAAGTTCAGAGGCCCTTGGTTTGGCAGTTAAAAGAGAAGAACATGAAACATTTGGGGGATTTTTTCTTTGTAGATAATTAAACCCAAGCCACAAGCAAACAAATGTACAGATGTCCACCATATTTTCTTCCTCAAAGATGAGAGCTGAGTATTGGAGATGTCAGATCTGGAAGAGCCATATAGACTACATTTGAGACATATTACTTACTCCCTCATCCTCCCACCCCCCACCGCTAGCCCCCAAGTCTGAGTGATTTGGTCAGGCTGAGCTCAGGCGCCATCTTATTTATTTGCTTTGCTGTTTGCTTTCTGAGACAGGCTTTTACTAGATAGTTCTGGCTTACGGACCAGGCTGGTCTCAGCCTCACAGAAATCCTCCTGCCTCTGCCTCCTGAGTGCTGGGATTAAAGGTATGTGCCATCATGCCTATTCAGCCTTTAATCTAAAGCAATTGGGTTTAACTTTCATCTTCCTTTTGGGGAGGTCAATCATTTTCAATGAGCAGTGTGTATTCTGAAGGTGTGCGTGACTCCTTTCTCTGCAGTGTGGGTATGATGGAATGTGGGTCAGCACCTGGTCGTCTCTTGAACAGACATCATTCCTTAATGCCCTTTTCATTCATAAACCATGGTCACAGAGGATTCCTCCCTGATGGTTTCTCTCATGGATGTGGCTCCATTTCTCTCTGGGCCTACAAGTTTCCTTCCTAAGTGGACACTGATAGATAATACCCTTCTGCCTGCTCTCAGAGAGTCTTCACCAAGGGGGACGGATTACACTCAGTTACTGTTAGTGGTTCTTCAGAGAACCATACAGGAAGCTGTTCTGGGTAGCTCATGCCTGTAATCTCAACACTTGGTAGGCTAAGGTAGAAGGCTCACCACATGTTCAAGACTAGCCTAGTCTATATAGTGAGTTCTAGGCCAGCCTAGGCTACAGAGTGAGACTATCTCACAAGGGTGGCAGGGAAGCCAGAGAGATGCTCAGTCTGTAAAATGCTCACAGCACCAGCATGAGACCTGGATCTACAGCACCAAGAGTGGTACAAGCAAGCCTATTGCCCCAGTGTTGAGGGCCATGGTTGAAGCTGCCACATGAGTCATAGAAATATTGGTTCATCCTGCATCTCTCAGCCATCAAGGTCATCTCTCTGCTCACTGCTTCATTGCCATGACTCCAGTTCTAGGAACTATCTCTCTCTCTCTCTTTTTTTTTTTTT
>NW_022196905.1:100077442-100078626 GCF_008632895.1 Mastomys coucha
TTTCTTGAAGCCACAGGAGTATCTTGTACGGGAGTTAAATCTATGCCATTCAAATCTTTCACGCTCACTGTGATGTAGGGATCAATGCACTGCCCCTCGTCTTTCAAACCAATTTTCTCAATCCTGATGGTAAGTAACGTCATCCCTGGCTCTGACGGCAAGCGTGGCAATAAAGTACCAGGGACTCTTGCAGAGAAAGAATCAGGAGGTGCTCCAGCACCACCTTCTTCATCTTCTTCAAATTCCAGATTCTCTTCTTCACCAGGTGCTAAAATCTGTCTTAATGGGATAGGCTGAACATCAAATGGAAATTCTTTATTATATGTAAGAATATTCTTCAGGATTGGTTCTAGCTTCTTCAGGTCCTCCAGTTTAAACTCTTCTTGGGACTGTGTGGACTGTAATGCTGCACTTCGCAATTCCAAACATGTTGCAATTTTGCCTATGGTTTTCTTTTGTTCTTCTGTGAATTCAGAATTATTGTGTTGAGCTTGGGCCTCCTACTGTAAGTGTCTTGCTAATATCTGATACTCGTCTATCGCCTCCACCAGCTGGCCCCAAGAGTCAAAGTCGGTGCCTCTCCTGAGACTGGCGCCCCAGCGCTGCAGCAGACTCCTGGTCACCTCCGACATGGCCGGTCCCCGCCCCGGCCCCCTCCCGCCCCTACCCCAGCAAGGCTAGGCTCTAGGGCGCCATCCTCCCCGGGCTTGGCCCTGACATTAACAGGGCCGGGAGGAACCGCTAAGGACACCGCCGCCGCCGCCGCCACCCGCCGAGGAGCCGCCCAAACCCCGGAACTATCTCTCTTATGGATTTCTGCCATGATTTCTGCAGGGGGAAACTCTTTCAGTGGTAAACAAACAGCTGCCCACTCCAGAGTACAAAGGGCAAAATGAGGTACAACTGGGGAACCTGAGGCTTTACTGAGCTCACTTACAGAGCATGGGAAGCATGCATGATGGCTTCCCTGTTGCTACTGAGATGCATAGCTGTACTAGCCATTTTTCTACTGCTATGAAGAGACACCATAACCAAGGAAACTCTTATAAAAGATTTGCTGGGGGCTTGTTTATTCTTTCAGAGGCTTAGACCATTATCACCAAAGTGGAGAGAACAGCAATACACATTCCACAGGCAGAGAGAGAAAGAGAGAGAGAGAGAGAGAGAGAGAGGAGAGAGAGGGG
>NW_022196905.1:100078838-100081506 GCF_008632895.1 Mastomys coucha
AGGGAGGGGGAGAGAGAGAGGGAGGGGAGGGAGGGAGAGAGAGAAAGAGAGAGAGAGAGAGAGAGAGATTGATTTCGGCATGGGGGCCCCTCATGATACACCTCTCCAACAAGGACACATCTCCTAATTTTCCAGTTTACTAACTGGGGACTAAGCAAATATCTGAGCCTATGGGAACTGCTCTCATTCAAACCACAGACCACAATAGCCTTCCACAGTCTGTCGACTAGCACCTCCCAAGCCAAATGGCATACTAAAATGGGGCAGAATTACATACAAATTGCCTACAGGTAGATGGAATCTAAGGTGAGGGTCCAAGGATCCTCCTCACCCCCTTCTAGGAGTCAGTGGACTCAGTCTTGATGGTCTCTTGCAAACTCTCACAGCTGCTCTGATAACGGGCAGTTTCCACAAAGCCTCGGAGCTTTGATGGTTTCACTGTTTTCTCTCATGGACTTCTTTCCGTATGCAGCAGTTAAGGGCAGCACTTCAAGGTACACATCAGATCATATATGACATCACCCTGCTTAAACACTTCCATTTTCACTGGGAACTTGGAATGAGTTCTAAACTCCTCACCTCAGCATACTGCCCAACTTTCCCCAGCACTGGTGCTCACCGTATTCCAGCCCTATGGACTGCCTACCGACTGATTGATTGCTCCAAGAGGCTGATCCTTGCTGCCCTTCTCAGAAAGGTGTTCTCTGATCCTCCCCAAACCTGACGTTGTCTGTGACCTCCACAGCCTTTCTCAGTTTATAGTTGATTTACCTCCACACTGGGCTAAACGCCCATGATGGTAGAAAGCAGACTCCCGTGGTCCAGTGCTGAGCCTCCGGAGCCCCAGATGAACACGGGAGGGTGATAGTTGCCCAAGCACTTACCAAGCAAATTGAACTGATGACCCCCATGTTTACAATGTGCTGAATAAACATGGCTGGCACTGCAGGTCCTATGCTTCTAGACCCAGGTTCATCTCATTTGTCAATTTTCCATGCCTTTGGTTTGTGCGTATTTCTCCTAGACCACTCAATTCCCTCTCCTTTGGCCATAGCTCCACGGCTTTTCTCCGTCCAGTTCAGGTCCATCCTCTCTGAAAATACTATCATTCTCTCCCTCGTCTCTGGTTTCTCTAAACTGCTGTGTACTCCAAATCTGTGTTCTGGGCAACTTTTAGTTTTAGCTGGACTAAAAGACTGAAGAACAGGTCCCTGTCCATACTCAGAGCTCTCTGCAGAGCTGAGAAGATGGACCACCTTGGCAAGCTGCCCACTGGCTATTTTGGAGTCTCCATCCTGGCATTGCTAACCCACAGGGATTGGTCTCTCCTCAGAGTTTATTTTTTTCGTGTGCAAACTGAAGAGGTTAGACCATATCCATTTAAGCCTCTTCTAGACCTCAAGTGCTGAGATTTTTCTTAAGTTTTGAGATAGGGTCTCAGATATCCCAGGCCACCCCCAAACTAGAGTAGCTGAAATCCTGAACCTCCAGCCTCTACCAGCCCTGAGCTGAGATCACAGGCTTCCAGCTCTCAAGGGTCAAAATGTTTAAAAACTCTATTTTCCATTTTATTTCCCCAGAAGATGACTCGTCTTATGTCCTGAACACTCTGGCTCTTCACACAGGCTGGGGAAGCCGCTGGGCAGCACCAGTGGGTCTAAATTGGGGTGGGGTATTTAATCTTTCTTGGCCTCTACTAGATCAGTTCCTGACCACTTAACTGTGAGCGGCTTAGCTTCACACAGAACCTGGGAGATATGGGAGGTTTCTACTGCATTCGTGGCAATAGACTTCTCAGTGACCTGGCTTGTACACCTGTCTGTGGACGCTTGCAGTGGACTGGGCAGTCACAGCCACAGCCCATGGATGTTTGCAGTGGATGGAGCAGTCATGGCCAGGGCCCTTTTTGGTTCACTCATTGCTCCTTTTGCAGGAGTGGGAGTCATCTTAGAAGTCAGGGGGCTGGTGAGATGGCTCAGCGGGTAAGAGCACTGACTGCTCTTCGGAAGGTCCTGAGTTCGGATCCCAGCAACCACATGGTGGCTCACAACCACCCATAATGAGACCGGACGCCCTCTTCTGGTGCATCTGAAGACAGTTATAATGAATTACACCAGAGTGAGCAGGGCCGGCAGAAGGTCCTGAGTTCAATTCCCAGCAGCCACATACATGATAGCTCATGGCCATCTGTACAGGTACAATGTATTCATAAACATAAACTAAAATAAATCTAAAAAAAAAGTCAGGACCCACATGTTAAGATTTTAATGGACCAGCGGGACCAGGCACACAGGAACTCCGCCAGCCCAGTGACTTGGGTTCCTTCCGGTCTGTCTGGGCTGGGGTCCAGAGCAGACCTTGGGCGCAAGCTCCACAGCCAGTCCCACAACACCCAGAGGAAGCTCCACTCCCAGGTGCTCTGACACACCCAGGATCAGAGGTGAGCAGGAACCAACATCTGTCCCAACACTGGGAGTAACTGGGACCAGCGGGACTAGGCACACAGGAACTCTGCCAGCCCAGTGACTTGGGTTCCTTCCGGTCTGTCTGGGTTATTGTTCTTAGCAGACCTTGGGCACAAACTCTGCAGCCAGTCCCAAAACACACAGAGAAAGCCACACTCCCAGGTGAGCTAACAAGCCCAGGATCCCAGGATCCCAGAACCACA
>NW_022196905.1:100084045-100086773 GCF_008632895.1 Mastomys coucha
ATAATACTTACTTTTATTGTTATAAATTTTAAGGAATACGACAAAAAAGGTATTGTAGGTATTGAAGGTGGGTCTATGGGAGGAGCTGTGGAAAAAGGGGAACAAGAATGTGATTCAATTCTATTTAATTAAAGTATGTTTTTAAATGTTAACAAATTCAGATAAATTGAAATCATGTAACTTTTCTCATCATAATGCAATAAAAGTTTAAAAAAAAAAGATTTTAATGAACAATCAATTTCTACAAATCTGTTTCAGAAACCAGAGTGAGGATGAAGTTGAGGTTGAGGGTGTAGCTCAGTTAATAGGGTATTTCCCTAGCATGCATGATGCTCTGTGCTCAATCCCCAGCACCCCCAAACCCAGCCATGCTGGCCAGTATCTGGTACCTTAATTTGCTTTCAATTGCTGCATTAAAGATAAAAAACAAAAACAATGAAGGAGGGGAAATGTTTGCCTGACTTACACACCAAAACCAGGGTCAGTGAGGACTGAGGGAAGTCAGGGCAGGAAACCAAAGTAGGAACTTGGAGGCAGGAACTGAAACAGGCTGTGAGTGTGTGTGTGTGTGGGGGGGGAGGTGATAGATCCTGCATAGGAGAGGTTTACATTTCAGTTCATAGCAGTATCAGAATTCCAGTTCTGAAGGAGCAATGAAATGACTCTGTGGTTGGGGTCGCCACAGCACGAGGGACTGCACTAAAGGATCTCAGCATTAGGAAGGGTGAGACCCACTGCTGTAGAGAAATACTACTTAACTGTCTTGCTCGAAATGGCTTGCTCCGCCCACTTCTTAACACAACCAGGGACTGTCTGTTCAGGGATGACACCACCCACAGCAGATTGGACCCCAGGCCAGGCTGATGAAGGCACCTCCTCGTTTGAGGTAACTGTTCCCAGGTGACCCAAGCTTGTGTCAGGATGAGAAGAAAACTTGTCCAGTACACCTGCAATCTTAGCTAGATCAGAAGTTCAAGAAGATACTCAGCTAATATAGTGAGTTTAAGGCCAAAAGGAAGAAAAAAAAGATTTAGTTGCTAGGTAAGGAAATGGAAAAAGTGTTTGGTGTTTAGAAAGTGTTTAGTCAGGACTGGAGTGGTATGCTGGATGCCAGGCCCTGAAGTGACCTACAGCAGCAAACAAGCAAACAGCAAGCCCCTAAGAAGGAGCATTCAATTGCTTCATTTGCTTTCCTCAGCTGGAAAACTGGGGTTCAGGGATACAAGCAAAGCCTCTCAATGTGTATAGTTGGCAAGGGCAAGGATGACATGCCACTCCCTACCCGAGACAGTAACAATCACCTTGCAAGCAAAAATTTTCATTTCTCTGCATCTGCCATAATCATCATCTTGTTGGCAGCCTGGCAGCCTGTTACTGTAGCGCCAGGGAAAATCTAGTGATCCCCAAACCACACACAGAAGCTGATCTGATGCAACTCCCAGCAGGGTCTTTATTCTATTACAGCAGGGTCTGCCCCCCCAGCCCCCCACCCCACCCCCTCAACGCACCAACATCAAGAAGGATGGTTTTGATGGTGGGGGAGCCCCGAATGTCTGTGGGGCAAGGCTTTATAGTAAGCAGCGAACAGGGAATATGCATGCAAGCATCTAACTGGAAAGCTCCTGCAGCCTTTAACATAATTGTCTGGTGCTGGGAGTCCTATCATAAACTTAACTTCTGCTCCCCTCTGCATTAGTGGTCATTAGGCAAGGGGTGGGCTTGTAACCTGGGGTGCAGGTTTGTTGGGGGAATAACCTGGAGACACTGCTCTTGTTCAGGGTGTAACCTGGAAACTCTGCTCTTGTTGGGGATTAGTCTAGAGACTGGAGCTAGGCTCAGTTTTGTTGGGGAACAACTTGGAAACTAATGCTAGGTACCAGCCTGTTAGTCTACCTGAGTTCAAACTTAGGTCAGGTTCTCTAAAATGGAGTCTGTATTTAAAAGCTTTGGCATCTCTCCCCCCTCCCCCCTTTCTCTTGTGACTAGAAGTCCCAATCATGGGACTTTTTGAAGCTTCATGAAAACAGTAACAGGGCTGTGTCTTTGTGGTGTCCCTGGGTCATGTGTAGGGGCCCATCAGCATGAGACAGGAAGAGTCTTGGCGCTGAATTTTCCTTCTGCTGACCAGGGTCTTTTTTTTTTAACTGTGAACAGATATGTGGTGGGTCCATGCTACAACTCTGAAGCACAGGGACCCTTTTAGGAAGCTCTAGTGTCCCCTGGCGGCGTCTCTTGACTAGGGCCCAATCTCTGGAGGTGGATCTGTTTTATGGAAAGCACAAAGTTTAAGACAAACACATTTGCGTACCCATTGGACACCCTCAAAATCATGTAATAAATTCTGTCAGTAGGTGAATCAAATATAACTTTAAAAGGGGTAAATCCCCATCTAGTATGGGGAATTCTGTACTCTATAAAGGATGAAGGGGAGAAGAGTCACTCAGTCACTGTCAGTCTCTAAGGTCAATTTAGTTAAGGTCTCTTCTAGGGTTTATCTTCTTTACCTATCCTGAATTCTGGGATCTGTAAGCACAATGAAGTTTCCAATCAATTCTCAGAATATTAGCTAATCTCTAACTTACCTGGGACACAAATGTAGGTACATTGTCTGAATCTCTGAACTTAGAAAAGCCACACCTTGGAAGAATCTGTTAGTAGTTTACAGTCTTATGCTTAGTTAGAAAAGTCTTAGTCATCCTGAAAAGGTTTCTATAAACACCAGCAAATA
>NW_022196905.1:100086783-100135024 GCF_008632895.1 Mastomys coucha
TGGGCTTGGTGATCACTGTGGCTGGAGGCTCAGAGAGGCCTTCTGCAGAAGATAAGGTGGCCTGCTCTTTAGGCAAAGGCCTGCTCTATTGCTCTCCATGGCGGATCCCTATGAAAAGAGACAGTCTATGGTTTTCTTGGGTCTGGTGCAATTAAGAACATGAGGGCCCAGCTGCTAGGGCCACTCATTGGGCTGTAGTTTTGTCCTTCTTTCTGCTGTTAGAAGGCCTCTCACCTTATAAATAGCCCCAGGGACATGAGAGGTAGCAAAGGCGCTCTGGCTATGTGAGTCTCTTGTCTTGTCTTAGCTCTAACACTTTGGTCAGAGCTGCCAGTTCAGCTTTCTGAGCTGACATTTCTGCCAGGAGTGACTCTGCCCACATGATCTCGATGTTTGAGACCACTACTGCTCCAGCATACCTCTGTCCATCCTGAATGAGGCTGTTGTCATTGGAGAACCATGTTATCTCTGCATCTTATCTGAGCAGTCATGCAGAGACCCATCAATTGAGCTCAGGGCTAGGCAGCAGGTCAGCCGAAAAGTTATCCTGGGGGCATTCAAGAAGCCTCTTCTTACCTTTAATGGTGTCAAAATCCCAGTCTGGACGAGTCAGGGGAAAGCAAGCATATGAGGGAGGAGAGCATACCTGTGGGAACGGGAGCAGCTTCCTGGCCTCTGCTGTGGTGAAGGGAACCTGTAGAATGTGGTAGACATAGCCCGTCTCATGTTAATATACCTGTCAAAGTCGAAATCACTTTGTCAAAGTCATCTTGTTAAGAGAAACATGAATACAACACACAAATAAAACCTTCCCTGACTATCACAGAAACAAGAAACAACCAGAAAATGGCACTCATGTAAAAGATCTCTCTATGACACGCAAAACACAAGTCCAACCTTTTCCTTCTATCAGGCCGAAATGAGAAATAACTAGAAAGTGGTGCACACCCACAAAAGGAAGCAGATTAGTGGGCATCTCTTGGCTCCCGCGCCCACCCAGACCAAGACTCAGGACGTCTCCTGGCCCTGCCGTAACCACAGCTCCCAGATACATCTATTCTATCCACAAAGGGCCACAGAAACAAATTCAAGGACTTGTACTCAGAAGGATGTGACACCATTTAGAATCAGTTAACAGATAAAGGCACAAGCAGAAACAAGTCAACCAAAACCAGAAAAAATACAGCCTGTAGTAACAAGAACCAACCAGAAGGTGGCGCCCACAGAAGAAGAATGTGGTGCCACTCAATCTATGAACAGAGACAGCCTTAACAAAAACCAAAACCATTAAAAAAAAAAAAAAAAAATTACAGCTGCCTGTAATAGCAAGATCCAACCAGAAGGTGACGCTCATACACATTACAACCCTCAGTACAACTGTTTACTCAGACCTGGAAAAGTCACCATGGCAATATAAGTCATTTATCTTTACCGAAGTTTTCATTATGCTTTGTAGATCTCACAGAAAGTTTCTAACATCAGACAAACTTAGCCACCACATAAATCACAAGCTTTTGTGCCACTACGCAAGCACTACGGGATCTGACCTCATAGGAGGCTTCTGACACTGACACTCAGATTCCTCAGCAGGGCTCAAACTTAGAAGAGTCACTATGGCAACACAAGCCACCAGGGTCCACACAAACAAATCATCTCAGCACAGCTGGCAGGGCTCCACATTTATCTCTACAGAAGCTTGCTCTGTTCCACTCTGCAGATCTCACACAGAAAGCTCAGACAATTCAGCTCTCAGACAGGGAAAAAGCAGGGAGTTTAACACAGTGTCACAAACATAAAGACACAAACACCTAGCCTAGTTTTCGGGGCTTTAAGACCCTCCAGATGGTAGTCCTGTGTGTCATGGGGAACTTCCCGGCCAACGCACCAAAATGTTGTGCCAAGGAAAGGTTAGTGATCCCCAAAAACACACACAGGAGCTGATCTGATGCGCCTCACAGCAGGGTCTTTATTCTATTTGAGCTAGCTCTGCCCCCCCCCCAATGCACCATGGTCACACAGGACCATTTTGGTGTGTGTGTGGGGAGCCCCAAATGTCTATGGGGCTTTATAGTAAGCAGCAAGCAGGGAATTCGCATGCAAGCATCTAATTGGAAAGATCCTGTAGCCTTTAACATAATTGGCTGGTACTGGGAGTCATATCATAAATTTAACTTCTGCTCCCCTCTGCATTGGTGGTTGTTAGCTAGGAGTGGGTGTATTAGGGTTCTCTAGAGTCATAGAACTTATGGTAGTCTCTATGTAGTAAAGGAATTTATTGATGACTTACAGTCTGTAGTCCAACTCCCAACAATGGACAGCAGCAGCTGTGAATGTGAAAGCAGTTGCTCAGTCCCACAAGGTAAGCAGGCAAAGCCGAGAGCCTTCCTTCTTCCAATGTCCAAGGTCTCCAGCAAAAGGTATGTGCCACCACACCTTTAATCCCAGATGACCTTGAACTTGTAGATCTTCCTATCTTTTTTTTTTTTTGGTGTTTTCGAGACAGGGTTTCTCTGTGTAGTCCTGGCTGTCCTGGAACTCACTCTGTAGACCAGGCTGGCCTCAAACTCAGAAATCCGCCTGCCTCTGCCTCCCAAGTGCTGGGATTAAAGGCATGCGCCACCACCGCCCGGCAGATCTTCCTATCTTCCTATCTTAATCTTTTGGGATTCATAGTCACTATGCCTCAAGATCGCCATGCCAAGATTCAGGTCAGAAACTTGTATCTCTGCACCTCCAGATTAGGGCCACAGGTGAGCCTTCTAATTCTGTAGTTCATTCCAGATAGAGTCAAGTTGACAACCAGGAATAGCCACTACAGTGGGGTTGTAACCTAGGGTGCAGGTTTGTTGGGGGAATAACCTGGAGACACTGGTCTTGTTCAGGGTGTAACCGGGAAACTCTTCTCTTGTTGGAAATTAGCCTAGAGACTAGAGCTAAGCTCAGTTCTGTTGGGGGGGCAACTTCAAAACTAATGGTAGATACCAGCCTGTTAGTCTACCTGAGTTCAAACTTAGGTCAGGTTCTCTAAACTGGAGTCTGGATTTAAAAGCCTTGGCATCTCACTCTCATACTCGCTTAGTATGCAAGGCTCAGAGAGGGTTCACTGGTACTAAGCTAGGACTATACCTAAGATGTCAGGGGTCCAGATAAATTGAGACTGCTGGTCCTCCTACACAATCACCCTTCTCCTCAGCTTCTTTCAGCCTTTCCTAATTCAACAATAGGGGTCAGCTGATCTGCATCTGACTCTTTCAGCTGCTTGTTGGGTTTTTTGGAGGGCAGTCATGCTAGGTCCCTTTTTGTGAGCTTCAGTAATACTGTCAGGCCTTGGGACCTTCCCTTGAGCTGGAGCCCACTTTGGGCCTGTCCCTGGACTTTCTTTTCCTCAGGTTCCTCTCCATTTCTATCCCCGTAATTCTTTCAGACAGGAACAATTATGGGTCAGAGCTGTGACTGTGCGATGGCAACCCCATCCCTCACTTGATGTCCTGTCTTCCTGCTGGAAGTGGGTTCTATAGGTTCCCTCTCCCTACTGTCGGGCATGTCATCTAAAGTCCCTCCCTTTGAGTCCTGAGAGTGTCTTGTTGGGCCCCATTTTGGCCCTGGTTTCATCCTTGAGGACAAACCTGAGACAGGCTTGAGTTTTGAAAACTGTCTCAGTCACTTCTATACTGGAGTGACTCAGCATGATCTGCTTAAGCCTGACTTTTCCTAGCTACTGCTGACAGAGAACAACTTTGTTGGCTCTGTCAGTCACCCCATACCCTTCATCACCCTTCCCCTCTACTTATGTCATCTCACCTCAGCAAAAAACAAAAACAAACAAACAAACAAAAAACCCCACTTCCCCTCTCAGCCCTTTATAAACAAAAAGATTCATACAATTAAACCAGTTCCTGCTTTGACAGACTCTGGGCTAGGGGTGGTTATTCCCCTGAAGCAGGAGATCTGAGCACGGACACACCATCCGGATTCAGCCCTGGAGAGATTCTGGACTGGGTTCTCTCCTCTCATCCTGGACCCGCTGGCAGTCTCTCACCTCCCAGGTCTCTGGTGCATTCTGGAGGGTCCCCCCAACCTATCTCCCCAGGTTGCCTGTTTCCATTCTTTCTGCTGGCCCTCAGGGCTTCAGTTCTTTTCCCTCACCCAATACCAGATCAGGTTACCCCCCCTTCCCTCCCTTTACTTTCCCTCCCAGGTCCCCACTTGGATATATTTTTCTAGCTGGGCTGGCCTCAGGGGGACAGAAAGTCCCTAGCCTCACAGAGACTTGAAGTGCCAAGGTGTATGTGTGGGGTTTACCCAGGAGGGCCCCCACCCACCCAGAGGAGATACGGAAGAAGGGATGGGGGAAGGATGGTGGGAGGGTGGGACCAGGATGGGATGCAAAATGCATAAGTTAAAAAATAAATTAAAAAAAGAAAAGAAAAAGAAAAATGAGTACTTTCTAACTCTATGTCTGAAGCCATTTTTTGTGTTTTGGAGAGAAGCACCTTCCCAGGGGACAGCTACATGCGTGCAGGTCCATGGCTTCTAGGGGACAGCTACATGTGTGCAGGTCCATGACTTCTAGGGGAAGGGCTGCCCTGCTTCCTTTGAGAGCACAGTCTTGACGTGTTTCCTCCACACTAATGAAGACAGTGCCTAGCCATTGATGATGCTCAGATGGGTTTTTTTGGCAAGTTAAGGCAACCCAGCTGTTTTCTCCTTTCTCCTTGGTGCATCTAGGACTATTAACTCAGAGGTAGGCTTGAGGCATACACCTTTAATCCTAGCATTCGGGAAGTAGGCAGGCAGATCTCTGAGTTGACGCCAGCCTGATCTACACAGCCAGTTTATAGTCAGCCAGAGTTTCAGTGAGACCAGGTCTCAAGACAACAAATGGAAACATTGTGATAGGATAAAAACAAACTACCAAAAACCTACTGTGCTAAACATACCTTTAGGGTGGTTACACTTAAACACACCCTTAGGGTGGTTACACTTAAAGTGCCCACAAGCCCCAAGGAGACATCTGGAGGTACTTATTAAAACTTAAAATCCTAAATCACTTTGTGTAGCTGTGATAAGGATTTAAAAAAAAAAAAAAAACAGTGAGTATCCGGGTGTGGTGGTCCATGCCTTTAACCCCAGCACGCAGGAGGCCGAGGCAGGCAGATTTGTGTGAGTTAGCGAGTTAGCATAGCTCTTTAGAACCAGGGCTACAGAGAAACCCTGTCACACACACACACACACACACACACACACACACACACAAAAGAACAAAACAAAACAGTAAGTATCTATTATTGATTTGAGATTAAAGACAGGAGCTGTGAGAATGCTGAAACAAAAGACAAATGTCACCAGATTAAACTCAGGAACACCCAAAGTAACAGTACAGGGCCAGACCATGATGAGAAAGTGGCTTCAAAAGCAAACTTCTTGGTTTAGGGGTTAAAGGCACCGGCCGCACCTACGAACCAGGGTGGCTATCCTTGGGACCCAAACGGTTGGAAAGTGAGAACTGAGAACTGACTCTTGGAGGTTGTTCTCTTCATGGAAAACAAACAATAAAAACTGCAACACCACCCTCCTCGTTTGGAAAACTACACACAGGAAAGTCCTTGGCCTGGAGTTGTAGTACAGGCCCATCTTTTAAGCCCATCCCAGGATTACACTCCAAGGTCATCGCAGGCTAACCGAGACCATCTCCAAATAAAAAACCAAGTAAATAAATAATTGCAAAACCTAAACCAATCAAGCAAGCAAACAGTAAACCTCTCACGGTACCATTGCACTTGCAGGCCCATGGCTTCCTAGGGTGTGTGTGTGGAGGCGGGGGGGGGGGGGGGGGGGGGGGGGGTAGGCAGCGAATACACCCAGCCCTCACAGCCCACCTTCAAAGCCTCAGGGCCACAGGTCTGACTCACACCTCCGCTGGGTTTGAGGCGCAGGCACAGTCACGTGGCAGACTCTGGCCAATCAGCAGGCTGCTCCCGGATCCCATAAAGGCGCCAGTCGCTGGTTGCTGACAGCCGCCATCCGGGTGAGAGCTGGCGGCCAGCGGTGGAGAGCCGGGGAGCGACGGCCCTGCACTGCTTCATCTAGTGCAAACCGAAAGGGTGATTGGATAAGTCCCTTCCTAAGAGGTACTACCATTGCTACAGAGGCTCGGTCCCGTGGCCGCCCCAGACGGCTCTTTGGGTGAGAATAACCGTTTTTTTCCCTCTCCCCTCCCCCATGGGCGCTGGGCCTCAGGGAGGGCAGTTGGGAGGCCATTGCCCAACCGAGTGCGTGCCACCTGAAGCCCTGGTGAGCTGGGAGCCGTCTTCCTTTGTTTTTGACCAGCTGCGAACTTGTGGTCCCACTTTCTCCCCTTTTCTAGTACTTAACCTTTCTACTCAGGGCTTGGAAGGAGGTTGGCGCAAAGTCCAGGGAATAACGGTTTTCTTCGTGGTTGGAGTGTCGGGCCATTTTCTGTACTGTAGTTTTGAGAGGGCGGGAGGATATTTAAAGCGTCTTTGTTGTGTCCGTTCTGTTTGTGGATATTGAGGAGAGGGAAATCCTGGTCCTTGATTCAGTCTCCTACCCTTATGGAGCACCTTGGGATATATACCAAACCTTCTGCTGTATGCTGTGGGTCAGAGTGTCCCCCAACCCCAGGCACCGGCCTTGTGCATGGACAAGAGTGCCTGTGGACCCACGGGAAGGAGCAGGTATGTGGAAAGGAAAGAGGGAAGAGTCCCACAAAAGACAACCCGATCTCCAAGAGCAGATGGAAGCTGGATTTAAGGGTGGTGATGGCAGTTCTAGTGTAGAAGTGATTCAAAGGTCAATACATAGAATGAGGTGGACCGGGGATAATTGTTTGGCTCGGCCTCACCGGTGCGGGGAATTACAGGTGTTTACCACAACACCTTGCAAGATATTTTGAGTTTTAAAAGAAGTTTGTGTGCGTGTGTGTGTGTGTGTGTGTGTGTGTGTGTGTGTGTGTGTGTATGTGTATACACACCCATGTGCCTGTTATATGGGTTCTGGGTCTGCAGGGCTCTCTGGCCTGCTGGTCTTCGGCCATCCCGAAGTGGTACTTAGTGGTACTTCTAACCACTAAGACTATCTCTAACCCAAGAATTGCTCATTTCTGAGTGGCTGGTATAATGTTGGGTTGATGGAGTAGCAAGAGCTAAGTATCACAATGAGTAAGGTGACAGTTTATTACAGGATCTGTGTGTCCTAAAGGTCAGGTTGTTGAAAAGTTTAGTCTTAAGCAAGCTGGAAACATCATTGTTGCATGAGCTCATATGAAAGTGGGGGGGGGGTGACAAGCAGTGAAACAGAACCTAGTGGGGTGTTAGGACAGAGGATAGTAGTCTGTACAAAAAAGCACTTACTATCTTGGGGTGCCTGAGGTTGACATAAAGTGAAGGTGTAGATGGAGTTAAGGGGGCGGGCAGGCATGGTGCCCAACACCTATGATCTCAACACTTGAGAGGTCCAGGTAGAAGGAAGGATCAGGAATCCTAGGTCATCCTTGGCTAGAGTGAGTTTGAGGCCAGCCTGGGTTACACAAGAAAGAGGGTAGAGGAGAAAGTGAGACTGAGAGAGAGACAGGAAGGAAAGAAGGAGGGAAGGAAGGAAGGAAGGAAGGAAGGAGGTTTCGAAAACAGGGAGAGAGTAAAAGAAAAAGAGGGAGGGAGCAGAAAGAAGAGTTGGCACAGTAGGCAGTGTCAGGAGGGAGGTAACTGAGGCCTCTCCAGGCCCCCAGCGGCTCGTTTTTACTGTCAAAGCACTACTTATGTTTATCAAGCGATAATTACCTATTCACAAGGACCTGAAAGAAGTCTCCAAAGTCAGCTTAACATTGGGCTTGACATCCTTCTAAGGGCTTTACAAATATTTAATTGATGAACAAATAGAATTTGGAAGATGGTGTCCTGGGAAACAGAGAAGAGTTTTAGTAGTGTCACAGTAATAGTCTAGTGACAGACTGCCAAGCAGTCTGGTCAGGTAAAGTAAAATACAGTCCCCTGGACTTAAGAACTGAACGTGTTGACTGTTAGTGTAGGGAGTGAGGAGGCCAGTGTACAGCAGGTAATGCACACCGTGCAGATTTTGGGGGACTCTGTATGAGGTCCACAAAGAATGTTTAGGCTCTGAGGAGGTAATAGGATTATGAGAAGACATTGTTTTGTTTTTAATTAATTTTATTTATTATATGTAAGTACACTGTAACTGTCTTCAGGCACTCCAGAAGAGGGCATCAGATCTCGTTACTGACCAGTTGTGAGCCACTATGTGGTTGCTGGGATTTGAACTGAGGACCTTCAGAAGAGCAGTCAGTGCTCTTTACCTCTGAACCATCTCTCCAGCCCAAGAAGACATTGTTTTAAGGGGGAGTCAGAATAATTCATGGTGTTTCAAGTCCTGGGTATGAAGAGATATTAATGATATCATAACTTCTAATCATTGTGTCGTGAAAAGGAAAGAAGTTCGCTTTGTTTTGAAACAGGTCTGCTATGTAGTTCAGACTGGCCTCAAACCTGTGGGCTTCCTGCTTCAGTCTCCCGGTGCTGGGATCACTGGTCTATGCCAGACTTCACAAAGTTTATGTGAGGAGAAACTGGTATAGATGAATTGAAGATACAAAAAAGACGGAGCAAGGATCACTGTGGGATGGGGGGGGGGTGTATCTTAGCATCTCACAGGCATGGGGTGAGGGGCCATATCCCAGCATCTCACAGGCATGGGGTCTAGGGGTGTATCCCAGCATCTCACAGGCATGGGGTGGGGAGTGGTCCCAGCATCTCACAGTTATGGGGTAGGGAGTGGTCCCAGCATCTCACAGGCATGGGGTGAGGGGCCATATCCCAGCATCTCACAAATATGTGCAACTTTTGACATTATCTTGTCACCTACATAGTCCAAGTGTAATTGAGTCACAAAAAATTGAGAAGAAAATGTCAATGTTTTAACTGTGATAGCTACCCTTGGCCACACTCCAGGTGGAAACTAAGTTATTGACAGGCTGTTTCCTCACATAGGGGAAGAAATGAGGGAGCATTGCCTGCTTGTCCTAATTGAAGTCTGATGTAATTCTTGAGAAACCCTTTCTCTAGACTGTGCTTGTTGTACACCTCCAGTGTGGCCTTAGGAGCAAACCCAGAGCCTTATATTGCTAGGCTAGTGTTTTACCTCTGCACTATAACCTTCATGCCCAGCCACCTACTCTCAAAGAAGACAGGCCCTGCCAGTCCCTGACCTGCAGAGGTATCCCTACCCTGGCTTCTGGATGAGCTGGGTCTGGATGATCTGGTTTGAAATGGGAAAATCCTTGTCTCTTGTCCCTCTAAACAGTGCTGGGCTTTTCCTTGCTGGTTACATCTGAAACTCCTTTCAGCTGTATGTGCATTTTAAAATAGAGTGTGCAATACATTCAGGGATGATGCCTTTGGAATAGCCAAGGGCTCTCTTCCATGAAAATATAAATGTTTAGGCTTGTTTGTGGTTTTAAAAATGTCATAACGACCAGTACAAAGCAAACACCTATAAAACTTAAAACCATCAACCCAGAAATTTTATTTGTTTGAAACAGGCTCTGTCTGTCCTTAAACATGCCTATGCTGAGAGTGTCCTTGAAATAACCCTGCCTGTACCTCCCCAGTGCTGGAGTACAGGTGCAGCACAGGGTAAACCAATGGGATTGATTTCTTTCACATGTGCATTAAATTTTCTCCATATGTTTTTGTAAAGATTTATGTTTTTCTTAAATTATGTATCTGTCTGTCTGTGTGTGGATGTGTGTACATAAGGGCAGATACCCATGGAATGTCAGATATTCCAGAACTAGAGTTCCAGGAGGTTGTGAGTTGCCCTATAGAAGTACTGGGAATCAAACATGGGTTCTGTACTGGATCGGTAAATACTCTGAATGATAAGCTCTCTCTCCAGCTCTTGTTTTTGTTTTTGTTTTGTTTTCAGTCCTGTGGAGTCAACCCACACTATCCTGTTTACCAGGCAAGGCTCTACCACTGTGCTGTAGCCCCAGCCTTCTATCTTTCCATGACTTGATAGCTTATTTGTTGTGAGCACTATATAACAGTCTCATATATGGACATACAACCGTTTACCATTCATGTCAGCACTGTATAACAGTCCTACGTATGGGCACAGTACATTCATCATTCATGCACTATAGGTGTTCTTGATTGCATCCAACATTTGAGAGTTGTGAGTAGGGCTGGAGAGATGGCTCAGCCGTTAAAGATAAGTTACAACCAAAATGGTTGTAAGCCGTTAAAGATGGCTCACAACCAAAAATATAAGAGAGTTGTGAGTAAAACTGCTATGAATATCTATGTGTGGTTTTGTGGCTGGCCTTGAACTTGCTCTGGGGATGACCTTGAACCCCTGACCCTTCTGCCTGTAGGTCTGTGCTACCAAGACTTGACCCAGTGTCTTGTATGTGACAGGCAAACACTCTACCATTGAGCTACACTCACAGGCTATGGAAAGATATTTTTAATTTTTTTTGTAATAAAACAACCTTTATTATAAAAACATCACCCAGAGAAGCTAACCGGACCCAAAATTTATACATGTTAATAAACTTCTGTACAGTTTTGAGAACCATTCTGAAGCCATGGAGATCATGTTGGATTTTACACTTTCATTGTTGAACATATTTTATGCACTTATCCCCCACCAAAATTAACAACAACAGAATAATTGTGTCAGAGAAGTATAAAAGCAATTACTTTGTATCTTCCTTTATAACTGTATTCCTCATTCCTGTATTCCTTCCTTGACCTCTGATGTTTTAGCTTTGCTTTTCTTTCCATGTGTCATACTGCACCCACATGGACATTTATTTGCATTATTGGCTAGGTTCTACATATGAAGGTTAATATGAGAGTTTTTTCTTTCTGAGATTATGTTTTGTGATTACATTTTTTCTTTTTAGAGCTAAGTAGTATTCCTTTTTAATATACATACCAAATTTCCATCATCCATCCATCTATCTATCTATCTATCTATCTATCTATCTATCTATCTATCTAATTTACTTATCTGCTCAGTTGTTAATAACTAGGTTGGTTCTGTTTTCTTGCTACAGTGAATAATGCAGCAGTAAACATGGAGGTTCAAGCATCTTTGGGGTAAAGTGTGGGGAATGATATTATTTCGTAGGTTCAGCTCTTGCTGAGCTTGTTTAGATTTCACACTTGAGAGAGACCATGGAGTACTTGTCTCCCCATGTACTTAGTACCACATCTTCCAGGCTCATCCATGTTGTTGAAATGGCAAAATTCCTCTGTGTAGCTAAGTGTTTCTGGTACGTGTGTGTGTGTGTGTGTGTGTGTGTGTGTGTGTGTGTGTGTGTGTGTTACCATTTACATTTTCACCAAAAGTGTGCAACCCTTTTCTTCAGATTCTTGTAACATGTTATTGCTTGTCTTTTTATAACAGCCATCCTAACAGGTGTGAGGTAATATTTCCTTGCTGTTTATATCTCTAAGGTATGAAGGTACTCACAACATCTTACATCCATCCATCCATCCATCCATCCATCCATCTATCCATCTATCTATCCATCTATTTATCTAATTTACTCATTTACTACCATTTCTGGATTTTTAACCTACTCTTTTACATGCCATGTCTTTTAAAATACTTATACTTATTTATGTATAGGTATGTGCATCTATATGTGCATGCATGCAAATGCTCTCTGAGGCCAGAGGGATGCCAGATCCTTTGAAGCTGGAGTTATAGGTAATTGTGAGCCAGCTGTTGCTGGGAACCAAACTCTGGACCTCTGGAAGAGCAGCCACAGTTCTTAATTCCTGAGCTATCTCTCTAGCCCCTTGTGTATCTTTTTTTGGAGCAAGACCTCTCCAAAGAAGTTCTTTCCCCATGTTTGAATCAAGTTTCTTTTGTTGTATAAGATCCTTCTGTGGTTTGGACACTGGCCCCTCAGCAGGTATGTGAGGACGCATAGATACCTTCTCCCATTTGGTAGGCTGCCTTTTCATCTCAATAATTCTTTATTCCATGACTGTACAGAATCTTTTTAGTTCTCTTCACTGATTTATCTTTGCTTTTGGTGTCTGTGCTCTTGATGTCTTCAAAATTCCAAAGACCACAGCCTAGGGGTCCACCAACCTCATGAGTGTTGCTGTCTGTTTTTACAGCTTAGTCACTAGGCTGTTTTCTGTTAATTTTCATGTGTGGCATGAAACAGATCCACTTCACTCTTTCGTGTGGACTCACAGTTTTCTAACAGGTTTATGCATGGATTAGTTCTAGGATTCTATTCTGATGCAGTGCCAGTGTGTCTGTTTTGAGACAGGTTCTCTCTGTAGTTCTGGCTGGCCTGGAGCTCACAGAGATCCTCCTGCCACTGCCTCTCTAGTGCTGGGATTAAAGTTTGGTACCACTACACCTAACTCAGGGAGTTTGACTTTTACTTTTTATTTTCCTTTTCTCATGTATTTGTTTTTATTTTATATGAGACAGGATCTCATGTTTGGCCTTGAGCCCAGTGAGTAGCAAAGGATGACCTCCTGACCTCCTGACCTCCTGACCTCCTGACCTCTTGCCTGTGCTGGAGTGTTGGGATCAGAGGCAACCCATCCAGATCAGGCTCATGCTCTGTTTATGACAGTATCAAACTATTTTGTTTCCTATGGCTTTTGGCATAGTTTGAAGTTAGCTTTATGCTTTTGTTCTTTACATTGTCTTGGCCATTTGCCATCTTTTGTAGTTTATATTGATTTTAGAAATTTTTTCCTATGTCTATGAAGTGTCACTGGAATTTTCATAGAGATCGCATTGAATCTGTATTCCATTTGTTGATAACATTTTTTTTTTCAGCCAGTTTTGTGTTTTCTCACCACAGTGCTGCTTCCATCACGACTTCTTGGTCTGCTAGTGTTTGGGGACTTTGTGGCACGTGGCTCTCCAGGAGCTTGCACTACTTGTCCTTAGAACTTTTTGAAATTGGTTTTGGGGTTTTATTTTTATTTATTTTTCCTGAGTCTGATTAATGATAAGTGAAGACATGGGCAAATATATTTAAAGACAGCTCTGATCTTGGAAAGTGTAGACATTGAGTCCAGTCACTCAGCAGCGTGGGCCGCTGTTTCAAGTGTTCCCCGTCTCAACTTACTTTATTTATGCGTCTAGCATTTTGTATGGATATGTGTCTGTGCCCCACATGTATGCAGTGCCCTCAGGGGCTAGAAGAAGCTATGGATCTCCTGGAGCTGAAGTTGTGAGCTACCAAGTGTGTCCTAAGAATCAATCTGCAAAAACAGCCAGTGCTCTTAAGTGCTAGCCATCTCTCCAACTCCTAGCTGCTCCTTCTTGCCAGAAAATCCCTCAGTCTCAGACAAGGCTGTGCTGTTCCTCATTGCTGAGTCCTAGGGAAAAAGGAAGAAACTCCAGGGACATTCTAACAACACACTCGGCCCATTCCATACACGTGGGATGGGGCATCTTTCCATTTGATTGTCTCTTCAGTGTTTTAAAGTTTTTATTTTATGTGTATGAATGTTTTGGCTATATGTATATCTGTGTATTATATGCATCCAGTGTTCTCATAGGTCGGAAGAGGGTGTAGGAGTCCCTGGAACTGGAGTTGCAGATGGTTGTGAGCTTCCATATGGGTGCCAGGAGCTAACCCTCTGTCCTCTGGAAGAATAGCAACTTTTCTTAGCCACTGAGCCACCTCTGTAGACTCTCTTCATTTTTTTTTCTAAGATTCTCTTTAGGTTGTTTTATAACTTACTCAATTTATTTAATTAGATGTTTATTTCTTTATTGAGTGTGGCCCACATGCCCTCAACCCACTGATGTGGAGGTTGGAACAGGATTTGCAACAGTCAGTTCTCTGCTTCCACCACTTGGGTTCCAAGGAAAACTCAGGTGGTCAATTTTGGCACAAGTGCCTTTACTTACTTGAGTCATTGCACAAGCTTTGTCTCCCATCTGTATTTCCTTTAAATTCCAGTAAGCAGGTATTTTACTTCCTTTAGTTTGTTCTGAAGAACTTTATTATTTTTGCACAACTATACACACATTCTGCCACTAAGCCATACTTTCAGCCTTTAAAAATGCTATTGTGGATAGAGAGATGGCTCAGTGGTTAAGACTGTGTCCTGCTCTTCCTGGGATTATAACCCCAGCGCCAGGAGCATCTGATACCTCTGACCTCTGTGGCCGTACTTGCATTCATGTGACATACCCACACACACGTGCACCCCCACAACCCCCCACACACACTTAAAATAATAAAAATAAATCTTCTAAATTCTATTGTAAATGGCATCAGTCTCTTAGTTTCTTTGTGGTGGTGATTGGTGTGCCCAGCAAGCTGCAGCCCAGTGCTACTTACTGCCCTCCTCCCCCCTTCTTCCTTTACCCCTTACTTTCTGGTATAATTTCTTAGGTTAGGATTCCTGAGTGGGTTATTTTAAATTTCCTTGATTTATTATTGAAAATAGATTTTCTCATACAATATATTCTGGTTATAGTTTTTTGTTCTCCAATTCCTCTCAGATCCTCCCCACATCCCCACCCACCAAGTCCACACTCTTTCTTTCTCACTTTCATTCAAAAACAGAAAAATATATAATAATTATAATAATAATGTTAATAGAACAACCCAGAATAGGACAAAACAAAGAGGCAGGGGGCAAGAGAGGCAAAGAAGCAGCCCATAAAACACAGGTGCTGAGACACAAGTATTTATACACACAGACAACCCATAAAAATAAAATAGAAGCAAAAGATCAATAAAGTTAAAAAAAATTGCCCAGGCAGAGATATGAGTCAAAACAAACAAACAAACAAACAAACAAACAAACAAAAAACTCCAAAGTACTGTCGAATTCATTCATTCCACGTTGGCCATTACTACTGGGTATCGATCGGGCCTACCATTAAGAATGGTTTGAATTTTACTCCCTTGGAGAAACCTGAATTTTTCTTTGCAGGTGGTTATAAGTTGGATATAGCCTCTGGCTTAGGGACAGGGGCTTGTGTCTGCTTCCTCTCAGTACAGGGACCCCATCTGGCTAAGACCTGTGCAGGCCCTGTTAGTGATTGCCAGAGTCTCTAGGAATCCCTATTTGTGTCAGTCCTATTGGGTTTGGAAGGCCTTGTTCCCTTGGTGTCTTCCATTCCCGCTGGTTCCCACTGGCTCCAAAGAGTTTCCTGAACCTAGATATGAGACATTTGATGAGACATCCCATTTAAGACTGAGTTCCAAGATATCTCACTCTCTGCACATTGTGTCCTATGGGTCTCTGCTTAGCCCATCTACTGCAGGAAGGAGATTCTCTGATGATGGCCGAGTGAGGCCCTGACCTGTGGCTGCAGCAGAGCGTCCTTAGGAGTCATTATATTGCTGTGCTCCTATAGTGGGACAGTGGTGTTTGGTTTTACCCTAGGTCCATGGCCTGTCTAGTGTCAGGTTCTTGGTCATCCAGGTAATGTCAGGCATGGGTTCCGTCTCCTGCAGTGCGTGGGCCTTAGTTCCAAGCAGGCAATGGTTTGTTATGTCCACAAGCTTGGTGGCAGCAGTGCATGCATCTTACAGCTGTGGACCTGGGGTTGGTGGCTGCTGGCTGTTTAGCTGTCTCCACTGGTAGCAGTCTTCCAGTGCCGTGAGCGTGAGTGAACGGGATGAAGGCAGTGGCTAGGCCGCAGCTTGACCTTTGCCCATATACAGTGAGTTCTATAAGTGTTGACATCAGCAACAGGGCTTTGCCATCCTTAAGAAACTTCTGCTGTCTTGCGTCTCCATACAGCTCCCCACACGGCCCCTACTAGCTTTAGCTGTTCACATCCTATTTGATCCTCCTGTCCCTGCTCTCCCCTCCCACTGTCCACCCATAACTGTCTATTCTATCTCCCCTTCCTACAGAGATTCTCCTCTCCTCTCAGTCCTTTACTCTGTAGCTCACCTCTATGGTTATATAGATTGTGCCCTGTTTACTGAAGGTATAACAGCTAAGATTTACATATAAGTGAATATATACATACCACATGTACCTCATGTTTCTTTGAATCTTGGTTACCTCACTTGGAATGATTTTTTTTAAATCTTTATCCATTTTCCTGTTATTTTCATGATTTCATTTTTAATATCTGAGTAATATTCCATTGTGTACATGTACTGCATTTTTAATCCATTCATCCATTGACAGATGTCTATTTCTATTTCTAATTCTTGGCTATTATAAATACAATATCTATGAGCATTGTTTATAGTAAGGGTCTCTGCAGTAGGATGTAAAGTCCTTTGATATATGTCAAAAGTGTTCGAGCTGGATCTTGAGGTAGATGCATTGCTTATTCCCTGAGGAGTCACCACACTGATTTCCACAGTGGCTGCACAAGTCTGCACCCCAGCCATGAATGAGTATTCCAATGCCCTTGCTCCACCACAAGTCTGCACCCCAGCCATGAATGAGTATTCCAATGCCCTTGTTCCACATGCTTGCCAGCATGAGCTGGCAGTTGTTTTTTTTTGTTTTGGTTTGGTTTTTTTGATGTTGGTTATTCTGATGGGTATAAAATGAAATCTCAAAGGAATTTTGATTTCATTTCCCTGATGACTAAAAATGTTGGTCATTTGTATTTCATCTTTTGAGAATTCCCTTTTTAGATCTGTATTCCATTTTTTAAATTGGACGGTTTCTGATGTCTAGTTGTTTCAGTTCTTTATATATTTTAGATATGAGCCCTTTACTGAATGAATAGTAGTTAATAAAAATCTTTCCTATTCTGTGGGCTGCACTTTTGTCCCAATGATGGTGTCTTTTACCATACAGAAGCATCTCAGTTTCATGAGGTCCATGTATTAATTGCTGTTCGTTCAGGAAGTCTTTTCCTGCGCTAATGAGTTCAAGCCTATTCCCCACTTTCTTTAATCAGGTTCAGTGTATCTGGCCTTATGTTGAGGCCCTTGATCTGTCTGGAGTGAGTTTTGTGCAGAATGTTAAGCATGGATCTATTTGGATTCACATGTAGCCATACAGTTTGATGAACACCATTTTTTTTTTTTTTTTTTTGAAGATACAGCCCTTTTTATCCAGTATGTATTTTCGGATTCTTTGACAAAAAATCAGGTGTCCATACTGTGTGGACTTTTATCAAAATCTTCAACTTAACTCCACTGATTTTATGCCTATACTGTCCTGTTTTTATTACTCTTGTACAACTTGAAATCTGGAATGGTGATAGATAACCTCTAGTAGTTTTTTTACTCTTCAGGATTCTTTTTTAGCTTGTGTGTGTGTGTGTGTGTGTGTGTGTGTGTGTGTGTGTGTGTGTGTGTAGCATAAAACTGTCCTTTCAACTTCTGTGAAATATTGATGGGAGTTGCATCAAATCTGTAGATTGCTTTTGGTAAGATGGCCATTTCACTGTATTAACTCTACCAATCCATGAGCATAGGAGATCTTTCCATCTTCAAATGCGTTCTTTAATGTCTTTCTTCAATGTCTTAAGGTTGGTATTAAAGTGTTAAATTTGGTTGCCCCAAGATAATTTTTGTGGCTATTGTGAAAGGTTTTGTTTCTCTGATTTCTGTCTCAGGCCATTTGTCATTTGTGTATAGGAGGGCTACTTATTATTGTGTGGTAAGTTTGTATCTGGCTACTTTGCTAAAAGTGTTAATAGGCTGTTCTGGTGGAGTTTTTTATTATTATTATTGGATATTTTCTTTATTTACATTTCAAATATTATCCCTTTTCTCAGTCCCTCTCCCCCCCCGAAACCCCCTATCCCATCCTCCCTCCCCCTGCTTCTATGGAAGTATTCCTCCCACTCACTCCCACTCCCTGCCCTCAGTTCTCCTACACTGGGGCATCTATCAAGCCCTTCATAGGACCAAGGACCTCTCCTCTCATTGATGCCTGACATCCTCTGCAAGGCATGCAGCTGGAGCCATGTGTACTCCTTTGTTGATAGCTTAGTCCATGGGAGCTCCTGGGGGACTCGTTGGTTGATATTGTTTTTCCCGTGGGACTGCAATCCCCTTAAACTCCTTCGTTCCTTTTCCAAACTCCTCTGTTGGGGACCCCGTGCTCAGTCCAATGGTTGGCCGCGAGCATCCACCTCTATATTTGTATAGCTCTGGCAGGGTCTCTCAGGAGACAGCCATATCAGGCTGCATGCACCTGGTGGAGTTTTTAGGGTCATTTTATGTATAAAATTATATTATTCACAAGTAAGCATACTTTGGTTGCTTCTCTCCCTTTTTGTCTTCCCTTGACCTCCTTCAGTTGTCTAATTGCTGCTCTAGCTAAGAATTCAAGTTGTATACTGAAGGTATGGAGGGAGTAGACAACCTTGTCTTGTTCCTGATTTTAGTAGAACTGCTTGAGTCTAAGTCCCTTTGGGTTGATGTTGGCTGTACACTGCTGTAAATCTCCTCTATTACATTGAGGTATGTCCCTTGTATTCCCAGTCTCTCCTTCCCTTTTTCAAAACTCTTGGAACTGAAGTGTTTTGAAGTTCACATTTGGAAATATTTGCATATAATATAATGAAATATCTTCAGCTAGCAACTTTAAGTTCATTTATGTTCCATATCTGAGCAATGTATATACACATACACAAATATAGTTTTAAACAGTATTTTTAGTGTGTTTGTATTTTTTACCACATTCTGTTCCATGAAGTCAGACATAGAATTTTCCAAGCATAGTGTCATGTTGGGGCTCAAACTGTCCTGATTCTGGAGCATTGCAGATGTCAGGTTTCTCCATTGATGCCCAACCCAAGGTGGTGAGTACAGAGCAGAGCAGGGAATAATGTGTGGGCTGGACCTAGGGAGGATGGGGTGTGGTGCCTGTTTGCAATGTGACTGTGAATCTAGGTGGGAAGAGCATCTCAGGCCTAACTGTGTTGGCTCAGAGGCTGGACAGTCAAGAAATTAATGAAGGATATGGCTAGTCCAAAAAGACAAAGTGGGGATGTTGAGGGATCAATAATCCTGGCCCTGGAAGTCTTGGGAACAGTTTAAAAACTGTGACGTGTGTGTGTGTGTGTGTGTGTGTGTGTGTGTGTGTGTGTGTGTACACCTATGCATGTGGAGACCAGAAGAAAACCTTAGATGCAATCAATCCTTAAATACGTATGAATGCTATCCACCTTGAGATAGAATCTCTCATCAGCCTGGAGATCACCAATTAGGCTAGAGCAGGTATGCAGAGAGCCCCAGGAATCTTGCTTTGTTCATTTCCCCAGCACTAAGATTACAAGCAGGCTTCTACCTCTCTCTGCTTTAATAGGGGTATTTGTGTGGCAAAGCATTTTACTGACTGAGCTGTCTCCCCAGTCCCTGCAATTTAATTTCATCCTTTTAAATGATGCTTTAAATTTCACTTTATTTTATTTTCATTTATGTATGTGTGTATATAACCTAGGTGCGGGGCCCACACAGTCCAGAAAAGGATGTTGGATGCCATGGAGCCGGAGCTGGGTGTTGTGAGCCACCCAATGCCAGTGGGAGGAACTGAACTCAGGTTCTCTGGAAAAGCAGTACATACTCTTAATGACTGGGCCATTTCTCCAGCTCCTATAATTTCTTATAATAAATGTTCTGTGTCTCTATTGTCCAGTGGATAGCCACTAGCCCTATGTAGCTAGATGTTAGGCAGTTCGAGGTGGCTAATAATATATATGACCATTTATAGTTCCCTATCAGTCATCAACCAATTTAGGATCGTGTGTCTCTCTGTATTAATGGGGATCAAACTCAGGACCTCACATGCAAGGTCTCTACCACTAAACTCACTTCAGCTCCTGATACAGCTTTAAATGGCCAGATAGAAATAGAAGAGATAGCCGGGCAGTGGTGGCGCACGCCTTTAATCCCAGCACTTGGGAGGCAGAGGCAGGTGGATTTCTGAGTTCGAGGCCAGCCTGGTCTACAGAGTGAGTTCCAGGACAGCCAGGGCTATGCAGAGAAACCCTGTCTCAAAAAAGAAAGAAAGAAAAGAAAAAAGAAAAGAAATAGAAGAGATAGAAATAGAAGATTTTAATTTCAAGAGAAGGTAATACAAGGACTTTGAAAGGAAATTTATGAATATAAGAACTTGGGGCTGGCAAGATTGCTCAGAAGGTAAAGACACTTGCTGTTGAACCTGCCCATCAGGATTAAGTTTCCAGAGACCCTGTGATGGGAAGAAAGGACTGGCTAGAGGTCTTCCTCTGACCTGCACAAGCATGTGTATGTACATGTACACATGTACAACCATGCATATGCTCATACAATAATAAATAACTTTTAAAGCTGGTTGTGTAGGCTTTCTTCTCATTGATACTTTAAAGAGTAAACTTTGCATTTAACACTTTGAAAGGGGTTATATCTCCCCAGAGACTGCTTCTGCTCACCTTGTAAGTAGATAAGTGCACGGCACACACAGCAGCTTCCATCCCTCTAAGACATCATTAAGAGTACCGGGAGGCCCATGCTTGTCATCCCAGTGCTCAGGAGGCCGAGTAGAGGATTGCCTTGACTTTGAGGCTCATTCAGGCTTCAATATGACCCTGTCTAAAGGAAAAAGAAAAGAAAAGAAAGAAAGAAAGGAAGAAAGAAAGAGTGAGGGAAGTAGGAGGGAGGAAGAAGAACTAAATATCTGGCAATCGGAAGGTAGAAGCAGAAAAATTAGGAATTCAAAACCATCCTAGACTATATACCAAGCTTGAGGTAAGCTGGGATACATAAGTCACTGCCCCCTCCAGTCTCCCCCAAACCACAAAGCCAAGTATGGTAGGATGTACCCATGGTCCAAACTCTTGAGAGGTAGAAGTCTTGAGACTGTGTAGGATCAGGAGTTCTGGGTTATCCTCAGCTTTATGAGGTAGGTTGAGCTACATAAAGCCTTGTCTCAAAAAATAAATAAATAAAAAAGAAGAAACAAAACAAAAAAACCCAAGAGAGACTGTGATATTTGCACACTGGTAAAAGATATTTGCAATACATAACAAAGGTTTTGTGTTCAAAATATGTGACAATAGTGACAGACAGCACGGTAGAAATGTGGTTATAGCACCTCAGATGTGCTTGGTGGACAATGCTCATGTGGCCAGTAAAGACAAAGGAGCTTCACATGGCTCATCAGAGAAACACAGTTAACATCACACGCTAGCCTCTTGTGCACATATTGAGGGCTAATGTGGAAGTAGGAGCAGACACCAACACAGGAAGCGGCTAGAGAGTGGCTTGCACATGTTGGAAACAAGTGGTATCTTTTAGGTTGAATTCCTGCATATGGTTTAGTAGCTTCACTTTTGGACTTACACATGGCATGCACATACGACTTGGTGATGTCACTTCTGGGTTTATACGTGGCATAAACATTCATATATTAAATGTTTTTGACAACAGTGTCAAACGACCCTAAAGTTTCACATAAAATGAATGAGGTGGATGTGAATGGTACATGCTATAATCTAAACTTGGCATGCTGAGGTAGGGAGCTTCCTGCAAGTTTGAGGACGGTCCTGGTCTACACAGTAAGATCTTGCTCAAGGAAAACTAAAACAGAAAAGAAACTTTTCCTGCAGTGAATTAATTTAAGTGAGCAAAGCAATTTCTGAGTAAGCCTTATAAACATAATGAGAGAAAAGCCAAGTGAACTATAGTACATAGTAAGTAATGCTGTGTCTGTGCCAGGCTTGAAGTGTTTCAGATAACACAAGAGAGGTAAGAGTAGACTGGAAGACTGGTGACAACCTAAAATTAACTCATTTCAGCAGAGTGGTATTCCATCTTGGCTGTGCTTCAGAAATACAAGGAACTTTCAAAAACTAAAACTGATTCTCATACACTAGAAAGAAAGAAGATACACAGTCACCATGCAATGACACCATCCTTCTGTGGCACTCCACTTATGTGTCTCTGTTCATAGCATAAAATATCTGTGTTTTCACTGAGCACTGTGTACAGTCCCCAAAAGGCAGAAGCAGCTTGCATGATGCTGAAGGTGAAGGTAAGATGCAGTGCCACAATGGAATGTCACACAGCTTTAAAAAGGAAGAAGGGGCGAGAGAGGTGGCATGGTGCTTAGGACTTCTTGGTGCTCTAAGTTGAATTCCAAGCACCTATTTTGAATGGCTCATCATCTGCCTCATCCTGGTATTGTCCAGTGCCTTCTTGCCTTTGTCTAGCCACTGAGGACACCTGTACATATAGCTATATACTCAAATACACACATACATGATAAATGATTTAAAAGAGATGGTCAGTGGTGGCCCACGCCTTTAATCCTAGCACTTGGGAGGCAGAGGCAGGAGGATTTCTGAGTTAGAGGCCAGCCTGGTCTACAGAGTGAGTTCCAGGACAGCCAAGGCTACACAGAGAAACCCTGTCTCAAAAAACCAAAACAAAAAACAAAAAAACAAAACAAAAAAAAAAAACAAAAAAAAAGAAGAAGATTTTAAAAATACAAACCTTTAAAGGAAGGAATGGAGACTGAGGTCATATGTAGGTCAGGGTAGTTTCTCCCTTAGTTCAGTCTACAGCACCACAGAAGGATGCGGGGTGGTGGTGGTGGCTGTCACACACCTGTGATCCCAGCTTTGAGGAATCAAACAGGAAGTGTGCAAATTCCAGGCTAACCCTGCCTACATGGCAAAGGAGAGAGGAGGAAAGAAAATCTGACACATTCTGTAAACCTGGATGAACCTTGAGGATTTTGAACTAAGTAAAATAAGCCATTTATTTAAAAAATAATGTGCTCACAAGATGGCTGAGCATGTAACCGTGCTTGCTGCCAAGCCTAACCGCCTGAATTTGATCCCTTCATCCCTGGGACCTACGTGATGAAGAAGAATGGTTCCTACAAGTTGTCCTCTGACCTCCACAGCTCACCCTGTCTCTGTCTCTCTCTCGAGTGTGCATGTGTATACACACACATACACAAATAAATGTAATGAAAAAATAAGGTGAATGCTGTGTGATTCCACATATAACATCTGGAGTGGTACATTTCACAGAACAGAAGAGCCAGCCTTGGGTGCTGCAGGTCTGTAACCCCAGCTCTCAAGAAGTTCAAGGCTCTTCTGAGCATAGTGAGAGAGACCTTGTCCCTAGAATAAGAAGAACAGCAGAAATACAAGTTGTGGATGCCAAGGGTGGGAGAGACAAGAATTGGTGGGATAGGGATGGTTCAATGGATGTAGAATTTGAGTTTTGTGAGGTAAAGAGATGTGAGATTGGCTTCAGGAAAACATGAATATGTGCAATAATAATGAACTAAGGACTTGAACAGTTAAGATTGATTCCATATGGATTTTACACAAGTCACATGGAGACAGGCAATTACTGGAAGTACTGATGTCATATAAATGACTCCTGGCTTAGTTTCAACATACATATGCCACTTCTCACTTTGCTTACTGACTAGAGGAACTATTATTATCTTCCATTCTTAGAGTCTGAACTCTCTATCTCTACTCAGTGCCAATCAGGCATCTTAGATAGAGCAATGTACACCAAAGAGCCAGGCCTTGACACTCACAGTTCTCTTCCTAATTTGTTCTCCATTTTACTTATTTTAGTTACTGCTGTTGTTGGTGTTGAGGCTTGGACTAGGGCCTAGGCCTGGCTTAGTCCACGTCTCTGCCACTGAGGTATGCTGCTAGGCCCTATATGAATTGGAGGGTTTGTGTGTGTGTGTGTGTGTGTGTGTGTGTGTGTGTGTGTGTGTACATGCGCGCGCATGCGTTTGCGCACACGCACCTGTACACGTCATGAAGCATGTATGGAGGTCAGAGGACAAGTTGCAAAAGCCTGCTGAGTCATCTTGCTTGGTTTTAGACCTAGTTATTTTGTGTGTGGAACAAAGGCCAGAGGACAACTTGTGGGTATTGATGACTTGAAATTTTAAATTACTTTATTTAAATCACAAGAAAGTCTTCAGGGGTGGGGGAATTAGCCACAACCACCGACAGTCTCCCCAGTGCTGAGTGAACACTGCAGACCACTTTTAACCCTTTCACCTTGTTGGTGCTGCTCTTTCTTAGGAATTTGTAGACTTTTCCTGCTAAGACCTCAATTTGTATTTTTGAAGAACAGAAAGAAATTCTGTGAAGTGTTGAAATAATTTAAACCATCTAAGACCAAGACATACATAATGAAACAATGCATACTATTTGTATAAAAAAGGTTAGTATTTGTTTAAAAATTTGTCATTTGTCCTTTTTTGTTCCTAGCCTAAGATGTGAGGGGTTAGGGTTTTTCTTTTCTCTTCTTTTCTTTTTTTTTTTTTAGGGAAGGGGATGTTTTTGTTTTTGAGACAGGCTTTTACTATGTATCCTTGGTCAGCCTGGAACTTGATATATAGACCAGGCTGGCCTTGAATTTATAGAGATCTGTTTGTTTCTGCCTCCTGAGTGCTTGGACTAAAGGCGTGCACCACCACCGCCAGACGGCGGTGGTGGTGCACGCCTTTAGTCCAGCACTTGGGAGGGAGAGGTAGGCAGATTTCTGAGTTCGAGGCCAGCCTGGTCTACAGAGTGAGTTCCAGAACAGCCAAGGCTACACACCAAAAAAAAAAAAAAAAAAAAGGTGTGCACCACTATGCCTGGACATTTATAAATGAACATTTAAACAAAATGTGCAGTATCTTAGATATGTGGATTGTGTGTGCCTATAATCCTAACACTCAGGAGGCCGAAGCAGGAAAGTCTTGTCTGAGGCTGACCTGGACTACATACATAGTAAGATGTGGGACCTGTCCCCAAAACAGCAGCATCATAAAGCCAGGCTTGGTGATGTACTACTTTAGTGAACTCCAGACCAGCCCCAGAGACCCTGTCCAGAAAACAAAACAACAAAAGTTACTTTTGTTCTTGAATAAATCCTTTGGGTTCTTATAAACGGCTATTTTAAAGTACTCATTTTTTTTTCTTATTTTTCAGGACATGTCCTCGTAGACAGCTTTTAAATACCAGGATCTGAAGTGGTTGAGAATGTCTCTGCCAAGTCGACAAACAGCTATTGTTAACCCCCCTCCACCAGAGTACATAAACACTAAGAAAAATGGGCGATTGACAAATCAGCTGCAGTTCCTACAGAGAGTTGTGCTGAAGGCTCTGTGGAAGCATAGCTTCTCCTGGCCTTTTCAACAACCTGTGGATGCTGTGAAACTAAAGCTGCCTGTGAGTACTTTATGACATGTTAACTTTAAAATAACTTTCTATTTTTAAATTTATGTATGTATGTATGTGTGGGTGCGTGCATGCATGCATGTATGTGTATGTGTGCACATTTCAACATGCCCATGTAGGTCAGAGGATAGCTTGGGGGTGGGGGGGTCAACTCTCTCCCTACACCCTGGGCTCCAGGGGCTGAGTGCATTGTCAGGCCCATTGGTTAGTACTCTCCCTGCTAAGCCATCACTGGCCCGGGTCTCAGGGGCTTGAATCTAGGCAGAAGGGGAACCTTCTAAGAGGCCCTGAAGCCACATGGCAGCGGACTAGAAGGAGCAAACTCAGGATCAAGATACAACCTGTGGAGACTTAGGATGTTTTTTCATAAAGCACCTCAATTAGGAATGGGCATGGATGAAATATGGGAGAGAGCTTTCACCAAACAGGGCTCTAGCACCTGCAGGTGTCAGAGCCCCCACATTCACTGTCTCATGTGGGAAGTGGGGTGGGGCTTCTTTCAAGACTTTTTCAGGTAATACTGGGAAATGGAGGCTGATGAATTCCTCTCAGCTAAGCTTTGGAGGAAGCAATTTTACATTCTAAAAACCATATTGAAAAGCACAGGCACTCAACCACATGCTGTGGTATATGTAGAGATCAGAGGACAGCAGTTGCCTCTCAGGAAGCAGTTCTGGCCTACCACCTACTATCTGCTGCTGTACCACACACTCCAGGCAAGCTGGCTGTCTCTGCCTCCCACCTCTCCATGGGAACACTGAGATTACAGATGTGTACCACCGCAATCTGGCTTTTTCTGGGGTTCCAGGGGATACTGTATGCTTAGGCCATCAAGCTTATAGAGCTCATACTCCTACCACCTGAGCCATCTCCCTGGTCTATAGCCTATTAACTTCATTGTTTATCTGCTTGGGTATTTTACATGTCAATTTTAAAGAGAAAACTAAAAGAAAAATTTAGTTGGGGCAGCGTTAAGACGAATGGTGCTCTCCCAGAGGACCTGGATTCGGATTCCCATCACCCATATGGTGGCATACATTATCTATAACTCAGTTCCAGAGATCCAATGGGAATGTCAGGGATCCAGTACCCTCTCTGGCCTCTTTTGGCACCAGGCACACACACACTCCACAGATTTACATGCAGACAAAGCACTCATACATAAAAAATGTTTAACTTATTAATATTGTTTGCACAGTTGATTATTCAGGACCCCTGAAGACCACCCTAAGTGTTCTCTCCTTCCCCTACTCCCAAAATGACACTTAATGATCTAAATGTGATATTATCATTTTAACAGTTCAAGATGACTCCTGTAAGTTTTCTTGTTAGAACATGCCACGGCAGCCTTCTGATCAAGAACAATGGCCCATTTACCTCCTCTTGAAGGCTTTTCCTGTCACGCATCACATTCAACTTTAAGTCTCACTTGAGTTTTTAATCATGTAGCAACAGAGTGATTTATAACACAGTCAGTGAATTGGGGAACTAGGATTTTCCCAAGTCTGTCAGGTTCCATAAATACTGCCTCCTCCTTACCCCCTTCCTTTTGTATTTTTTTCAAAAATAAATAATTTAAAATCTTGTTTTTGCCAATCTTCTAAGTTTTTTTTTTCATTATTTATTTGCATGTGTACATGCAGATACACCAAGGCAGGAGCATGGAAATTGGAGGACAGCTTTTAGGAGTCTGTTCTCTCTGTCCACCATGTGAGTCCTGCAGTCCCCTGTCAGGTGGTGAGGCTTAGTGAGCACTGAGCAGCCTGTCGACTGCCTGCCATCTGTAGACGCTTTTCCTCTCCTCTGAAAAGTAACAACTAGCCTTGGTCCTGGTTTCTAAATGCTTTGGCTTCCAGGCTATTGACAAAGGTAATAGTTTGAACTCCTTAGTTCAAGGTGTACAGTTTATAAATGGTTTAAATCTATAGTTGTAGGGAATTCCTTTTTTTTTACATGTAATGGTACTATACTGGACCCAAGACCTAAAAGCATCCAGGACAAGTATGCATACCACTAAGCTACATCTCTAGTCTGCTTTAAAATATGTATTATTAATGTAATGTGGTGCTGGGATGGAACTATGTTCTTGTGCATGTTTTATGAGCTCTCTACCTCCGAACTACCCTCAGCCTCATTCTAATGATAAGCTTGTTCAAATCCACAGGACTATTACACCATCATAAAAACCCCAATGGATTTAAATACAATTAAGAAGCGGTTGGAAAATAAGTATTATGAGAAGGCTTCCGAATGCATAGAAGACTTCAACATAATGTTCTCAAACTGCTACTTGTACAACAAGGTACGGAAGCTGTCAGCACCGTGGCTCTTCTTTGCTGTTGTGTGTAACAAGTAGGATTTCAGAGCCAGGTCCTGATTAGAAGTACTTCAGTGTTGTTTTTTTGGGGGGTAGGGGGGGAGGACAGTTTGAAACACAGTTTCCATGTGCTGAAGTCAAACTTGAGATCCTCCTGCCCCAGCCTCTAGAGTGTTGGACAGGCATGTCCATCATGTTCAGCTTACATATTTTTATTACATATACTGGTTTTGCAATATTTTGTTATTTTTCTCTTAGTGTGTAAACATGTGCAGAGGTCAGAGAACAGCATTCAGGAGTTGATTGTCTCCTATAGGTGGTTATGAGGCTGGACTGGGGTCATTAGGCTCATAGAGCAAGTGTTTTTACCAATTCTGAGCCATCTCACTGGCACTAATTTGCATATTTTAAGAAAAATGTTATTGGATTTCATAATTTTCATAATTAATCTATTTGCTCAATGTGTTTTTCAGCCCATTGGCTATATTTTTGCCTGAATAGCTGAAATGGGCCAAGGGAAAAATGAAATACCAAAGCCAGACTGTAACCCAGGAGGCTGAGGCAGGAGGATATTGTAAGTTTAAGGAAAGCTTGGGTATAGTGTGAGACACTGTCTCAAGAAGTAAAAGAAGCACAGGTGGGCTGGCTCCTTGTGACCACTGTGCAGGGTTTCCTCCATCTTTGTTGTTGTTGTTGTTGTTGTTGTTGTTTTGAGACAGGGTTTCTCTGTGCAACCTTGGCTGTCCTGGAAACTCACTCTGTAGACCAGGCTGGCCTCGAACTCAGAAATCCGCCTGCCTCTGCCTCCCAAGTGCTGGGATTAAAGGCGCGTGCCACCACCGCCCAGCTTCCTCTGTCCTCTTGATGCCTTAGTTACAGTTGAGCACCTGATGACACATTAATCTTAGTTAAATTTTCTAGCCACTGCCTAAGTTGGAAACTTACTGACACACATAGGACTGAACCTAACCCTGAAGTTTATCAGGGTGTCTATGGTAGAAATGTTTCAGTGTCAGACTGCAGCTTTCACATTTCCTTAGTGTAGTAGCTTTGTCTTTCCTCAGCTGTGGGTTCAATAAGGCACTACAGGGCACACAGATCTCAAACCCAGTCCCTACTCAGTGTGTAGGGTCAGTGACTCCCTCAGATTCAAAGAGCTTTGCTCAGCAATGCCCCCTATTCAAGGGTAGAAATCCTAACTGAGGACTCATGTTTGTATTGCTGTGTTGGTTAGATTACATTTCTTGTCATTCAGAAAAACCACTCTGACCTCTTTTAAAGGTTTATTTATTTATTATATGTAAATACACTGTAGCTGTCTTCAGATGCACCAGAAGAGGGCGCCAGATCTCATTACGGGTGGTTGTGAGCCACCATGTGGTTACTGGCATTTGAACTCAAGACCTTCCAAAGAGCAGTCAGTGCTCTTCTCCGCTGAGCCATCTCAACAGCCCCTCTGACCCCTTTTAAAGGTGAGGGGTTGGATGCCAGAACTTAAGTTCTTTCCTGCTACACTGTTTTCTAAATAGAAGAGATAAGACCTGCCAGAGAGTGCTATGGCATAATCTACAAAGAAATATGCAATGGCAAGCACCCTATGTACCCTTAGCATATTTCCAACATGTCTTCCAGCCTGGAGATGACATTGTTGTTATGGCCCAAGCTCTAGAGAAGTTATTTATGCAGAAATTGTCTCAGATGCCACAAGAAGAGCAAGTTGTGGGTGGTAAGGAGAGAATAAAGAAAGGTAAGGTCAGAGTGCATTATTGACACTGACACTCCTGGGAAGCATATGTGTATGTGTGCGCCCATGTGTACATATGTGTGTAATGCGTGTGTGTTAGAACAAAACATAAAATAAAAAAGTAGAATCCTTCAAAAAGTCATAGACCCATGGAAGTCCTTTTATTTCCAATTCTTTTGAACCGATTTGCCCATTTAAACAGTCTCCTCCACCTTAATTACAGGAGTGGCTGCCAGTCACATGTTGATATTTATCAAATTGTCACCCAGTTGACTGTAGCTGCTGTGGCCATTCTCGGTGGCTCTCATCTGTGCATGCTGTGTCAATGAAAGAGCCCAAATGGACTGTGGCTGAGAATGAAATGTTATTGCGTCTAAGATTTCTTTCTCCTCTAGTGGAAAATAGTTTACTGATTGAGCTGTCTGTTATACCCCCTTTCTTAATTTATATTTTGAAATAGGATTTCTCTAAGTTGTCCAGGGTGGCCTTCAACATGTGGTCCTTCTTCCTCTTGAATGGCCAGGATTACAAGCCTACATCACCATCTCTGGCTATACTGAAACATTTTAGAGCTGATCATGTTATTTACACAAAGACATATATAATTAATTTTAATATTCAAATAGATTACTATAGAGTATCATCAAGTGTTGATTTTGTATCACTAAAAATATTTATCTTTTTTGTTTGCAAACATTATACAATTTGTAGTTAAATGGCTGTAATACAGGAGTTTATAGTGGGTCTTTCTACACATCATTTTTATTAATAGTACTATGTACCTTTTCAACAATAGTTGACAGATTTTAAGATGGGTTATGTCTACTTGTGAGGGTTTCTCAATCAGTCATGCATGAGACTCACTATAATTTCCTGTATTCCAGCCATTTAACTATAAATTATATAATATTTGAACTGAAAAGACACTTTTCAAGAAAGGAAATATGAGGCACTACATACATGCCCATGGAGACCAAAAGAGGGCGTCAGATTTGCTGGGAATGGAGTTCCAGATGTTTGCAAGCCAGCATGTGGTAGAAATCAAACCTGGGTGCTTGGTTTTAATCACTAACCTAACTCCTATGGTGGTGCATGCCTTTAATCCCAGCTCTTGGGAGGCAGAGGCAGGCAGATTTCTGAGTTTGAGGCAGCCTGATCTACAGAGTAAGTTCTAGGACAGCAAGGGCTATACAGCGAAACCCTGCCTCGAAAAAATTTTTTTTTTCTTTTCGCGCCCTCCATTCCCTCTGTTCCTGTTTTTTGAGGCTTGATGTTATATAGCCCAGGCGGGCTTCAAACTGACACTCAGTGTTTGGAGAATGGATGTGAATGCCCAGTCCTCTCACCTCTACTTTCCAAGTGGGCAAAAAACATCATGGCTCTTACACATTGTCGTCTTTTTCCTTCCTCTTTTTTTTTTTTTTTTTTTTAAAGATTTATTTATGTATTGTGGCAGTCTGTGCAGGTACCTGCAGAGGCCAGAAGCGCTAAAGTTACAAGCAGTTGTCAGCTGCCGGGTCTAGGTGCTGAGAACCCAAATCCCAGCCCCCTGGAAGAGCAGGAGATGCTCTTAACCACTGAGCCACTTTCCAGCCCATTGAAGGGTTTATTTTTAAAGAAACATTTAATATATTTTTCTTTTTCTAGGAGTCAGAATTGAAGCCAAGATCTTGTGTAGGCTAAGTCTGTGTCTATCCCAAATTCTTTTGGTTTTTCATATTGAAAGAGGATCACATTAAATTGCCCAGGCTAGCCTCAAATTCACGCTCCTCTGTGTCAGCCTCCTTTCTAAATGGGATTACAGGCATATTACAACTATATTCTGTAAGAATTTGTTCTTTTCCTGATTCCAGCATGTTGATTGTACAAACAGTGTCTGATGTCTGTCTCACAGTCACCTTTATTTCCTCCCCAACCCCCTAATGGTGGCCTCTCACTTCCATGGCCTGCCCACCAACCCCAGCAACATAGTTAGTTCTATTTTTAGCTTTTTGAGGAGGCTTTGAGTGGATTTTGAGGGTAGACATGCTAATTAATATTCCAGCAGCAACCATGGGGCCCTTCTTTCCTCATGCTAATTTCTGCTTGTTTTCTTGGTGGCAGCCATTCTGACTGGGTAAGGTAGAATGGCAAAGCAAATTTTCTCTTCTATTTCTTTTCCGTTTGAGATAAGATCTTATAGATGTCAGGCTGGCCTGTAATTCCTTATAGAGGCTATGTCTGCCCTTGAGCTGATAGCAGGCATGCACCACCATGCCCAGCTCTTTCTTTTAAAAATGTAATTGCTTTTCATTTCTCTAACTTTATTTGTGTGTATATGTTTAGGTCTGCATTTCAGTGTGCACACATGTACTCAGTGCCCATGCTTGGAGGCCAGAAGCAGGGTTAGACCTCCTAGAGCTAGAGTTGCAGACATGTAAGCTGTCCAGTGTGGGTGCTGGAAACCAGGCTCAAGTCCTCTGCAAGAGCAGCAAGTGTTCTTAATGCTGACCACCACTCCAGCCCCTGATTTGCATTTTCTTGATGGTTAGATATTGAACACCTTTTCTTGTACTGCTAACCTCATACTTCTGTTCTTGACAAGTGGCTTTTCAGTTCATCTCTCCATTTATAGCTGAATTATTCATGTTCTTATAAGTTTTTTAAAAGTTTTTTTTTCAAAAAAAGGTATTGGTGTGAGTGTGTGTGCATTTATGTGTGTGTTTCTGTGTACTATGTGTGTGCACTTATGTGTGTGTGTCTCTGTGTGATCTGGCATCTCTGTTTAGAATCAGATGACTGGAGCTATGTAGGTTGATTTCTGGATCCTATATACAATTTTTTGTTGTTATTCTTTAGGTTTTATTGTTACTTGCTTTCTTTGGCCTTCAACACACCTGCCTTAAATTTAACTTTCCCAAAATTACATTTTAGAGATTTTGATATTGGGGTTTTTCAACTTTAAGCATTTTTTATGTCTCAAGGATTCAGCATCTTGGACCAATTCTTTTGGGAATTATGACCAAGTTGTCAGCAACAGTGTACTAGGCTTATCTCCCCAACGGAATTAGATTAGAATAGGATATGGAAAAATGGTGTTTTATGCTTATCAGTATCTGACTGTGGTTCACATTTCACTAGATATCCAACAAAAGATAGCGGTTTCCTCTGATAAGGAACAGATTCCCTCCAAAGCAGCAGAGAATGTCTTTAAGCTGCAAGAGATTCCTTCTGGGCTTCCTGATATCTCTCTCTCTTCCTTAAACATGGCTCAAGAAGCTCCCCCCGCCTGTGACTCACAGACTCTGGTCCAAGTAAGTGTGTGTGTGTGTGTGTGTGTGTGCGCGCGCGTGCGCACACAGGTGTAAACACACAGGTGTACAGGTGTGTGAGCCCATGCAGAGGTTCTGCCCTTTTTCCTAGAGACAGGGTCTCCCACTGAATCTGGAGCTAGACTGGCAGCCAGCCTGCCCCAACAGTCCTCCAGCTCCTTCCCTCACAATGCTAGAACTACAGGTGTGGCCATGCCTGGTTTGACATGAGTGCTGGACATAAAGTCAGGTCTTTCTGTATGCACAGCAAGCATTGTGAGCTACTTAGCTTCACTGTAGCTTTAAACTTGTTTTACTTCTAAAATGTTTACACTTTTAAAAATTGGCATGAGAATTGGTTGTCAGCATGGAGTCATTTTTAAAAATATTTTGTATTTTTACTTTTTTGTGCATGTGTGTGTTTGTGAATGTGTATCTGTATGTAAGTCACATGTGTATGGATCACTTGGTGGACAGAAGTGGAAGTCAGGGGGGTTGTGAGCCTGTTGTATGTGCTAGATGCCATGTCTGCCCATCTACATTTCTTAAGTAGACCTTTGGACCATTTTACTCTCTCAAATGGTATTACTATCAAAAGCTGTCCACTTTGATCCAAGTTTGGAGGTATAGTCCTGTAGTACTAACATTCAAAAGGCTATGGCAGGAGGATCACCACTTAGAGAACAGTCTGGGATACATCTGAGAGCAGCCTGGGCTACAGAGTAAAACAAAGCAAAACAAGTGTCCATACTTACATTGGAGGTTTTTTCCTTTAATGTAACAATGACATATAGTTTCATTTGTTTTGTAACATTATGGGCCATGTCACCATACCTGGCATCTATAGTTTGCACTTTAAGAGCACATATCCCAGCTAATTCCATGTTCTCAGAAACATAATTGGTATAAACATGACTTTGATTTTCCATCTTTCATTTGTCTTTAAGATTTGTACAAGATTTTTTTTGTGCTGCGGGGAGGGAACATAAAAGTTATTTGTTCTATCTGTAAAAGAGGAATTAACTAATATTTGATACATGTGTGGTGAAAATCCTCTCATAAAACTTGGTATTGGTAATGGTTTCTTTTGTTTTTATTAATGGATGGTGCTTCCTTAAGTGTGCTTTCTGTTGAACTGTTCCTTAGATTGCAAAGGGTGTGAAGAGGCGCGCAGACACAACAACTCCTACCACTTCCATAGCTAAAGCAAGCAGCGAATCTCCTCCGACACTGAGAGAAACAAAGCCAGTGAGTATGCCAGGAAAAGAAAATACAGTAAAGAACACTTTGCCAGACTCTCAGCAACAACACAGAGTTTTAAAAACAGTCAAAGTAACGGAGCAGTTAAAGCACTGCAGCGAGATTCTTAAAGAAATGCTTGCCAAGAAGCATTTGCCATATGCATGGCCCTTCTATAATCCTGTGGATGCTGATGCTTTGGGACTCCACAACTACCATGACATTGTCAAAAATCCCATGGATCTCGGGACGATCAAGGTAAATACTGCCTGAGTGGGAAGAGCTTTCTTTTCTTGTCTTGATTGTAAAAGTATTTCATCATTGCAAAGAAATCGATCTAATGTCCAGGAAATTGTGAAGAAAATTACATCACCAGAATACTAACACCTGAAGAGGACCATTGGGACATTTGAATACATCTTCTTGTTTTTCCTGTAAACATACCCATCTTACAGGCTAGTGGAGATTGAATTAGGGTCCTGGTCTTACACAGCATCTGCTCGGCCCTGGCTCTCTTTTAAAGTACAGTTTTGTTTCATTATTTTTATCATTATAGTAAAGTTTGTTAACATGTTACTAAACTTCGTGTTTGCCCTCATTTCTTGTATTCTGCTGTCTCCCTCCAAGTTTGTTCTATTAGTTAAAATTCAAAATCAGTGGTCATTTTTATGGATTTATAGGTAGTAAACTCAGTTTATATATAAAAGTATCTTGAATGATTCTTAAAGTGGATATAAAATTCAAAATGACAGTCATTTACTCTCAACACTTGGATGATGTTTCAGCATCTATTTGCTGTCAAGCAACTTGTCATTTGTACATAATTTATCTTCCTCTCTCTAGCTCGGTATTTGATTTATATCCATCTTGTACTGGAAGTTAACCTTTTCAGTCTGAGGATCCATGTCATAAGTTTTTAATTGTTATATCTTAAAATAGTACTGTTTTATTTTTTGATACAAACTCAGACCCAAAGGTTAAAGAGTACTATCAGGCCAGGCAGTGGTGGTACACACATTTAATCCCAACATGTGAAAGGCAGAGGCAGGCAGATCTCTTGAGTTTGCAGCCAGCCTGGTCTACAGAGTGACTTCCAGGATAGCTAGGGCTACACAGAGAACCCCTGTCTCAAAGCCCCAAACACACACACACACACACACACACACACACACACACAGAGAGAGAGAGAGAGAGAGAGAGAGAGAGAGAGAGAGAGAGAGAGAGAGAGAGAGAGAGAGAAAATATTATCGGAAATAAGCGTATGTTAGGAGGTAAATGAGAACCTGTAGTTACAGTGTATTTCAAGAAGAGAAAGTAACTTGTGGAATAGCCACGAGGTAAAGAAAACAATTGAACAGTATCTTAGTATGTATTTAAAACATAGGATGTAAAGGAAACCCAGAGGAGGGTGAGATGGGGAGGAAGGTAGGTCTTAAGAAAGCTGCTACAGAGAAGCATGAGAGTCTCAGCCTTAACTTAGGATTTGTGGTCTTTTCTCCAGGAGCTGGGTACACACCAGTTCCGAAGCTATTAGAGGGTTCCTGAAACAGGAAGATGTCAATTCAGCTCTGAAATCATTCTCAATTGTCATTGATGTGGCTGGTAGAAATTACACTCTTGAGACAGATTGATTCCTCAGTGTTTAAAAGCATGGTCTGCTCTTGCAGAGGACCTGGGTTCAGTTCCCAGCTCCCACAACAGAGGCTTACAGCTGTCTTTCCTGGAAAGTTTCAAAAGACCCATCCCCTTGTCTGGCCTCTTTGGATACCAGGCGTGCACATGGTACACCAACATACATTCAAGGAAGATACATACATATATAAATAACACACATACATAATACATACATACATACATACATACATACATACATACATACATACAAACTTTTAAAAGAAAACTAACCAGCCATGGTAGTGCACCTTCAATTGTAGTAGTACTCAGGAGGCAAACACAGGGTGGATCTCTGAGTTCAAGGCCATTTTGGTCTACACAGTAAATTTCAGAGAAGCCCTGTCTCAAATAAAAACAAAACAAAATGATAGCTCCATCCTGCATCATCTTAGTTTTGCATTTCTGCCCCAGCCTGGCTCATGCCATGGCTGGTGGATGCTGGGATTACAGGCATACACCATTATACCTGACCTTGCATTTCTTTAATTTAAAATGAGCCTCCTGTAATTCACCTGCATGTTGGTCTATGGATTGTAACTCACACCCCTGTTACTCTTATGCTTTAAAATCTTTTTATTGCTCTCTTATTGTACAATTTCCATGTCAAGACAGTCTGAAAACACTTTCCTGTCTATTTTGCCTATAATGCTCCCTTCATTCTCTTTACTTGTAAATGCTCATTGATTTCTTTTGTAAGTGTAAAATTTGATAAATATAGAACAATGTTTGATATTTGTTTTAAAAAGATGTACATAGTGATCTCCCTCCCTCCCTCCCATCCATTTATTTGCTTTCTGGTTAGCACACAAAGAAGTGGGTTCTCTTCCCTCTTTTCCCCTTGGTCACTTGTTTGTTGAGACAGGGTCTCATGTAGCCCAGGCTGGCCTCAAACGTACTGTGTAACCGAGGCTGACCTTTAGTCCTGAGCTTCCTGATTGAACCTCCCCAGAGCTGGGTTTAGAGGCATGCACATCGAACATATATTCTATTACCTTCTGTTGTTCCCTTTCTGCCTCCTCTCTTTACTGTTCTTTCTACTTTCATACTGTACATGTATCTTTTTTTAAAGATTTATTTTTATTTATTTATTTTATGTGTATGAGTACACTGTAGCTATACAGATGGCCATGAGCCATCACATGTGTGGCTGTTCTCTGACCCTGCTCGCTCTGGCGTAATTCACTGTAGCTGTCTTCAGACACACCAGAAGAGGGCGTCAGATCTCATTACAGTTGGTTTTGAGCCACCATGTGGTTGCTGGAATCCGAACTCAACCTTCAGAAGAACAGTCAGTGCTCTTACCTGATGAGCCATCTCGCCAGCCCTATATGTATCTTTACATATATGTACATACTGCATATGTATATACATATATGCAAAATTTTAAATCTAGATTCTTTGTATAAGAGAAAACAAATTCGTCTTTCCAAGTCTGTCTTATTTCAGTTCTTCTACAATACTCACAGTTTCCTTCCTCCTCAGAGCTGAATAAAATTCCCTTATGCGTGCACCACATTTTTGTCAGTCATCTGCTGATGAGCATCTCAGTTGGTATTACCTCATGTCTGTCGTGCACAGAAATAGCTAGCGGTAATCATGGACATGCAAGTGTCTTTGATATGCCAATTGAGAGCCCTCTGTGGACCTACATGTGGGACCACGTGTGGCAGTTCTTGTTTGCATCTTTAAAAGACACTCCACACTGATTTCCAGAGAGCCTATACTGACTTGCATTCTCACCAGCAAAGTATAAGAGTTTTCCTGTATCTTTCCTAATATAAGCTGTTTTTTTCTCATCTTAATATTAGCCATTCTGACTGCGGTAAGGTAGAAAATCCATGTAGTTATTTTTACTTCCTAAGATAGATAACAATATTGAACACTTTTAACTATCTATTGGCCATTTGTTTTTCTTCCTTTAAGAATGTCTGTTAAATTCACTAGTATCTCTATTTAAATGATGGGAGGGTTTTGTTTGGATGTATACATGTATGTGGCAAGACTACTATAGTTTCTCGCACTAATTCTCTTGTTGTGGTCTAGTGCATGGTTGGCCACGACTTTCTTCCATCCATCGCTATCTCCTCATTCTGCTGATGGTTTCTTTTTGCTACAAAGAGCTTTTTAATACCACACAATACAACTTAGTAATTCTTGTTTTTCATGTACTGAGCTGTTGGAATACTTTTTTTCAGAATGCTTTTTATGTTTGTTTTGAAGTGGGATTTCCCACACATACATGCATACACACATGATTTCCTTCTTCATTATCAGTGAGCCAGAGGAGCTGCTGGTTTTGTATGTTGCTTCTGTATCCTGCTGCTTTGCTTGCAGTGTTTGTCAGCCCTGAAGGTTTTCTAATGGAGTCTTTAGGGTCTTTTAAGAACAGAGTCTTGTCATCTACAAGCAGGGAAATCTGACCCTCCCTTCCCTGTGCCATCTTTCTTATTTCTTTCTGTGTTCTTATAGCTGTAGCTAGATTGACTAGGAGTGAAGAGAGTGAGTTCCCTTGTCTCATTCCTGATTTTAATGGAAATTCATTTGTTCCCCATGTAGCATAAAGCTGGTTGTAGGCTTGTTGTATAAGGATCTTAAATCTCTTTATTCTTCAGAGATTTAAGAGTTCAGATTTTTTTTTTTTTTTTTTACCATGAAAGGACTTTGGGCTTTGTCCAGGCCTTTCTCCATCTCGTGAAATGCTGCTGTGGATTCTTCATCGTCTTTGCTTTCCCTGGGTTGCTGGCTGTCTTCACCAGGTCTGAGGTCCACTTCTTTCCCTTGTTCCCCTGGTTTTAAATCTCCTATAAGGTCACCGATCATTTTTACTAATAAGCGTTTGAAATCTTAATATGGTGTTTTACTCCATCCCCTGTCTTTGAATTCGGTAGCTAAGGAACGTTACACTCTTTTTGGAGAAGTCTCTTTGCTTACCCATGGTTTTGGGAGTGTGGGTTTCCATATGTTGTGTTGTGCTGTGTACATCTGTTTATGTACATCTCCTGGTTTAATTCTTGTGTTTTTTTTTTTTTTCCTTAGTGAATAGTCTGCTCTTTAGGGCTCGATTCCACTCACTGAACACCACTAAAACAGGAGAAAATAACTTTTAAACATGAGATATAGAAGTACAGTGAAAATTGATTAAAGATCACTAATATACCATTCATAGTCAGAAAACAGAAAATGGCAGAGTGCCAACGTTTTAAAGGATGATTAAATGTGAAACCAACTAATGAATGAAGCTATGGCAGGGAGTAAAGAAAGATGGAAAATAGAAGCACGGATAAAAGAAGAGAAACAAGAAAGGAGAAGAGTGTTCTGAAGGAGAAAAATACATTAGAAAGAAAGATGGAAAATTAATAACAAGAAAATGTAAAAAGTTATATAATGTGAGGAGATCAGAAAATGAGAACATCAGAGTTGGGATTTTTTTATATATAAATCAGGTGAGATCAGTCCACCTGATCTTATAATTGGAAAGCATAATACAGAAACATCAAAAGGGAGACTAAAAGGAAACAAAAATAGATTTTATGAAAATAAATTTAAAAAAATGAAAGCTTTTCCTAAAAATTGAAGAAACCATAGGCTTAGAGGGGCGGCTCAGCAGACACACTTGAAGTCAGGCCTGACAACCCGAGTTTGGCCCCTGGAACCCACGTGGGAAAAGGAGGAAGCTCACTTCTGTGGCTGTCCTCTAACCTCCATAAGGGATTCATTGCACACACATACATATGCACAGGATGGGGAGGGGCAGAGCAAGGAGAAGACAAAGTTTTGACTTCTTTGTCAACTCTTCAAAATTGGAGATGGCTACCAATGTGCACAGGTCAGCTGACTGACTTGATGCTGGGCTTGTGTCTCATGCATCAGAGCTGCCTCCACTTTAGCTTGGTCCTGCAGTTGTATATCAGGGGCCTGCTGCCAAGCTGAACACTGTAGCCTGTGGACCCTCTGGAAGATCCCTAGTTTCTGGCCCCTGGGGATGTTCTGGCTAAAGAGCTTCTTCCAAGTACAATGGGAGAAGGCAAAGCAACCAAAGTGCTGAAATCAGCAAACACAACTCTGCCTTCAGTTTCAAAGTCCACAAGCATTAGTCACTGCTGGGGGAGGGGATGTGACTGTAGGCATCAGGCATGTCCACTGCAGCTGCAGAGTTCTTGGGCCAGATGCATGAACAGATGGGCAGATCTACCCGTTGATCTTAGGCTTGGGGTGTCAACTCCAGTTAGTTGGTTGATGAGGTCATCTCCAGGCCCCTAGGGTGTTTTCTACCCTCATGGCCCAGGCAAGACTCCTGTCACTTGCACCTTTGGTTAGTTGGGATCTCTCCCATCTGCTTCCTAGACTTATCCCTCAAATTGGGTCTGTGACAGATTGAGTTCAGACTCAAATGGTACCTAGGCCACAGCCCTCTGAGCCAGGAGATCTCTCTCCCTCTGCCAACCCCTCCTGCCTAAAAGGCCACTGTCTTAGCAAGGGCCGCAGCTGGATTTGGGGCTTGTGAGATCTGTGGGTATAACCACCAAGTGTCTTTCTCACTGGGACTGCCCAGTTTGTCTTTGGGATGTAGCTTCTACTACTTCCTCAAATAGGAAACCACACTGCTAGCCCTGTGTCTGGCTTCAGGCTCTTTTTACTGTTTCCCATTTTGTTGTGTACCTGTTTCTCCATATTTCTAAGCTGACCTATCAGGCCATTTATGAATTTTCAGCATTCATTGTTTCTTTGGAATGAAGTCTTTTTAAGAGATTTTTTTATTCTCCCAGTATGCACAGAGGCAAATGTCTAGGCCATCATCATACCCAGACGTTGAAATATTTTCTCTGTGTTATTTTTTCCATTTCCCAGTACAACTAAATTGTTTCATGTAAATTGACTTCAGTTGTTTGTGAATCCTTCTAATATTTCCTTAACTCAGGGGAAAATGGACAATCAAGAATATAAGGATGCATATGAATTTGCTGCAGATGTCAGACTGATGTTTATGAATTGCTACAAGTATAATCCTCCCGATCATGAAGTTGTGGCGATGGCTAGGATGCTGCAGGTGAGGCTTGACTCACTCACTGAGTAGATTACCTTTGAGCATAATATATTTATTTCTGAACCCTAACTCAAGAGACAAATGATAGCCTCTGTCCTTAATAGTGTCAATAAAATGTATAAATTACTTATTACACTGTAGGGGTTTACCCTTTTAGTTGTAAGCTTTAGCAGCACATTTTTAAAAAGGAAGCTGCCCCTTTTCAGAAGAAATGGATAATCGTTAGTGAGAAGAGGGTAACAGGTCCCTGGTGGGACTGACTGAACCCCGTCCTGCTTCAGGAGAGGGCCCAGTCTTGAGTCACTGAAAGGTAGACTGTATATGGCGTGGCTGACCTTAACTACCTAGCCCTTGAACAAAGATCAATCCTGCTGAGAGACTAGCAGCTCTCATGTGCTGAGGCACAGAAGCGCAGACAGAATCATCATGTTGCGCTTCTTCTGGTGTGTCTTAAAGAAGTCTGCCCAGATATCTCCATGGGTATTTTTAAAGGTGTTCTTGTTGCATTGAAATTGAGAAAACCAAACCAGGTGGTGCATGCCTACAATCCCAGCACTCTAGAGGTGGGCAGGAGGATTTCAAGTTCCAAGGCATCCTGGGCTACATGGTGCACTCCAGGCCAGCCTGGACATGGTGAAACTCTGTCTCAAAATAAGCCAAAAAATGTGAACAGGTTAAAAAAAATGTGAACAGGTTAATTTTCCATTATAGGATGTTTTTGAAATGCATTTTGCCAAGATTCCTGATGAACCTGTTGAGAGTATGAATGCTTGTCACCTTACAACAAATAATGCCAAAACCTGCAGAGGAGAAAGCAGCAGCGAGGCCTCCTCAGGAGACTGCTCTTCTGAAGACTCTGAAGATGAACGAGTGCAGCATCTTGCCAAGCTTCAGGAGCAGGTGGCCGTATATGACGCAAGTGTTGATGGTCCCCAGGCGACTAGTCTGTGATGAAATGCTTGCCCATTTACAGCTGTTATGTTTAGATCACCTAATGCCATCTATAGCTTTAGTTAGTTCTTGGCATATTTGCCATGTTTAATATTTCCTACTCAAAAAATCTATATGCTAGACAAGTCTAGAACCACTACCACCTCCTCTTCTTTCTCTTCTTCTTCCTCCTCCTCTTCTTCCTCCTCCTCTTCCTCCTCCTCCTCTTTGAAACTTTCTCATGTACCCGACCTGTCATGAACTTCTGCTCCTTCTGCCTCCACCTCTCAAGTGCTGGAATTGTTGGTGTACACCATGGCGCCTGGGGATTATTTACAATTCTGCTATTTGCATTTATAGTCTGAGTGGTTGATTCTTACTGAGGTGATTTATGGTATAATGTGGAATATTTTAAAATGAGATCACTTGCTACTTTCTGTGATAAAATAGTAACTTTTACTGAGGTCATGTCTGAAGACTAGGCTGGAGAGATGGTTTAGCAGTTATTAGCACTGGCTGTTCTTCCAGAAAAAACACCTATAAGATATATATATAAGATGTATATATATATATATATATATATATACATATATAAGCACATACATATATATACACATACGTATATATATGTATATATATATATATATACACATACATATGTATACACATATACATATACATGTATACATGTATATGTATATGTGTATATATAGATATATAGAAACTTTAACACCAAGAAATGTTGGGCAGTATTGATTTTATTACTATACTATATTATACTATACAGTTTGTTTATTATTTATTTATTTATATGCCCTTCAAAATGCTGAAATTCCAAAATGAAGCAAAATCCTGAAGGAAACAACATGAAATGAATTTCACAAATGGACTTTGTAGTACCATGTTTTTCTAGTATCTTTAGTGCTTTAGAGACATAAATGTTTAAAGGCTTTTGTTTTTTTTTTCTTTCCCAGCTTAATGCTGTTCATCAGCAGCTGCAAGTTCTGTCCCAAGTTCCATTACGTAAGCTGAAGAAAAAGAATGAGAAGTCTAAAAGGGCGCCAAAAAGGAAAAAGATTAATAACAGAGATGAAAACCCAAAGAAAAAACCTAAGCAGATGAAGCAAAAGGAGAAGGCCAAAAGCAAGTAAGCATGTTCAGCGAGTGAGTCTGCCTAGACAACGAGCTCAGTGAGGGGACACACAAGCAGCCTATACCAGGTCCTGGTTTTATCCCCCTGCCTAGATGAATTAATTAAAATGAAACTAATGCATGTGTGCTGTGGGTACATTGTATGAAATTCCCACGTCAATACAAATATGTTTAAAAATATGAAACAAATATATAATTTTGTTACAGTCAACCAAAGAAGAAGAAGCCTCTTTTGAAAGTGGAAGAGGAAGACAATGCGAAGCCAATGAACTATGACGAGAAAAGGCAGCTCAGCTTAGACATAAACAAACTGCCTGGAGACAAGCTTGGTCGAATAGTTCATATAATACAGTCAAGGGAGCCTTCCCTGAGAAACTCCAACCCGGACGAGATCGAGATCGACTTTGAGACCCTGAAGGCATCCACACTTAGAGAACTGGAGAAGTACGTCCTGGCTTGTCTGAGGAAGAGGTCGCTGAAGCCCCACGGTAGGCTAGGCCCCGCCCCGTCCCTAGGTCCCGCCCCACCTTGCCTCTAGGCCCCACCCACGCCCCAGGCCCTTCCCCGCACTCACGGTTGCTCCTCCTCTCACAGCGAAGAAGGTTGTCAGGTCTAAGGAGGAGCTCCATTCTGAAAAAAAGCTGGAGCTGGAGAGGCGGTTGCTGGACGTCAACAATCAGCTGAATTGTAGGAAACGGCAAACGAAACGTCCAGCAAAAGGTAGGTGGCGGTTTCTCCGCGCCCACCCGTGAGCCCTGACCCCTGTTAACACTCCTTGTTTTGCAGTGGAGAAGCCGCCGCCGCCCCCGCCTCCGCCCCCGCCGCCGCCCCCGGAGCTGGCCAGTGGGTCCCGCCTGAGTGACAGCAGCAGCAGCGGCAGTGGCAGCAGCAGCAGCAGCTCGGGGTCTGCGAGCAGCAGCAGTGACTCGAGCTCCTCCGACAGCAGCAGCGATTCGGAACCAGGTTAGCTGGCTCGTAGGCGTCGCTGTGGTGGGGGAGTGGCCTTTCCTGTTGAGTCGGGAGGATGTTTAAAGGAGGACCTGTGCTTGGATGCCAGCATCCTTAGTAATGCACCAAGAGCCTTACTCTTTCTATAAAAGAAGGAAAGGACGTGACTCGGGCCTGCTGGGAAGTCTCCTAGGAAATGTACGAGGTTGAAAAGCAGCGAGTACTGCTTTCACTTCTTAAAGAAAACATTGTTTGGGAGGCCTCGGTGTACTTTGGGTCACTCTGATGTGAAGTATCTGGACACTGCTTACTGAGTTGAACTATCTTTTTGAATTAAGAAGCCACTCACCCCAAAATTTGTAGAGAGTGTTTTTTTTTTTTAATTTATGTTTCTTAACTATAGATTGTTACTTTTCATCTATAGAAAAAGATGGAGGTGCCACATTTTCTTGTGCAGTTTGTCAGTTGTATTAAACCAGGTCACTCATGTTTTCTTTGTTTTCCCATTACTAGTGGTATAGCTGCCATGCGATCATTGCCCACCCCACCAATGGTGTTCCATTTTAACCAAGCAGCAAATGCAGAACACAGGGCACTTTCTTCCCTAAAATTTTCTTTATCGTTAATGGGATGTTTCTTGTAAGGTTCAGTTCTTTTTAATTAAAAAGAACCTCACAGAAACTCCAGTGTAAGACTTGCTTTTTCAGGTGACAGTCAGGGTCTGCTGGCTTGCAGTGATTCTATTTTCCTTTGATTTTGTTTCGTGTGTGTGTGTGTGTGTGTGCGTGTGTGTGTGTGTGTGTGTGTGTATAGCTAGTCACTGATTTAGTTTTCACATTTCTGAGTATGTAGTGGTGAACAATCTTGTAAAATTTAAAAGAATGTTTACTTTGGTTAGAATTTGTTATTATTTTAATACATTTCAAAACTCATTTTAGAGTTCTTATTATGAAGTATTTCTTATATTTTACTTCTAAGCATAGAACAATACTGGAAAAAAATCTAAGTTGCATTTAGTATTTTAAATTGTAATTAACAATTGTAATTTTACCCAATAAAGCATTTGTGGCCTAATAAGTTACAGCACCTTGTCTTTTATTTGTAGGATAAAACTATTACTTAGTTTGAATTATTTAACCTAAAAAATTCAATAAATGTTTTGAAAGTTAGAAAAAAATACCACATAGAGTTTTTTGGTATAGCACCTTAGTATTTAGAATTCCTCCCTCCCTCCCTTCCTCCCTCACTCCCTTCGTCCCTCTTCACTGTCTTTGCTTACTGTGTAGACTGACCTCACATTGTAGGCCAGAGTGGACTTGAACTCAGCAATCATCCTGCTTCTGCCTCCCAACAGGTATGCTGTACCACACAAATTCTTGATATAATAAATATTCTAGTATATTACTTGAAGAGAAGAAACTGTTTATCATCACCTATATGTTCTTAAAATGGCATAGAAACTTTTTTCTAACTTTAACAGAACAACTCAAACTCAGAATTCTAGTCCTAAAACATGGCTGAGTTTGTGTCTGCCAAGCAGCATTCATGGTTGCTGGCATGTTTTCCTGGGAGCTTTGCTCCTGTTGTATGGTGGTGGGACTGAAGCTCCTGTGCACACAAGGTGAGTACTGCAGTGCCAAGCTATGTCCTCGCTGAGTGTCTGTGCTGGGCTGAGCTTGTGCTGTAGCCCAAGCCATCCTTGAACTTGCCGAACAATTTTGTAAAGTTAACAGAAGTTTTGCTGTGGTTAGGATTTGTCATTCTAATACATTTTAAAGTCACATGCAGCTCTTATTATAAAATATTTCTTATATTTGACTTCTAAGCATAAAACAGTACTAGAAAAAAATCCGTTGCATTTATGACCTCAAACGATAGGTCGTGTAGGCCCGCACATGTAGACTGATCTAGAAGCTTTTAAAAATATATGATGTTAAAATTAAAGCAACAAATTTTATCCCCTCTCTTGGCACTGGAGAGTAAACCCAGGATCTTACATAATATACCAGGAAATCAATTTAACCACCAAGCTACATGTATATTCCTCAGCTCTCTTCATTTATTTGTTTATTTATGAATGGTTTGTGACTTGTTACACTGAGATCAGTTTGTCTTGTCTTTTGCTGTTGTCTAAGATGGGAACTTCTTGTGCAGCCACAGATAGACTGAATCTCCTGTTCTTTCTCTCACAGTCTCCTGAGTGCTGGAATCACAGGCATGTGTTGCTACATCTGGCTTCTCATTTATTCTTGAAATATTAAATTTTGAATACACAATCTATATTCTTTACTAGAGGGAAACACTGTTTAAGTGTATTATAAATTACAAAGTCTAAAATGGAAAAAATTACATCTATGCTTTCAATAAGCAAATTAAGTATAGGATCTTTTAATACTTTAATACTAAACTGATACTAAAATACTTCAATACTAATAGTAAATACTTTAAAATACCATAAGACTTATTAATTTCTAGTGTATAAACTAAGAACATTTTTACTTCTCTGATAAAAACAATAAATTTTTTAAGCAGGATTATAAATTAGAGAGAAAAAATAAATCAGACCCCATCAATGTAATATTCTTGTAAAAATAATGAAAACAGCTCTGTTTTGAGCAGTAGATGACAAACATGTTTCCAGCTTTCATTGTTTGGTGGAAATGGGTTATTCACCCCCTCAAAAAGTGAAAATTGGGTATATTAACAAAACACCAAATAAGAATAAAGCTAAGGCATAGTGGCACGTACTTGTAACCCCAGCGTTGAGGGAGCTGAAGGCTAGCACAGACTAGTGATCAAACCTTGTTTCAATAAAACAAAAATTAACTGGAAGAATCAGTAAGATGTTGACTTTATATTGATAGTGATTTGTTTAGAATGGATGCAGTTGGATATCACGATCCTGAGAGTTTAGGTAGTAGAAACAACTTTTAAAACTTTTAAAAGCTTTGGTGGCATACATACTTTCTTATTTAAAAACTAATCACATTTTTAATTTGTCTACCTTTTAATACTTGTCATACTGGATTTATTAACATTTTATTGGCATATGTTAATTCTTTTTTCTCTGTAATACTTTAAACTTTTATTGCATTATGATGAGAAAAGTTACATGATTTCAATTTATCTGAATTTGTTAACATTTAAAAACATATTTTAAGTAAATAGAATTAAATCACATTCTTGTTTCCCTTTTGTACCCCCACTCCTCCCAGAGACCCCCTTTCAATACCTACAATATCTTTTTTGTCATATTCCTTAAAATTTATAAAATATTATAACAATAAAAATAAGTATTATAAAAGTTGTTTGATATAAAACAACAATCAATTTAACAGTCTTATGTAGATGTTTGTCTACAGCAATACTGAAAATACATAATTTTTCTCAATATAAATTTTAAATAACTCCAAACATATTATACTTCAAAACAATACATCACTACTAGTATTTTCTTAAATGAACATAAATATATAAAATCTTTTTGTTTGTTTTGTATTTAGTAGAGTTTAAAATCTCGGCTCTTACTATGGTACAATCCCAAAATAAGAACAATTTTTAGACATTGGATTTCATTGTAATAAGGCTGTACTTTAATGACCCTCACATCACCAAAGGATTTTACCTCCATCATAGCTAAGCTGAAAGTTGATAGTTCTGCTGTACCAAGAAATGAATTGTAGGCTTGATTTTTGGATACAGACTTCATGCTATGGTCAAAGCTATTTGACTTGAGTGAGTGAATTTATTCTCAGCACACAGAGAACAGGTTACATTCGTTTAAGAAATGGTGTATGTATTAAGATGGTCTATCCATAAAGTCATTCACCAACTGTTTCAATGAACAATGGTTCTGCTTGGAGGGTAGCACAGATATTAGGTGAGGGTAAGAATTTGGTTCATTAGCTGTGATAATTTGGAAAAGCATTCATCTCAGAGAAAGAGTAACTTATAAAGTTCTCTTCTTCAAACTTGATACAAGAGTTAAACTCAAGCAAAGCATTCAGTCTCACTCTTTGTTGTTCCCTTACAAGCAACCTCCCTAGTTAATCGTCTATGTTTCTTTTGGGTATATAAATACTTTTGAAATAAATAAGCTGTTCTGAAAACCATAGTATAGTGTAAAGACATGAAATAAACAATACTACTAATAGAGAGGCTGAGATAGGAGAAGCAAGATTTCAAGACCCTTATGTTGTACACGGCCAGACATAGTCACAAACAAACGAGCTGAAAGTGTATATAGATTGTATAATGTTGGACCTATTTCTCCAATTACCAAATTAGAGAGACCATTGGATGACAATCAACAAATTTCTAATTCCTCATATTTTTGGATTTGAATCGATTAGGATATGTTGGTAATATTAATTTTCATATTAAGATATTAACAAAAGTAATTGTTACTTCCTGTTGTTTTGGTTGTAAAAGGTGGTATTAAGTTTGTGTGGATTTGTTGAAAGATTACCTTCTTGCTTCTTCTAGGGTGTAGTTTTGCTCCTTATGTTCATGTTTTTCATCTGTTATCCTTTGTAGGACTGGATTTGTGGAAAGATATTGTGTAAATTCTGTTTTGTCATGGAATATCTTGTTTTCTCCATCTATGGTAATTGAGAGTTTTATTGGTTATAGTAGTCTGGGCTGGCATTTGTGTTCTTGTAAGGTCTGTATGACATCTGCCCAGGATCTTCCAGCTTTCATAGTCTCTGGTGAGAAGTCTGGTGTAATTC
>NW_022196905.1:100136129-100149350 GCF_008632895.1 Mastomys coucha
CCCCCCCCCCCCCCCCCCGCCATCTGGTGCTACCTGCCCTTGCTAAATCTGACTGGAGCCTGTCCTTGCTGTGATCCTGGTTGTGTCAGAACTTCTCAGAGTCAAACTGTCTCTGGGATCCTGGGATCCTGGGATCCTGGGCTTGTTAGATCACCTGGGAGTGGGGCTTCCTCTGTGTGTTGGGGGACTGGCTGCAGAGCTTGCGCCCAAGGTCTGCTCTGGACACCAGCCCAGACAGACCAGAAGGAACCCGAGTCACTGGGCTAGCAGAGTTCCTGTGTGCCTGGTCCCGCTGGTCCCAGTTACTCCCAGTGTTGGGCCAGATGTTGGTTCCTCCTCACCTTTCATTCTGGGTGTGTCAGAGTGCCTGGGAGTGGAGCTTCCTCTGGGTATTGTGGGACTGGCTGCAGAGCTTGCGCCCAAGGTCTGCTCGGGACACCAGCCCAGACAGACCGGGAGGCATATTAATTCTATTTAACAATGGTTTATTATGACACTTTCATACATGTACATATTTTGATAATACTCACTTTTGTCCCCCTTCACTCCTATTCATCCCTTTCCTTTTCCCAACTGCCCCTTCTACCTCTGTGTGTGCATGTGTGTGTGCCTGTGTGCCTGCATGTGTGTGTATGTGCGTGTGTGCATGAATGTATTCATGAGTGTGTACATGTTTATGTGTACACGTGCGCGCGCGTGTGTGTGTGTGTGTGTGTGTGTGTGTGTGTGTGTGTGTCCCAGTGAGTGCCATTGAGGGTGAAAGCTGTTGGTTACCCACTGAGGAAATGTCTCCTCCCATATATCAATTGTCCATTCTCAGTTTAAGGTGGGCCCATAGTTTCTTCCCCTTCCATAACAGCATAATAGTATCAACGGCTCAGTCCTATGGCAGTTTCTCCCTGGATTATTTCAGCTACTTGACTATGACAATTTTGTCTTTATTTTCTTTAGTTCTAATCTTTTAGGATGTTGGATGTCAGGGCAGGGGCAGATTCCTCTTGTTAACTTTCTGTTCTTGCTGTATTGTGGGTTGGTTTCTCTGCAGTAGTGCTCTATTTAGGTGTTGCAAAAAATTTAAAGGTGATGTCCTACTTAGAGTTTTGATTGCTGTGATAAAACATTAGGACCAAAGAAATTGGAGAGGAAAGAATTTATTTGGTGTACATATCCACAGCACTGTTTATCATGGCAGGGAGTCAGGACAGGAACTCATAGCAGGAATAGCTTGGTCAGCCTGCTTTATTGTAGAAAATAATAATGACCAGGGGTAGCACCACCTACAGTGGGCTGGACCCTCCCCCATCAATCACTAATTTAAAAAAAAATTGCCCTACAGGCCTGCCTGCAGCCCAAACTTGAGACATTTTCTCAGTTGAGACTCTCTTCTCTCCAGTGAGCGTATCTTGTTTCACATTGACATAAAACTATCCAATACAACTGACCCTTTGTCAGCTTTTCACACAAACAATGACTATTAAACCACAACCTCCATAAGACCTCATATTAATACTAACATCACAATTTAAAATATTCCAAAATTTTAAAGTCTCACAGTCTTTTCAAAACCCAAATATTGAAAAGTCCAAAGTCTCTTATCCAAACTTTCTTTTAAAATACAAAATCTTCATAAAATTCTAAACTCACTTTAAGAGTTTAAAAATCAACTGTGGGCTTTTGTAAAACAAAAAAATAATTTCTCACTTCACAAGGGAAGAACCAAATTACACCATATCCATTGCTCTCAAATTTATCTTTCAAGCTCCCACAGAACAACAGCCCCCTTCCCAAAGTCCCTGTTCATCATGGAAGAAAGGCAGGACAGACTCAAATAAGGCAGGAGCCTGGAGGCAGGAACCTGGAGGCAGGAGCCTGGGAGGCAGGAACCTGGAGGCAGGAGCCTGGGAGGCAGGAACCTGGAGGCAGGAACCTGGTGGCAAGAACCTGGAGGCAGGAGCCTGGAGGCAGGAGCCTGGAGGCAGGAGCTGAGGCCACAGGGGGCTGCTGTTTCCAAACTTGCTCCCATGGCTTGGCTGAGCCTGTTTCAATACAGAACTCAGAACCACCAGCCCAAGAGTGGTCCCACCCACAATGGACTGGGCCCTTTCCCATTAGCCACTAATTAGGAAAACACCCTATGGGCTTGACTACAGCTTGATCTTAATAAGGGGCATTTTCTCAGTAGAGGCTCCCTCCTCTCCAGTGACTGTAGTTTGGTCAAACTAACATAAAGCTAGCCAGCACAGGGGCTGCTGAAAACCACATGAGTGTTATAAGTAGCTTCAGAGCTGTTGGTTCTGAGTCACCCAAAGAGCTACTGCCCATTATTTTGAAACTTCATTTGTACATTTTTTTTAAACATGCTCACTTTTTAAGCAGTACTAATTACACAGTAAAGTACGTTTTCCAAGGAAAGTCTTGTTAAAAAAAAATCTAGGAAAGCCATTTAACTATCATTTCAAGCAAGATACTTAATTTGATTCAAGCTAAAGAGTTGTTAATGAAATCCCAAATCTTTCTAAAATAAATATGAGAACCTGCAGACCAGAAGCAGTATTTCATTGCAAATTTCAATGTAATTTGAAAATTTAAATTTTATTTTTGACTGACATCAACATCAGCAAACAGTCATATACAGATAAATCAAGAACATTTATTAAACATTGGTACAAATGTAAAACCTTTAAGTTTATTTTTATGTCTGTCAAAATACCAAGTGTAAGATTCATGATGAGGCTGCAAAATAAAATTAATTCTGGCATAGCCTATGTTGGCTGTTCAAGTGCTCGAAGGGAGGACTATTAAGATAGTTCTAACACTCATCAAGCTTGGGTGACATGATAAAGGAGAATATATTCAAATTATTGAGATAAATAACCCTATAGCTCATCGGCCATAGCACTTTTATCCAGGCCTGGTGATTACTCTTATTCTCACACTTGCATTGTGAAAGTCATCCTTCGGGCAAGTTCTGGACCATCCCAAACTGCATGAGGCCCAGTGTCAAAAATTAAATAAGAAAGAGTGAAATACCAGTGCTTCGGATTGGAACCTTATAGGAAATAATCCTGGAAAATGCTTAAGTGTTAAGCTCAGACAGTTGTGAAGCAGAATGTTTGAGGCATGTGCAACACCATAGTAATAACATTCCATGTTTAATGTGATTGATATGCAGGTAACACAAAGCAACACCATGGTAAATAACATTAGTTTTCTTTTATCAGTGACTTCAAAGTAGGAATAAGTGATTTGTCTACTGTCATTGAGGTCTTCTGCAGAAGTACAAAGAATATGATTAGAGTTCTAATCAACTAGCATCTTTTGATTCAAAGGACTAGAAGAGTTTAGAAAAATAAAAGCCAAGGATTCAGACTTAGAACAGTAAAATAAAAGTTGGTCCATGTGCTGAGGTCTATATTGAGGTTGCACCTTGCAATAGTCATTTCTTCCTCATGCATTTTTAACTTTATTTTCCCATACAAGCCAGTTCTTCCTGGATAAATAGATTATCTGTAATAGTATATCTTGACCTTGGCAATATTAGAATGGCCTAAAAGCTTTTTATAATATTATGTCTAAATCTGGATTTGAATGTACGGGGAGACAGGTATGATTCATAGTCTTTAAAATGTACCAGGGGTTGGAGGTGATACAGCCACAAGGATGGTTCAGCAGTTGAGAGCACTGAATGTTCTTCTAGAGAAGTTGGGTTCAGTTCTCAGCACCCACATGATGTGGCTCACGACCATCTGTGACTCTGGGCATCCTCTGCAGGCCCCAGACTCTCATGTCACACATGTGTATATACTGGCAAGTAGTCATATGCAGGAGATAACCAATGTTTAAGGCTTCTAAGGTGCTTTCTTATTTGAGAATAACTGTAATTGTTTGCTCTTTATGGCTTTCCCTTTTCTGACTCAAGTTAAAATCCTCTTTATAGAAGGAGCACATTTTTATGAGTATTTGTTCAATGTTAAAGAAACTACTAAACACAAGGAAACTAGCTAAAGGCTCTTTAAAGGGACCAAATTGCTTAGTATAGGACTGATTGTCATTGCTTATAAGTCACTAGAATGTGATCTGGACAAGTCCCTTCTTACCTCAGGACCTGTTGTCTCTGTAGAGTAAGATGCAGCTGCCACATGAGTCCAGTCACTTCCGCAGACTTTCAGAATGGGACATGATTTGCTTCTTTAAAATCAGAAATGTTGGGAACTATTTCTTCTGCCTGGCTGTGTTGTGGTGCCTCTTGGGATTTTATTCCAAACAGGATTGCTGGTGACATTTGGTGTCTCTGGAGCTTTGACCTCAGTGCCTTGGTAGCTAAATAGGTACTCTTTACCTTTTAACCCGCTCCCCACCCATTCCAGCTATGTTTTTCAATTCTAGTCAGTTTTTTGTGTAATTTAGAATAAGACCCTTATAACAAATTTTAAATTAGGTTTTTGAGAGATGTGAAATTCAAACACAACATGCATCATATATGCATTTGATTCATGGTTCATGTTCATTACTCAGTGTGAGTTTCTTAATGTAGGCATGGATATAGTCAGAGGCTTCAGAGAAGTTAGTGTTAATAGATAGATGTGTGGTCATAATTATAGTCAATGTAATTGATGTCTCCCAATCTGGTAGATCTTTATTACTGATTGAAATATGATGTTAAGCTTAATAGCAAAAATGTGCATATATGGTTTAATTCCCAAACAGAAACACAGTTTACTTCACCATGGTCCAGGGAAGCAATTACCTGAGGTTAGAATCAGAAGCAAAGTGCTGAGCCCTAAGCTCTTATCACTCACCTGTTTATGTTCCATAAAGCATTCAAGTATTAAAATGCGGTAGTGTAGTGATAAGCATACTATATGAACTAGGTAATTTTGAAATTTCTAGTTAATATTCTTTGCCTTTTGCTAGCATCTCCAGATCTAATTTTTATAAGCCTAAGTGTTAGTTTTATATGTCATAAAACTAAGGAAATACTCTTCAGCTTTTCTTGCAGAACACCAATGTGGCATGCCATATTTTTATTTCTCTAAGGTGTTTATGTTGTAAGAGATTGAAGTTTAGGTGCATGCTTGAATAAGAGATATTAATAAATATATATGTTGTTATATTAATGAAATTTGTTTTGTTTTTTTGTTCAAAGCTGAAACTCTAGTTTCTCCTTTAAGTGTGAAGGAGCCCTGGATCTCTATCTACCCTTGTGTGTTCAGTTCTCCCCATCCCAACCCCAACACTAAAATCAGTCTTGGCTGAGTGATACTGGCTTGTGTCATTTTAAATACTTGAATTCTTTAAATTAAAACACAGTTTTGAGTACCATTTAGCAATTTTAACAGTGTCCAGCATCAAATATTTTAAGCGAGGAAAGAACAGTAGCACATCCAGTGGAGACTGATGACATTTCAGGAGGCAGAAGGTAATTATTCAATAGAATGCTTTAAGTTTGAATAATAGTTGGTGTTGACCAGCCTTGGTACCCTCGAGCCCACTGAACCAAATACTGTTCAGGTGGTTCATGACAGCTGGCTTGGAGCGGTGGAGATGGAGTCTTCAGCTTCACCACGTGGCAGAGGCCTGTGCTGGGGAGGATGGCACCACAGTCTGTTGTACATAAACAGACGGAATCTTGCCATGCCATGACAGGCAGACAGGGCTTTCGATGATGGCTTCTACTTCCAGTGTCAGCTGCACAGACACTTCTGAGGGTAAAGGAAGCCCCGTAAAACCCACTGGTTCTCAGGGGCCTGAGGTGATAGAGAAGGCTGACTGCACACAGCCTGAGTGAGCCCAATTCACACAAACCAGGTGTAATGCCATGCTCAGCTACATAGTGAGTTGGAGGCCATTCTGGGCTATATGAAACACTGTCTCAAAACAAAAAGAAAACCTACTTGTTATCTAGTCCAAACTGCCTAAGTTTCAAGTAGAAGGTGGCTACTACTTCTTTGATACAAAGATCAGATGGATCTTTGAGTTTAGTAAGGATATCAGATACCTCACTTATAATAAATGTATCCTCTGTACCCTTACAGATAAATAAGTAACATGTGTCTCTCTTGTGGTAGATTCTCCCTGACTTTACCTAAGCCCTGCGGAGCTACGCTTACGGCTACTTCGCTGGTGTGATTGGTGCCATGTCTGAAACCTTGAGCTCTGTTTATGACATTCTTTTTAAATGCTCCCTGGAGCTCCTTACAGTCGAAGCACCCTTGGTTTTTGCCTGAACATTATCCAAAGTGGAATTTCTAAATGGGTGTTTATTTCCATCCTGAACCAAGAAGTCTGGAAAAAGAACTTTTCTCATTTAAACAAAACTAGGCTAATTTAAATAGGGCAAAATCTATGACTTTAAGAGATTTGTACTAAAGGCATTCTGTTGAAATGAGCTTTTTCTTCCCCACCCCCAACCCCCGCCCATTAGCCCCAATGGTATTATTTTCTTTCTTTCCTTGAAAAATAATAAAAAGATACATTTAGAGTATCTAACATGATGTTGATATTAGACAACATCAGAGCTCCTGAACTTGGTTGTTTGTCTGCCTGAAACCTTTACCTGTGATTGGTGTCCTGTGGCTAGCAAACCAAGTCCTTTCAGTTCTTAGTTTCATGCTACTTTACTTCCAATATAGAAAAACTGTAACTTGGTAGAATTTTTCTTTTAAGCTTACAAATGATAAAATAATTATCTATATACGTTTTCAGAAATACTTCCTAAATGTCCTGGAGTAAAACAGAATGATTTGCCTCCAGAAGCAAATATAAAGGTAAGCTGGACCCTAACCTCTGCATTGGAAGCAGGGTGCATGCTGTGATGGCTAGTGTAGCAGTGACTTTATTTACAACGGTTTTGGGGGATTGGTGGGCGTGGTTTTGCACATAAATAGTGTCTGCTCCGAGGAAGCAGAGGAGGGAGGACCACAGATTTAGGCTAGAGTTATAGCAGTAGACTCAAAAAGAAAAGAAAAATAAAACATTTCTTATTTTCTTATATTAAAAAGTCACTGTTTTCAGTCATTCACTAGGCGTTCAAAGACTTGCTCTCAAAGGCTCTTGACTGCAGAAGTGGCTTGACTTCCACCTTCTAGGAAATCCAACCACTACATAAGTCAAGCAGTTAGGTAGAGCAGTCCAACCTAAGGCTGTGCATACAGAGGAACGTGGCGTGTGGGGGGATGCTGTGTAAAATTTCCAAACAAAAACTAGGAGGAGAGCAACCTTCAGGGCTCCAGAGATCCACGACCATAGGCATCCAGCAAGGTATTTACTCTTTCTAGACCTTGATCCTCTCATCTACAGGGGCTGCCCTAGCAGGACTGTGTGTGTGTGTGACTTAAGGTGTAATGCATTTTCAGAAGATACTATTAAATCATTGGTAGTCTGCTGCTTATGTCTTGTGTTCCAGTTCTCTTAATTATGCTTTTGTGTGGTTAGAATTCTGAAGGATAACTTGATCTTTGTCTAGCAGACACAGTCTTCTGTGCAAGCCGTAGCCCCTACTGAAGCTCCCTTTGCTCAGCAGAGCACAGCGCCATGCGGAGCTCCAGGGAAGCACCCCCAGCAGATGCTTGGTTGCCAAGTGTCACAGCATCTGCAGGCCATGGAGAACACTGCATCTGTGCAGACTCAGCCTCCTTCAGGTAAGAGACACAAGTCAGCCGTTCTGGCTGAGAAATGGACTCTGTAGGCCACGTGTGTCAACACAGTAGCATCGTCAGTGTTACACACCTAAGCATCACCGAATGAGCCAGGCCCAGGAAACTGCTTTATATACACATGCACTCCGAATATTTGTATAATCTATACTCAATTTGTTCAAGTTTATAGATGATGAAAAACCTCTTTTACTACCCAAGCTTAACCATATTCTAGCTACTTTGGTAAACACTACTCTACTACCATGTGGAAAGCAAGCTACAGTGGTGTGGGGAGAACAAAGCAGGTTTTGTGTTTTCCTTTTTGTCAGAGTTGCACACACTCCAACCTCTGCTTGACCTCACTATGTACCCAGGGATGGCCTTGAACTCCAGCCTGGGAAGAGCACTGGACTCTTGATTCTCTTGTTGCTTCTGGTACTAGGCTCCATGCCACTCTGTCTGTAACTCAAATTACAGCTGGTCCTGGAGGAGAAGAAAATGGAGATGAAGAAAAACGTGGATTGGGGACTAGGCTTGGAGCTCAATGATAGGTTGATTGTATTGTTGGCATATATGAGGCCTCTGGATTAATTCCCAGTACCCCCCCCTCCAAAATGCAAAAGACCCTGCAAACCATGAGGAAACCATAAAGCAGAGAGAAAGAGTCAGGTACAGATTTGCGGACCAGCTAAGGCAGGGTGAGTTGTGTCCAGAGGAAGAACATTTGCATCCTGTGAGAAGAGTAAGAACATGCAGCTGTTCTAGGCCACAGTTTCTTTCTCAGACTACCATAGCATTTCGACTTTTAATTTTTATGCAACAAGGAACTTCAAACAGAAACATGACAAACAAAAAGACCGCCCCCCCCCAAAAAAAAACCCCAACACTTTAGGGGCTGAGGGAGTAGTTTATTGGTCAGGCATGTGCCTGGCATGCATCTAAGGTTCGGTATCCAGTATAAGGAAAGCAGCAATAAAAATAAAAACATTTGCTGTGTACTTAATAGTGGGTTAAATTGAAGATATTCTGATTAGTCAGTACCAAGAAAGCTGAGTTTGTAGTCTAAGTCAAAGTTGCTACAACCAAAAGTAATGCTGTGAGCATAGGAAGGTAGTTTTATAGCAGAAGGCGTGAGAGGAGCTGAGCTGCCAGGTAGGTGATCTAACAGCTAGATGGGATGTAGGGGGTGGAGCTCATGTGGCTATCCAGCTGGATGAGAAAAGCAGAAATGGGTATCTGGGACTAACAAGTCTAACTTCATTTAAGCATTGTCACCAGCAATTAGGATAAAATGGATGTAATTTAGGACGCCATGAGAAGGAAGGAGGGGAAGAAACATGTGCAAACTAAAAAGAGTAGTTCTAAGAAAAAAAAGTCAGTTAAGAAATTAACAAATTAAAAGTCCCAATCCTGCACTGCAGCACGAGGATTGTGCAAGCTGGAAGTTTGAGGCCATCCTGATCTTAAAAGAAGAAAAGGAAAAATTAGAAAGACAGGAGGAAAAAAGGAAGGAGAGGTAGGGCTGAGAAGGGCCACTGCCTGGGCCACCGGCTGCAGAGCCTGCAGTGGGCACAGGGACAGAGAGGCCTAAATGGGCAGCAGGAACACTGCTCTTCCAAGCTTATGTAGGCTTGAAGCAGCCAGAGTTCTACAAATGCAAAGTATGGAGCCTGGTAGATACTTCAGTCCAATGGGAAATAGCTGGGTCAGTAACACAAACACAAAGCTTTTGAAAGCAGCCAGGAGAATTATTTTTTCAGTTCGAAAGATTTGAATATTTGAAGGCAGATTAGTAAAACCTGGCCGAGTAGGAAGGACCTGCTGCTGCCTCAAGTGTAATTGTGAACAAATGCTGAGAATGGCATTACCCTTGAAAAGGAGGAAGAGGCTAGAGCAGCACTCCAGATTCCCACTTAACCCTGGCCTTGGCAAGGCGGGCCCTGATGCCTACCCCTTCAGAAAGGGGAACCAGCTGTGGGCCTCTGAGCTGGACACTGCAGCTAAGACTTCTCTTACGCATTTAGACTGAGCAGTCCAGAGGGAACAACAGAATGTTCAAAGGCCTTTAAGAAACTGACCTCAACAAGACTAACACTCTGGTTTCAACAGGAATGTAGAAATAAGTATGAACAGGTTGACAGGGCAGATCACAAAGACTGAAATACTTTGGTCTTGGGTGAGACTGCAGTTAGGAGAAAGCAGATGGAGCTCTGAGCAAAGCCTGTGCTTAGGGCAATTAACTTTCCGTGAAGGGAGGCTGGGGAGAACAGAAGAGGAGACAGTGAGATGTTGCAGTGAGTGCTCAAAAGAAAGAAAAAATAAAGGGTTGAAAGACAGCCGGGCAGTGGTGGTGCATGCTTTTAATCCTAGCACTTGGGAGGCAGAGGCAGGCGGATTTCTGAGTTCGAGGCCAGCCTGGTCTACAGAGTGAGTTCCAGGACAGCCAGGGCTGCACAGAGAAACCCTGTCTCAAAAAAAAAAAAAAACAAAAAAACAAAACAAAACAAAAAAAGGTTGAAAGACACTTCTCAGGCAGGCTGAGTACTGCACCCACCAGGCACTTGTGCTGTATTGGTTATGGTAGGTGGGTCAGCATGGGCTCGTGGAAAGGAAGCATACGAGGAACAGAGGTGAGGACTCCAGAGAAAGAAGACTCGTGGTATTTGATGTGTCAAGTGATAACTTTCACGGCAGTGTTGCTCCCAGTTGGACCCTCGCTGCCATCCTAGGCTTCGGTGACCCTGTTCTCTTGACTGTCCCACCTCTCTGGGTGTTTCCTACAGTTACCTTTTGGTATGACTGCCTTTAGATAAGGTTGATTGATAGCATTAACTTTTGTTTTCTTTTGAGATAGGATTGTGCTATGTATGTAGCCCACGTTATTCTCAAACTCATAATACACCTACCTCAGTACTGGGAAAAGAGGTGCCTGTCACTACCCCTGGCCAGCTGCTTCCCACCCAGGCTTGCTGAACAAGTCCTGATCTGCCCCTCAAAGCAGTGTGCTGACCACAAGTGAGTCTCTAGATAGCACAAGACAGAAAGGCTGAGAGACAACCTGCTGTAGATTACATCTGGGAAATCTTTGTTTTTTTCTGTTATTTGCACAATTCAAATGTACCTGGCCCCAGGCATGATTATACAACACTAGTGAGCATTTTATTTAGACATCAAATAACCATTGCAAACCATGTGAAACAAAACTCCCACTTTTCAATCCCCAGATTTTAAAAGGGGCTTTATTTATTATTTTAATTCTCATGTCATATGCGTGTTTATCTGCATATTTGTCTATGCACCATGTACATGCCTGAAGCCCACAGAGGCTGGAAGACGGGGTCATATCCCCTAGAACTAGATTTATAGATGGCTATATGTCACTGTGTAGGTGATGGGAACTGAGGCCCAATCCTCTGGAAGAACAGCCAGTGCTTTGACAGCTGAGCCATCTCTGCAGCCTTTCAGCACCCAGATTTTAATCTTCCTCTTTTATTTAGTGATAACAACACTGTTGCCTCTCATCAGCAAGTTGAGAATCATTCTAGAGTTTTTACTTTCCACACAGACTCTACGTCCTGCTCAAGTCTGATGGCAGCTCGGAAGGGATGGAGTTCTGCACTTTGCTTTCCCATTCCACATGAGCATGTGTGTTGGGTGTCCACGCTCTTGTGAAGTTTGGGTGTGTTGGGCTGTCCAGGGTCTAAAAGTAAGATCTGTTCTTTAACCCACACTTCCTCTGACTGTGTCACATTCTCTCTCTGTTCTGTTTCTAGCTTTCGTCTAATGTCAGCTTGAAGACAAACATGATTTAGTCAAGGGACTGAGGGGAAGTAGAAGGTTAGATACACGTCCCCATAGCATCAGAAAATCTAGAATTTATGAGTTTGAGTCAGCTAATTTTGCTTTTTCTTCTCTATATTTTTAATCAACCAAACAAAATTGATGAGAGTTCAAACGGGGATTGCTGTATTTTGTGTCACTGTCCTGTCACATCCCCTCCAACTCCACTTGAACCTCTGCCAATTTCATATCCTCCTCTTCTATTAAAAACCAAATCCACGGAGTCCAGTCAGTGCTGATTGCTGTGGGATTCACACTGATGTGAAGCCTCCACTTACAGCCCAGGCAATCCACCAGTAGCCATATCACCAAAGAAACAAGGACTCTTTCCCCAACAGCTATCAGTTGCCACTAGCTCCTAAGCTAGGGGTGGGGCCCGGGAGCTCCTATTCTTCATGAAGAAATGCTGACCAGCTTGAGTTTGTGCAGGTCTTGTTCAGATAACCACTGTGAGCTCATGAATGCATCATCCATGTCCTGTCTCCTTCCTTTTTTTTTTTAAGATTTATTTATTTTATGTATATGAGTATACTGTCAGTATCTTCAGACACACCAGAAGAGGGCATCAGATCCCATTACAGATGGTTGTGAGCCACCATGTGGTTGTGGGAATTGAACTCAAGACCTCTGGAAGAGCAGCCAGTGCTCTTACTCGCTGAGCCATCTCTCCAGCCCTTGTATCTCCTTCCTATCCTCATCACTACCTCTTCTGTGGTGCTTCCTGAGAGGGAAAATGGCATGTGTCCCATTTAGAGCTAAGCACTCAGAGTCATGCATTCTTGGCACTTTGAACAGTTATGTGTCTTTCTGCATTGCTGCCCACTACAAAAAGATTTTCTGACCAAGGTTGAGAGCACCTAAACATAAATAATATGAAGACATTATGACAAAATATCAGTAGGTTCTCCTCTGTGATCTTTGATATCCCCAATCATGAGCTTTTGACCAAGTTTATACTGCAAGATATAAGTTCCTCCTGTGGAACAGACTTTAGATACAGTCAGAAAGCTGCTGGTCACTACCATACCAGTCACAGCACCAGTTGGCACATTCTGCCTGGTAGGTTGGTATAGTCCCAGGCGCTGCATTTTTATTTTCACATGGGCTGTCGAGATAGTGTCATGCCCTGCCTCCCTGGAAGTCTTCTCCTTGGCTTATCAGGGGAAAAGCAGAATTTTTATGACTAGCAGCCTGATCCAGATCCACCTCTGGAGCTGAAACCAGTCTACAAACTTCAGAGCTCCATATCATGAGAACAGGCCTGCTTAACATTATGGTATGTCAAGCCTTCATGGTTCCAAAACAAAAACAGTAAAAAACAACAACAACAACAAAAATCAAAGGTCACTTCAAGTGAGAAATGTTTACTTTTACAAGTAAACATTTACTTAAAACATTTATTTATAAACCTGTAGCATCCAGCAGCTACGCAAACCAGGTTCCTGAAAGAGAGGCAGGGGCCTGGGGAAAATAGGGGAATCAGACTTCGAGAGAAATAACCAGACCAAGTCAAAGGTTCCGATCAAGGTCCAATGTGTATTTCAGAATCTGAGAATATATAGGCAGGGAGCCCATCCCCCAGTTAAGCCAGGATCTTGTGGCCTAATTAGCATCTTGTTGTTCTGTCTGGAACACAGGTGAAGCAGCTCAGCAGGGTGTGGCTCCTAGCAGGAACTTCCAAGAGGCAGGACAAAAGGGTTTTCTTTTTCTTTTTCTTTTTCTTTTTTTTTTTTCTTTTTTTTTT
>NW_022196905.1:100149444-100160091 GCF_008632895.1 Mastomys coucha
TCACTCTGTAGACCAGGCTGGCCTCGAACTCAGAAATCTGCCTGCCTCTGCCTCCCAAGTGCTAGGCTGGCCGATCTGGGCCTCCCTCAACCCGCGGGAGAAATGGGGGTCCTAGTCAGGTAGACAAAGCGTACGCGAAGAAATGATGGCAGAGACGACACATGAAGTATAGGATCTGAATGTATTTCTTAAAAATGGCATCAGACTTTTACAGTCATTGCAAAAGAGAGATGAAAAATCTGGCAGCTCAGCAGTTAAGGTACATCTGAGGCCATCTAAAACACACTGGGTCTAAAGCAGCAGCTATCTCCTCTAGACTGGTGCTGCATCCCCCGGGCCCAAGCGCTCTAGGCCCGGGGGACTGTGGATTGCATGAATCTGAGTCCTAGTCCATCTAAATTCTAGTGTGAGTCCTTCTGCGAGTCCATAGTGCTAGTCCTGCATACGAGTCCAAGTCCTTGTCCTCTCCTTCTGCACCAAGTGAAAAGCAGGCTTAAGTAGCATACAGTAAGCAGGGCAGATGACAAGAGTCACACAGGCAGGTGACACATTAAGGTCAGTGATCTTACTGACCAAGATCACGTATCCATTTGTGAAGCAGGTGGAAGAGCAATGGTGCCCCTCCCTGCTGGGGCTAATTTGGTATTCCTATACTAATTCTGTGGTTCTGCTGGAGGCAATGACTAGGAGGTTTTAATCTAACACTTCTAGCTAATGTCTTTGGGTGGAAGCCCTTCATTACTCTCTAGTATGTGAAACATTTCTAGCTATTGTAAACTATTACTGTCATAAGGAATGTGCCTGACCCTTGTTAGCTCTGGCAAGGCAGTTTCCTTGAGAGAAATTACAAGTTATGGGAAGCTTGGTAATAAACCAGGATAGGTTAGAAACATTGTGTTGGCCAGGAAACGATGCCCAATCTTAGCCATTTACGAATCATTTCTTGGGGTACCTTTATGCCTAATCATGAGGGCGTATTGGCGAATGGAAAGACTGATCTGGAACACATCTGAGTTAGGGGTTACCAGCGACTGTCTATCCAGGAGGCACAGAACTCCTTTTGGATCCTTAATGCCTCTTATCCTTAATCAGGATTTTATCCCCGATATTTTGGATGTGACTGGAATAGACGAGTGTGCGTGGCACCGCCCGGCTAAGGGTTTTCTTTATCTCAGGAAACTCCACCCTTAGTGGGCTAGCTGCGCTGTGGCCAGGGCAAGGTCTGGTTCAGGCTGCTTGAGGCTGGGGGAGGTCACAATAACCCAACAGATAACATAATAAAGATGTGTAGAAACTTATTTTACTTATTCCATATATATATATATATATATACACACACACACATATATACATACATACATACATACATGTGTGTGTGTCTCCTTATTTTGTTTTTTTCTTTTTCCCTAATCAGGATCTTATAAGTAGTACAAGCATACCTTGAACTTATTACCCTCCTGCCTCAGCCTCTTGACTGTTGGGATCAAAGGCATGTACCACTATATCTGGCTATTTTGTTTTTATGATGTCTGACATGGAAGGAAAAGAAACTTAAACTCCAGATAAGTACCCTGAAGTATTTGCATTATTCTTTTCTAAAGAGTATATGCTTCTAGGTGATTGCAAGCAAGTATTGCATGGCCCCCCTGTGGTGCACACCTCTGCTGAGAGTCACGCAGTGCTTGAGCCGGAATGTCACGCTGCCCCAATGCAGAAGGTAAAAATACCATGTGCTCAAGGGTTGAGAGGACCTCAGATTTAACATGAGCTATGTGGAAGATTGTTAAACACTAACTTAAATAAGATTGGATCCCTAAGCCAAACTTTTGCCTGTGTATGTCTAAGCTGCGGTGACGAGTGTCTTGCTTGTGTGTGTAGCAGCGTCCTCAAGCCATCTTTTCATCTGCAGAAGAGCCCCTCCTCGTTCAGAGCACACTGGCAGCTCTTGCCTTCTAGATGTGTGGGAAACTTTAACTGTGAGGTCCTGTTCCAGGCCTTAGAGACTAATTTTTCAACTCTGAATACACTGCTTCTTTTCTTCCTCCTTAGAAGTTCTCAGAGCAAATGCCTCAGCTTCACTGTGTCTTAAGATGATGGTCTGGAAAAAACATTGAGCAGGCCACCCTGTTAACATGCAGAAGTAAACAACACCGAAATTGTTTATAACCTTGGTGTTCTAGTTTGATCTTAAAGTTTAAATATCTGTTTTCCCCAACTAAAGTTAAAGTCCATGAAGGCTTTAACAACCTTAGCCTGCTCTATTACCAAGTCAGAAGACAACATTTTCCTTCCAAAGTCTGATTGACATCTAACGTAGGCTGAATCAATATTTGTCATTTTAGGATATAAAGATTAAGAATGCAGACTCTTGGAAAAGTTTAGGGAAGCCAGTGAAAGCATCAAGTATAATGAAATCTTCAGATGAGCTTTTCAACCAGTTTAGAAAAGCTGCAATAGAAAAGGAAGTAAAGGCCCGGACACAGGAGCAGATGCGGAAGCACTTGGAGCATAGTGCAAAGGACCCAAAAGGATCTCAGGAAAAGCAAAGGTCTGTGACTCCCACCGTTAAGAAGGCCGTGGCGGCAAAGGGATGTGGTTCAGTTGTCTAGTAGAACACACAACAAATTGTCATTATAAAAAGTGCATATTATTGATATTTCTTTAAATTATTGTATCATTTAGAAGAAGAGAGAAGTAGCAAAGAAACAAAGCTAGTAAAAATGTAAATGTTACCAAATTATAATTATTATATATTTCCCTGAACTGTCTTCTAAGTTTTTCCATTCTACTGTAGGAAGACAATGCTGTGTTGTGAGCAGGGCCAGTTTTCTAAGCCTTTCCTTTTTGTTGTTAATATAGATTGCCCCATGTAAAACCTGTCATTCAGAAGTAAAGTGCAGGGGGTTGGAGATGTATATAGCTCAGTTATTTTAATGTTCACCTAAAACGTCCAAGGTCCTAGATTTGATCCCTGGCATGGTAGTTCTTAATCCCAACAAGGGGAAGGCAGGAAGGTCAGAAGTTCAAGGTCATCCTTAGCTACATAAGGGCCACATAAGGGCTTGTCAAGAAAGGAGGAAAAAGAGAAGGAAGAAAGGGAAGGCAAGAAGGATGCCTCAACAGCTGGAGACCCAGGACATGGCTTGCTGTTGTTGTTTAATTGTGTCTGTATAATAAAAATTTTAAGGAACTTGAAACCTACTTTGAGCCATTCTGTTTCTTTAAGGGAGTTTGGAAGTGGATTGACTCTAGAATCTTTACCAAATAAAGTGCAAGGCAAGTCTCCTGAAGAAGGGCAGAGTGAAGAACCGCAGCCACCATTGGAAGCTCAAGACATAAGCAAGCTCTGGCTTCTCAAAGACCGGAATTTAGCAAGGGAGAAAGAGCAGGAGCGTAGGAGAAGAGAAGCAGTGAGTACTTACTAAGCTCACTAAACCTAAGAAAGGAAAGGGTGCGTTTCCACCTCTCATTTCCAGTGCTTTCCAGAGATAGTGGAAATCTCGTTGATCTAAAATAAGAGCTTAAAATCAGGTTTCATAATCAAAATGAGCAAGCTTACTGTAATGCAGATGCACTGTGGGACCACTAGACTGTGTGGGCTCAAAGCCCGGGCTCTGATGTTTACTAGATTTTGCCCCTGGCAGTTTATTTAATCTTCCTATAACTTAAGTTCCTCATTTTAAAAAGAGAACAACAACTCCCAGTAACAAAGTAAATCAACATACACTGAGCACTTAGGGAAGCGACTGGCATGTGAATGGGGATTCACTATTCGCCAGTACTACCTTAGAAACCTCAGAGCAGTCAGATGTGGCAAGTATTCCTAGCCAGTGTTTCTCAAGGTGACAGTACACAGCATACAGCTCACCTCAATAGCAGATACAGGTGATTCAACTTTAGAGGCTGTCATTCACAGGTCCACTGCACTTGGCACTGTCATGGTCCTGCCTGTGTCAAGTATTGCCTGACATCTCTGTTTCCTCCAATCTAAAGACACCATTCCAGGCAAATCTTGCCTGGTGAACCCGTGATATAACTGGAGTTGTTCACAGGAGCAAGTTTGGGTGAGGGGTCATGTATAGGAACATGGCAGCTTTTAGGCACCTGTACACTGGAGTCTTTCTTATCTCCATCATTAACTGCTTCTGTATCCTCAGAGAGGGGAAGTGTCTCATACACCTTTGAGCCTTCTCCCAATCTTGGGAGGGTCCCATGTGTATAATGCTGCTGCTCTGATTTTAAATGGCAGCCTGCCATGCCCAGAGGAGACAGACTTCGACAGCACCATCAGCACCAGCACATCACTGTAACCCTGAGTTCCCTAAGTCCATAGTGTGGGGCTGGAGAGATGGCTCAGTGGGTACACACACTTGCTGTGGAAGGATGAAGCCAGAGTGCAGATCCCAAGAACCTACCTAAATGCAGGGTGAGCATTGAGCCTGTAATCTCGACACTGGAAAGTTGGAGACAAGAATCAGCAGAGCAAGCAGCTAGCTAGACACACAGAACCAATAATGAGCTCTGGATTCTCATGAGAGACCCCATGTCAATAGAGAAGATGGAGGGCAATCAGGGAAGATACTTAATGTCAGTCTCTAGCGTCCATATGTATATGTGTGCATATACACATACCACACATACTACACTCTAGACATCACACACACACACACATAGACACAAGTCCATATTACATTAGAATTAACTCATTGTGTTGTACCTTGCGTGTCTCTATGTTTTATAACTGTGTGTAAATTATAACTAGATTCATTATGAATATGTGTTGGTCATATTAACACCCTGCAGCATACTCTTGACCGAATCCTTTCCCATGAGTCTCTTTGTCAAATAGTTTCTCTTCTATTCTGGTGACTTTCATAGGAGTCGACCTTCCACACAATCCATTCTTTCTTTTCGGAGTCTGGTGTATTTTGCTGAACATGATGGTTTTCAGTTGTATTATTTTCCTGCCCACACACAATTCACTCGTCTTAACAGTTGAGGGTACTCCATTATAGATATAGATGTATACATGACAAGTTTTATCTATTCATCTGTTAATGAACACTTAACTATTGTGAATAGTGGCACAGTAAGTGCGGTGGATGTTTGGTGTCTGTTGTCTGCTGATGCTGATCCTCTGGGGTGCCCAGGAATGGCAGGGTGCATATTTGTAGCTTCTTTTTGAAGACCACCCAGACTGAGTTCCATACTGTTTTACTAATTTCTGTTTGCAGCATTCCTTAGAGCACCTTACATCCCTGAGAGCATCTGTTCCTGGTTTTCTTCCTGATTGCCTTTTGGCTGTGGAAGCTGGAATGTCAGTGTAGTAGGAGACGCGGAGCATTTGGTTATGCACACGTTGCCATTCAATCTTGCTTTTTTGTTCTCCTTTATGGATTAGATTGGTTTTCCTTATTTACACATTAAGTTATTTGCCCTTTTTGTGTTTGATCTGTCTATTCTGAGTGGCAGTCCCCATCAGATAAATAGCTGGCAGGTTTCAGCACTGTAGACTGTTTACTCTCATTCCCCATGCTTATTGATTTGCAGTTGTTAATTTAAAGCAATTGTATTTGCCAGTTCTTGCCAGATTTCCCAGGCTATAGCCCTAAGCAGTCATGTTCTGGCTGAACTCTTGAGGCATTGTTTGCCTCTGATACTCTCAGGCTGCTTAGGGTCTGTTCATTTTCTTCTCATTCTAGATTGTCTGCTGACTCACTGGTCATTTGAATGTGAGTTGTTCAATTTCCGTGTGTTTGTATGCTTTCTCTTTCTACTCATTTTTAGTTTTAGTCCATTATGATCTAATTGAACACAAGACATTATTCCAGTGATTTGGTATTTGTTAAAACTTTCTTTGTGGTCTAAAACGTGATCTGGTTTGGAAAAGCCAGTTAAATGAGCAGGTATAAAAAACAGAACGTGTTCTGCTGCCACTGGATGAAGTGTTCTGTGTACCTCCAGTTCATTTGATCCACTACACAGTTTCACTCTGAAGTTTCTTTATAAATATTTGTCTGAAGGATCTATTGATGGAGTCTTGGAGTTACCACCGTAATTGTGCATACCTATGTTTAAATGTTTCTTCTTAGCTATGGCACTGATTGCATGTTAACTTCCTAGAAAACAACAAATGAAATTCTGCCTGCCTTGCTTTCTCCCTCCTTTCCTCTCAGATAGGACCTCAGCTGTGTAGTCTAAGTTCACCTGGAACGTGCCATGCTCCTGTCTCAGCTTCTTGAATAATGGGATTAGTCATCTCCAGCAAGAGGTGACTGACATTTAATAGTGGTTATGTTACTGTTTGTGCTGCTTTGGGCCAACTCAGGACTTTACACCTGTTAGGAATGCCCCCTAGCATTGACCCATGAATGCCCTCTAGCATTGACCCATGAATGCCCTCTAGCATTGACCCATGAATGCCCTCTAGCATTGACCTATGAACACCCTCTAGCATTGACCCATGAATGCCCTCTAGCATTGACCCACAGCCTCTGTCCAGGGTTTATTGTAGAACTTCTATCATGGTAGACATGTTCTATTGTCTGTTTTCAAATATTTGTGGGATTTGAAGTGAAAGTTTTGGGTTGTGTCATGTGATGGAGACTCACATGGTATCTTGTTGAGGCAGACTTACATGGTGTTTTGCTGCGGCAAGATCCATGGAGGATACATGATGTTTGGAGAGAGTATAAATAGGGCTCAATAGACAGTAATGAGGTGCTTGCGTAGCTAGCCTTGCAACACTTCCTTGGTCTCAAGTCTTCACTGATCTTTTCTTCATTGAGAGGGACATGACAAAGAACTCCTGGTGTCCCAACTGGTTTTGGTTGCTCCCACTGACTCATGCCGATTAGATGGAGGCCTGGCTATTTCTGCTGGATCATGCTACTGCTGTTGACTTGTGTTTGGTATCCTGGCATTACTAAACTAGACTGTTGGTATTCTGACAAACAGAGATTAGAATCACCCCCAAAGAACTACTTTTAAACAGGTCCACATACTCTTGTCCTATTTACCATCTTTTCTCCCCTTCCCTTGGATGGTAGCCTAAAAGGGGGGTCAAAACATTTAAGAACCCTTATTAAAGTAGGTTCTAAAAAAATCTAAGCCTACAGGGATTGTTTTTCTTTGGGGAAGTGGGATTTTTTTATTAAAAATTCATAATTTCTCTTGTTAGGATTCACAAAGGCCTGACTTTAGTCATCCTCTAATACTTTTTCAAGAGTTGGGTGTCCCCCTTATAACCTGGCTTGGCCTGATGGCATTGCCAATATCCTAAGCTCTTTTCAGGACATTTAACAGCACCTCAAAGTCTGAATCATGCCAGTCTTCTTCATCAGCCCTGTAGTCTTCTATCTGAATGGCTGGAGTGTGATAGGGACACAGAGAAAGGAGTCTCTAGCCTCCACAAAGTCAAGTGATAGTAAAGTCTACTATTAATTGGTGGAGAGGCTGATTCTCTATTTGTAAGTAGTCTACATGAGTAGATTTTAAGTAAGTCTAAAATAAGATTCTACATATAACCTTTAAATACAAATTTGCATTTTTACTTAAGTATAAAATTGGTTTCATCACACTTTCTTCCAGTTCTCCAGTGTCCCTTATGTAGGGCAGTGTCACATGACACTCAGATCAGGAGTATATCTCCAGCTTTTACATGGCAGGAGAAACCAAGCTTCATGTAGTTATGCAAGCTAGACAGTCGGCAGCTTATGAGCTTGGCATTTCAAAAGTGTTATTTAAGTTTGTTGTTTGTTTTCTATAAGGCAAATTTTAAGAATTTCTTATGATGTGTTAGAGTCACATATGCCTTCTTGTCTTGTGGTGCTGAATAATTAAAGCTTTTATTATCCTTTTAGTAGTAGGTCATAGCTCTAAGTCTTCCTATACAGCCAATGAAAATGCCAGTTCACACCCAAAAAACCAACCAACTGCTAGGGCTTTCACATTTCACTGACCTATGGCTGTTTAGTGCAGAGGGGCAGAGCCCTTATAAATGTTCATGTTTGCTATTACTTGGGATGGAGGACGTTGGAACCTGTTGTTGGAAGTCTGTGCCCTCATTAAAGCAATCCCACTGGCCTCACATGTCACTCACTCCCTTGTACAAGGCTTGTACTAAATACACACTTAATCCTTCTCTCAATGAACCCCAGCGTTGCATGGCAGAAGAATCCCAAGAACACAGTGGCCACGTTTCTGGTGGCTGACTTGGTGTAAAGATCGCTAATGTGGAAATGAGCACTGCTCCTAGTGCCATGCTGCAGTTGGAGCATGGAGCATGCATGGAGCATGCATGGAGCATGCATGGAGCATGCTCATGGAGAACACACTTGGGTAGAATTTATTACACATTCAGTGCCAGAAGCAAGGAAAGCCCAGAGCTTTTATATTTACCTGTTATAGTTTTCTCACACAAGGATTATATTGCTTAAGATTACTTTAAACTTTGGTTTTTTGAGACAGTTTCTCTGTATAGCCCTGGCTGTCCTGGAACTCACTCTGTAGACTAGGCTGGCCTCAAACTCAGAGGTCCCCTTTCCTCTGCCTCCCAAGTGCTGGGATTAAAGGCATGTTGCCACCACTGCCTGGCTAATTTAAACTTTTAAAAATATTTATTTTATTTATTTACTGATGTGTGTGTGTGCATGTGAGTGCATATGTGTCTACATGTGTGTGGATGTGCGCCTTTATGTACATGAAGTGTGGGTGCCCATAGAGTCCAGATGAGTCATTCTCCCTGATTAGAATGACAGGCACTTGTGACCCATCTGACATGGTGCTGAGAATTGAACTCAGGTCTTTTGTCTGGACATTGCATACCCTTAACCACTGAGTTTAACCATTCCAACTTGGTTAAAACAATTTACTGTGTCTAGTACCTAGTACTTCCTAGATTACAGGAACAAACAAGACAGTGTACTCTCATTATCATCATCATCTCTCTCTCTCTCTCCTCTTTCTCTCTCTCTCTCTCCTCTTTCTCTCTCTCTCTCTCTCTCTCTCTCTCTCTCTCTCTCTCTTTCTCTCTGTTTCTCTCTCTTTGGTTTTTTGTTGTTGTTGTTTTCATTGTTGTTGTTGTTTTGGTTTTTCAAGCCAGGGTTTCTCTATGAGCCAGGCTGGCCTTAAACTGGAAGCCCTGCCCGCCCACTTTGCCTTCCACGGGCACTTGCCATCCCCGCCCACCTTGCCTTCCACGGGCACTTGCCATCCCCGCCCACCTTGCCTTCCACGGGCACTTGCCATCACCACCAGCTCGCAGTCTCACCGACACTCCCTAAGTACTGAGAGGCTCTTCTTAGTTGGAGAATTGAATTTCATATCCACTTTCTTGTGGCATTTTATCATATGGATAATATATTTAAAGGAACCACATATTTTTAATTAAAAATTATAGATGAGGTCATTAAGTTATTTACATTTTGCATGAAGCTTTCTCAAATGTATAACTATTTGTATAAAGCTGTAATAAAGTCATAGATCTTAAGCTAACTAGAATCTTCTCTTTTCTACAGATGGCGGGTACCATTGATATGACTCTTCAAAGTGACATTATGACAATGTTTGAAAATAACTTTGATTAAAACTCAGTTTGTAAATTAACTCTCAACTTTAAATGAAAGGTAAAAATGTTTACAGTGCATGTGGTAAAGTGATTACTTTAAACACTAGAATGTCAATCACAAATTGTGTTCTGACTGCCCTAAAATAATTAAATATTTTTCATTTACATTTTTAAGAAATATGTTCTTTTAATGACATAATTTATAAAAAGTTTTATAATTTTGACCTCTAAAAGTGAATAGATTTTATTTATTCTAAAGAGGACTGTCAGTGATGTATTATAGTCCTGATCCAAGTAAGTCTAAAAGGGATCATCTGATTGAAAAAAAAAAAAGAAGAAGAATATATAAAAGTATATAAAACAGGTTTTGTTGAGTTTTTACTTTGTTGTTTGTCTAAACCTGTTTGTTGTTTTGTTTGTTTGTGTCCTTGTTTGAGACAGGGTCTCATATACTCGGGCTGGCTTTGGTGAACTCGACATGTAGCCAAGGCTGGCCTTCATCTCCTGACTCTCCTGTCCTCAGCTCTCAAGTCCTGGACTCCAGAAGTATGTCATCATGCCTGGCTGAGTTTTTAACTTTTCAAAGAGATATGTGTCTGCTGTCAGAATTCTAACAGAGCTTCTAACAAGAAATACTTGGTTTCCATGTGAGTCACAGTGTGTCAGAGTCTCTGCTAGTTCCATGTTTAATTTTATACTGCCTTTTGTTTTAAAGTAATATTAGCTATGGTTTGAAAGGTGTTAAATTTTAAACAAAGTAATAGTAAATATTGTGTATGCAAGCTCCTGTAGGAATATGTCTGACATTTCTTAAAATGTATAGGTGATAGCAATGAATATTTGTCTAATTAGGGGAAATTATAGCCTATGAAACATTAATGTTTTGTCATTTTTCAAACTGCATTCATATCTAAACCATATGTATTCACTTTTTAAATTTTAAACCTTTGAACATTTGAAATATAACCTAATTAAGGCAATGCTGTGATATGATCTAAAGTACAAACTCAAAGTGTGTCCAGACAGGGCAGTGCACACCTGCTGTCCAGACAGGGCAGTGCACACCTGCTGTCCAGACA
>NW_022196905.1:100160314-100176260 GCF_008632895.1 Mastomys coucha
AGTGCACACCTGCTGTCCAGACAGGGCAGTGCACACCTGCTGTCCAGACAGGGCAGTGCACACCTGCTATAATTCCAGTATTTGGGCAGAGGCAGAGAAGGAGTCATTGCTGATGACCTTGGCTGAGAAGAACGGAGAGAAAAGGGTGTGTGTGGGGGGGGGGGGAGAGATAACATGAATAATAAGATGGTATTGTTTTCAGGAAATATCCAGAATTAAAGTGATAGCTATTTTGTTGTACCTATTTCCTACTTTTTAATTAAAAGTTTTACATAATATATCTGACCACAGTTTTCCTGTCCCCACTCCTCCCAGATGCTCCCACCCACATAACTCCACCTCTTCTTTCTCTCTCATTGGAAGAGAGACAAACAAACCAGAATATAAATAAATAACAAAGATAAAGCACAAGAAACATACACACAAAAAAATTATAAAAGTGCAAAACCATAATATACAAGCAAAAGAGCAGGGAAAAAAGCCCAAACAAAGCACTATGAGACGAAAAGCCAATCAGACACCCACTATGATTGGGTACGAGGAGATCAACTTTCCTATTGTCTCTACAGTGTCAGTCATGGGTTCCACTCCATAGAGTGAGAACAAAGTGTATGTACTCTCCAATGAGATTATAAACTTCTCTCAGATATGGAAGCATGGGAATCTGGTTGACTGTGTTTTACAAAAATACGGTGATGTTGCTGTCTTCGTGCATCATGACTGTCCAAGTAAAAACACAGCTTTTGCCTCAGGTCTCAGAGATGGTTTGTTCTGGAGCTCAATATGAATCTCCATAACCAGGGAACTTGCCCAAATGCTATGTCCCAACATGGAAACAGTATCTGAAGTATTCATAATAATGAAGTCATAAATCAAAGAATCTTTAAAATGCACTGATGAGAACATCAGATGGGTCCAGCAAAGCAAGGCAGTCTCTGCTGGCCTCAGATGTTATGTGCTCACAGGCTTTGGGCTACTGGAACACTCTACCTCCCAGGAAGGATTTCACCTGATAGTCACAGGTAGATCAAACACAAAGGCAGTGATTAAAGGTTCTATAAAACCTCAGGAGTTCCTGATGCTCCTGCCTCTGCTTCCCAGGTGCTGGCATAGCAGGTGTTTGCCACCATACTTAAATTCCAGATGTGCTTTTATGTAGAATTCCATGCCTGTGAATCCATTCTGTATGAGGTGGGTGGGCACTTGCATTCCTCTCTTCCAAATCACTTGTCCTTGATGCAGCCACAACTCATTTCTGTGTTGACTGACTATTGTTACCTAAGACTTATGGTCACTTTATCTGGTATGTGGTAGTCAGATGAATGGAAACTTTTATGATTTAAAATCAGAGTAGATTAGAATTAAATTTAGAGACTTACTTTCTTTTCAGTCTTATAAGTATACCCTGCCTTGCAACTCTCTCCCGTCTCCTTGAGGATTTTGTCTTAAAAGAAGCAAAGGAGTTCTCACTAGTCTTCCACTGCAAAATCAGCTGTGCAGAGAAACAGAGCAAGTGAGATACTGGAGAAACCCGGGTTCTCTCTTGGGGTTCTTAGAACTCATCCTGAAGCACAAGGACAGTTTATTAGAGTTTACAACAAAACCTCAGGGCACGCAAGCTCTCAACCTGCCTCCTATTTAGAAATGCCTCAGGTTTATATAAAAATACCTGAGAGGAGGAGAGATGCATGGGCATGGAGATGAGCCACAAGCTGGGGAAAGGGTTTTGGAAAAGTAGTAAGGAAGCCCAAAGCCTTCGGGAGTCTAAAGCCATAGACTGGCAGCATCCAAACAGAAAAGAAAAGGGAAGAGTTATGACCTCATGGCTACTGTGAGGGTTGAGCATCTGGGAAGGAGAGGGCATTCTCATTTAGGGTAGACCTGCCTTCCCAGGAATGGTCCCGTAACCAAGTCCCAGGCAGGCCATACTGGAGGAGGCCAGCCTACCTCCTAGATAGTTTCTCATAAAGTCAGGTGCTTGGAGTCCAGGTCTTCTGGAGGCTGAAGGTCCTGGCTTGGCCAGAGTCGGAAACATGATCACCACTGATTAAGATCCAGAACTTTCCACCACTGCAAATGAATGACAACTTAGAAAACAAACACAAAAAGCTATAAAGAGTGAAAAATAGAAGACATAACATGTTCCCCCTCTCCCCACCCCTATCCCTTACTATCTTACCCCGTCCCTCCCCTTTTCACCCCCAGTACATCAGTAGAACATGGATTTGTAGAATGTTTAAAAGAATAAGACCTTTTTGGCAGGAAATGGACAGCTTGAGGCGTGGGGAAGGAAACGTCCAGAAAATAGACTTTTAAAACTGACTTTATTATATCTTTTTGGCAAAACAACTAAAACCATCTCGTTAAACTTTCTATCAATTACTCTAACTTCCTGAAAGTATTTGAATCAAATCAGGAATTCTATAAAGTCATTAATTCATCTAAACAGCATTATTTCATGAAAGTTCATCGTGTTGATCGGCAGGAAATTTGCCCAGTATGGTGGGTTGATGCCCAGGAGTCAATCATAGCAGACTGAGGCAGGCAGGGTCTTTCTCTGCCCAGTCACACCAATGACCAGCATGAGAAGGTGCAGCAGCAGCAAGAAGCAGTCCCAGGAGCCCCCGGGTCATGATTCTCCGTGGTTCACCTGCCCACCACACCTGTGAGAGAACAGTGGGCCATCTCAGGAAGCTCACTTGTCCACTGCAGCTCCTGCATGGTATCTGCCAGGGGAGGATGGAAGAAAAGAAAGATGGTTTATTGGAGCACAGATTCATGAACTTATTTACACTCTATGGGTGCTTTTGTGTTTAATGATGAAGTTGGCTCAGTAGGTGTCTTAGTTAGGGTTCATTGTTGTAAAGAGACACCAGGACCATGGCAACTCTTCCAAAGGGCAACATTTAATTCTGGCCAGCTTAGCATTTCAGAGGGAAACTAGAGAGGGTGGGAAGCATGCTGGTGTGCAGACAGGCATGGTACTAGAAGAGTGAGACTTCTACATCTGGATCCACAGGCAGCAGAAGGAGACTGTGTGCCACACTGGGCTAGCTTGAGTATAAGAGACCTCAAAGCCCATCCCCACAGTGACATACCCCTCCAATAATGCCATACTTCCCAAGAGTGCCACTCCCTATGGGTCAAGCATTCAAACACACGAGAGGGGGTAGGGCCTTCTTATTCAAACCTACTCCTACCCACAGTAGGAGAAGCTGCTTTCTGCCTAGCCTGACTGCCTGAGTTTGATCCTCAGGATCAAGATTGTGGAAGGAGAAAACTTACTACCTCAAGTTGTTGTCTGACATCCTCACATATGCCCACATACATACGTAATTTTATAAAAACCAAAATGTTTACTACCCCACCTCTTACTGTGTTAGAATGTGTAAGAAAATTTGCCAACCACTGATCTAAAGGACAAAATTAAAAGACCTAACACACATTTAATGAAACCAGGAATTACCAAAGGTCATTTTCTGAGCAAACAGCAAATTTGATTTTCTTAAAATTGAGAAAAATAAATTCTGTAGACATCTATATATGTGTGCATGATACAGTTTTTGCTTTTGTTTGGCTTTGTGCATGCGGGTATGTGTATATATATGGTGTGGGTGTGGGTGACGTGTGGTATATGTGTTTTGTGTGTAGGGGTGTGTGTTATGGGGGGGTTAGAGTGTGTGTGAAGTGGTGTGGAGGTGTATGTGTGATATGTGTGTTTGAGGGGTGTGTGTGTGTGTGTGTGTGTGTGTGTGTGTGTGTGTGAGGGGGTATGAGGTGTTTATGTGTGGTGTGTGTGTGTCTGTGTCAGGGGGTAGAGATGTGTGGTGTGCATCCTCTCCTGTCCCTCTTGAGTTAACCCATTGGTCCCACCTCAAGCTCAGAATGCTGGGATTGGAGGTGTGAGCGACCATGCCTGGTTGAATCTTTTTAATCTTAACATTCCAATGTTATTATAACATTCCAAAACTGAGCGATAAAACCACATCTAAATACAACTCATAGACCACATGAAGCTCAAGAAGAAGACCACAGTGTGTATACTTAAGTCCTTCTTAGAAGGAGAATCAAAATACCCATGGGAGGATTTTCAGAGAAAATTTTCAGATTTTCATCTGTTTGGGGCAGAAACTGAAGGAAAGGCCATCCAGTGACTGTCCCACATAGGGATCAATCTCATATACAGTTACCCAGACACTATTTTGGATGCCAAGAAGTGCATGCTGACAGGAGCCTGATATAGCTGACTCCTGAGAAGGCTCTACCAGTGCCTGACTAATACAGAAGTGGAGGCTGACAGCCATCCATTGGACTGAGCACAGGGTCCCCAATGGAGGAGCTAGGGAAAGAACTCAAAGAGCTGAAGGGGTTTGTGGCCCACTTAGAAGCAACAACAATATGAATCAATCAGTACCCCCAGAGCTCCTAGGGTCTAAACCACCAACCAAAGAGTACACATGGAGGGACCCATGGCTCCAGTCACATATGTAGCAGAGGATGGCCTTGTGGGTCATCAGTGTGAGGAGAGGCTCTTGGGCTTGTGAAGGCTCTATGCCCCACTGTAGGGGAATGCCAGGACAGGGAAGCAGGAATAGGTAGGCTAGTGAGGAGGGAGGGGGGATGGCATAGGAGCGTTTTTGGAGGGGATAAAATTTGCAGTGTAAATAAAACATCTAATAATTTTAAAAAACACACATCTAAGACATTTTTTCAGTGGCCATCACAATACCATAAAATTTTGTAACCAAGCAAGGAACATGCTTTTTAAGGGAGAGTGGGGCCAGCAGAGGTCCTGAGTTCAATTCCCAGCAGCCACACACATGATGGCTCACAGCCATCTGTACAGCTACAGAGTACTCATACATAAAATCTTTTAAAAAAATTTAAAATCCATGTTCACTTTGCTAAAAGACAAAACAAAAAATTTCCATTTGATCATCTGATTGTTATTATTTTGTGGTACATCCACAACAGAGACCACAGGTCTAGGTGGAGTAACCAGTGAGAATGGGAGGGAGCACTGTGGTGTGCATCTCCAGAGCAGGAGATCCCATCATAGAGTAGGGCCTGCATTCCATTGTCATTTGGATGCTATTACTGCAGTCATACTCCCAAGCTGACACATGCTTCTTTCATTTTTCAGCAGAGACCTGTCACCTTTACTATATATGCAGAGAACTATGGTTTACAGTGTGGAAGAAACTGAAGCCAGCTGTGAACTGCACACAGCTTTTCCTGCCCTCATGCAAAATCTAAAATCTCACAAACTTAGGCCTCCATTGGTGCATACTGTCCTGTGGCAAACAGTTCAGAACAGGACAGAAAGAAACCATAGCATACAGCACCAACCGTCCATCAGAGGTGGCAGCAGCCATGACTAGCATGCCTTCCTGATAACTGGATGTACCCTAAGGACACTGCCCAAAGGGAGAGCTGGACTCAGATAAACAATGAAAAAAAGTACCAGAGAAGCATGGGCATTGGTGCTGAAAACAAACAAACAAGCAAACAAACAAAAAACTCTCAAAAACCTCCACATTTCAAGCTAACAGGATTTTGTTTTTTCTCCCAGCCCCAGATTTTTAATTTTTTAAAAAGCATGATGGAATGTCCCTTTAATCCCAGCACTCAAAAGGCAGAGTTAAGTTCAAAGCGGGTGGATTCCTATCTGATCTGGTCTACAACTTGAGTTCCTAAACAGCAAAGGCTACACAGAGAAGTCCTGTCTCAAAACCACAACAACAAACAACAATGATAATTCTAAAATAAGAAAGGAAAAAAAGTGGGAGAGAACTCTGAAGAGTGTCTTAGTTGCATTTCAATTGCTGTGATTATAGAAGAAAGAGTTTATTGGGGGCTTTCAGTTTCAGAGACAGATAGGCATGGGGCTGGAGTAGTAGCTGAGAGCTTACATCTTGATCCACAAGCATGAGGCAGAGGGACCTAACTAGGAATGATGTGAGAGTTTGAAACTTCAAATCCCACCCCCCAGTGACACACCTCCTCTAACAAGTCCACACCTCATAATCTTTCCCAAACAGTTCCACCAACTGAGAACAAAGCATTCAAACATGGGCCCACAGTGACTGTACTCACTCAAACCTCTGTACCCCTCATGGAAAGGCTTTTAATCGCCAGACTTGAAAAAGGCCTCTTACACTCACAGTCCACTAACCACAACCCAATCTCTTGGCTACATCTGAAGCCTAGAGAATGCACAGGCTTTGCCAACTCTGGGCCAGATGCAGGCCGCAGGAGATTCGTATGGATAATGAACATCCTGGGATGTCCAGCTTCTTTGGTATTGAAGGAAATGAGACTGAAGCCCTGTGTGGTAGTGATCTTAACTCATTAAGTTAGCTAAGATATTTCTATCAGCACATGTTGGAAAGGAGTAGGAGGAGGTTAAACACCACCAGGCCAGACTAAATACAACCATTTTGTAAAAGATCCTCTTTCATAAAATCAAATAGTTGCATGTTAAACTCTGTCTGTTAGGTTTGCAGCAGTTCCTGCTAAGTATATGCCCCAAAGAAATCGCTGCAGACTGGGAGATATGTACAAAAGCATAAAAATGCATACAAACGTGGATCATAAAAAGAAAGGGAGAGAGAAAAAGACAAGACTATATATAGTACTACATTTTATGTAGATACACTTATAACATTACTATAGACCAATGGGATGGCATGGAGTGGAGACCCTCAAAATGGAACCGGAGAGCCACAGCAACCATGCAGTCCAATACACATGGACTCATTAGAGTCAGGCTGGGCCTCTCGACCTGTGCCATAAAGAATCCCAAATACTCATATGTCAAATAGAACCTCACATATTATACGAAAACCATCACAAACACAATAGTAAACTTAAAAATCTTTAGTCTCATCATCTGGGCCAAGAATTTTTAGACTTGACATTAAAAGGATGGAAAAATTAAGTTTGGCCTCACCAAGATTAAAACTGTTTTTTCATGAAAAGACAAATACAAACTAAGGGGAAAGAAAAATCACTTATGCAAAAGAAAGGTTTATAGTAAACTATGAGGAGCTCTCAGACTCAGCTGTGGGAAAGTCTCACTTTAAAAGCAAAGAACAAAGCCAGGCGGTGGTGGCGCATGCCTTTAATCCCAGCACTTGGGAGGCAGAGGCAGGCGGATTTCTGAGTTCGAGGCCAGCCTGGTCTACAGAGTGAGTTCCAGGACAGCCAAGGCTACACAGAGAAACCCTGTCTCAAAAAAAACCAAAAAATAAAAAAATAAAAACAAAGAACAAAAGCATTTGTGTGTATAGCCCAGAGCTAGTGCATGCAGGCCCTCCCCTGCTTCCATGGGGCTGGGGGTCAGAGATCAACACCAAGCAGATATGTACACACACTTTGTCAAGAAGAGTATATCTGAGTGATGTGTGATCACACAGAAGATGCCTGGTACTATTCACCATTAGAAAATAAATGCACATTATGCTTTATTCTTTTTAAATGGTAATTAACAGTAATAGTAGCCTTTGTGGCATATTCAGACGCATGTGTCATTAAGCTTTGTTTTAAAACATCAGCTTCCCCAGCTCCCCTCCTCCAAGCTCTACCCTCAGGCAGCTCCCTCCCTTCCAGAAGACAGTGCCTCCTATTGCGAATCAAGTGTTCACTCTGTACTTCTGGAACAAGTGAATTAAGAAGAGTTTAGTACACAGGGCTTTCAAGAATGGGACCCGGGCTCTAAGCAACACCTCTAAGCACCGAGCAGCCATTCTGGACACCAGTTTGATTTTGTCACAGGAAGCCAAAGGTACACTTACCCACCTGATCCCACCGTCTCATTTCTAGGTGAAATAGGAAGAAAAGATGTTCACACAGAAACATTTTATGTAGATACACTTATAAGCTATTCAGATGGAAGGAATGGGCAGAGATGGCTCACCAGTACTGGCTTTTTCAGACAACCTGAGTTCAAGGGAGCGGGGTTGGGGGTGGGGGTGGCTGGGGAGGGGGAGGGGGAGGGGGGGTGCTCAGAGGCTTACAGTCACCTGTAACTGCATCTCTAGAAGGACACACACACACACACACACACACACACACACACACACACACGGAAGGGAGGGCAGGGAAGAGAAAGAAGGGAAGCAGGAAGGGAAAGGAAGACTAAGAAAGAATGTTTCTCAACGGGGGAGGGGGAAGGGGTGCCGATATACTATTGTAGAGTCTACACCAGTGGGGATGGGGGGCATTAAGGAGAAGAGAGGAAGGAGGAGGAGTCCTTGCTAAGCTGATTGATTGCTTGTGCCTTGGTCTAAAGTGCCTTTTTGCTTTTTCGGCTGGGATATTTGGTAACTTTGAACCCAGTTAAGAAAGAGTTAGTAGCTGTAAGAGACTGTCAGGAGTGCCCACCTGAAGAAATAATTACCACACTTCAGTACAAAAGTCCCTCCCGCCCTGCGCGGTTCTCACAGCGCGGGGGGAGGGGAGGGGGGTGTCTGTAGCTTCGGGACCCGGGGCCCTGGGACTTGTTCAGAGCCAAGCACTTCGGCGGGACCTAGGGATGGCGTTCGGCGTCGCCTTGTGGTCGCTCGGCTCCGGCGACGTGGCGACACCCTCGCCCTGCGCGATCCCCGAGGCCCGGGCGCGCAGCGTGTGCGGGGAGAGCGGGCGGGTACCGAGGGACTGCGCAGCCCGGCTCCCGCAGGCGCCGATGGCCCCGCCGCGCCCTCCCCGCCTGCTGCCCGCGCTGCGCGCCCTGCTCTACTGGTCCCTGGTGTACGGCTACTGCGGGCTGTGCGCCTCCGTCCACCTGCTCAAACTTTTGTGGAGCATCGGTAGGGCGCCGGCGCAGACCTTCCGCAGGGCAGCCCGGGCCAACCCTCCAGCGTGCCTGAACGACCCCTCCTTGGGGACCCACTGCTACGTGCGCATCAAGGTGAAGGCCGGCGCGGGCCTGGAGACAGGGGAGGGAGAGGGACTCGGGTGGGAGCTGTGGGAGCCGCGGTGCCTAGGGCGCCCGGCCGATTATTCCTAGATGCGTTCTGATGGCTGCGGGTACCGGGAGGACCCCAGGGGAGGCAGGAAGGACCCGGCCTGGGTCTGTTCCACGGGTCAGTATCGTGGCTTTCCACTCTCTCCTTTACCTATGTGTTGGGCGTTGGGGGGTGCGTGTTTCAAAACGTGAAATTTCTCTAACCGGATCCTCCTCCTGCTGAAGCAAATCAGAATAATTCTGCTCCCTTTCCTACTGCAAGGAGAAGCTGTCTCCTGTCACCTTTTTTGCTTTTTAGGTTTCAGATCAGCTGCAGAATAATGCTTCTGGCGATGCCCTGCTGTCCAGATTTTGAGATGGAGCGAATGGACAGTTCTTTGGAAAGTCATTTCTAATCTCAGATGACCTAGGCAGCACTAAACGATAAGAAATGGTTTGTGTTTGTGAGGAAGGAAGCAGATGCAAGAAGTCAGGAATAAAAGAGAATGGAATACAAAGTAGGTGCCCACTTCTTAAAAAAGCTTCGTTCGTCGTGCTTAAATAAAAGTGTCAACCGTGCCAACAGATTTCCATTGTCAGTGCTCATCCCAGCTTCTGTCACAGCCCACAGACGTTCTTCTTCCCTGATGCCAGGTGGTGGAGTGATACAGTCTCTGTGATACGACCTACAGTGTGACTCACAAGCAGCATACAAGGAGATATTTGTGTTACTGAGTCCTGATGTTTTATTAGCAGCTAAATTCCCCAGCAACTGGCATTCAGAAAGGCGAGAGGAGCCTGAAACTGATGTAAGAATTAAGTACGTTCATGTTTCGAGAAGAATTAGAAGAAGATAAAGAGGAAGAAGGAGAAGGAGAGGAAGAGAAAGGAAAAGGAAGAGGACCACAAAGAAAAGGAAAAGAAAACATAGGCCAATGGACGTATAACTTAGTATAATTTATAATTCATCATTATAATAAACAACCTGGCATATACCCAGTGCGATAAAATCTTTATTAAATCCAGTCTGGTGGCCATAGCATTTCATTCTCCCAAGAGTCACCATCACTAAAATAATTTTTTAAAGATAACAGCAAAGTCACATTTGTCAGTTCTGTCCAACTTAAGGATGAAACACAGCTTATGACTCTTCCTGAGTTCCTCAGAATGCCTTTCTCCCATTACTCCCAAGAGGAACGAAGAAATAGACACAGTGGTGACCCTAATCACCTGGATACTTTGTTTCTCTTAACATCTGTTTATTTAGTGATGCTGGGGGACGCTCATGCCAGTCAAGTGCTCTACCACTGAGCTACATCCTTAGCCCTTCCATGACTCCCATGACCTTTATGACTTATATGACTCACTTGGACCTCATTTAGGGGAAGGGATTGCAGTGCTGCGGACTAAAGCTAGGGCCTCCTGTCTGAAAGGCAAATACTCCACCATTGCTCTGCAGCCTCAGCCCTCGGGCCCCATTTTCTAACGTAAAGTGATGGAGTCGAAGGAAAGAACATGCCAGATGCTGGCATCTAAAGGCCAGAGACAAAGTCCACGCTCAGCTTTGACTTGTACTGTCTTTCATACTTCCAGGGATTTTGCTTTTCTCTCTTCCTTTCTTATCTATGTTCCCATATACTGGTGTCTGCAGTATTCTTCTCTTGTTCCCAATCCTTTCCTTTTCTGGGGATAATCATCTCCCAAATGTGGCATGAACTCTTGGGCACTGGTATATCCCACTGTTAGAAACACAGATGTGACACAAGGAATGGGCAGCAAAGGAGAGCATATATGAAGCACTCGGATCACAGTGTGGGAAGGAGATGCCTAAAAATAAGAGAAGAGGGTGTGAATTACATAAGTGATTCCACAGCTCTGGAGGTGTAACAGAAAAAATATGTGAGATACACTTAGCAACATTGAAATTCAGATCAGAATTATTTATGTATCCTGCAGCGGATGAAATGTGACACCTCACTAAGATGAAAACTACATTGTAACATTGCTCCAGGAGCTCAAAATATATACATAGACCTTGTAGCAGAGCAAGTAAGAGGGGTATTCCAAAGGGAATACCCACAAAGGTGAATTGGTCCCTTTATCCTATTGATATGTTGTTAATATTTACTTCTTGATGTTAAAGTATCAAGTGAGAATGTTTTTTAGTGACAGGGAAATACTAAATTTCTTAGTTTGATGATGCTCCATACCCTTCCACTTTCAGGACTCGGGGTTAAGATTTCACTATGTTGCTGCTGGAGAAAGGGGCAAACCGCTCATGCTGCTGCTCCACGGATTTCCAGAATTCTGGTAAACTTACCAACTAACTTGTTTCTTTTGCATTAACACTTAACATTCTCGATGAGTTCATTTGATGCTGCTGTAAAGGGAGAGAGTTTGGTGGTGGTGGTGGTTTTGTTGTTGTGTTTGTTTGTTTGTTTGCTTTGCTTAGTTTTCTGGAGGCTGGGAGGTCCAAGATCAAGATCTGGTGTGGACTGCCACATGATTGAGGGTGGAAAGCAACAGAGGGTAAATTTGTGGTTAATCCCATGAGGTCAGATCCTTCATGACCTAACTCTATTATAACCGCCATTAAATGTCATAGTTTTACAGGGACAAACATTCTAAGTGTAGAACTTACCATAGAATCCCTTTCTCAAAATGGCAGATCACTTCCCAGGATGATAACTCTTGAATGTTCCTGAAGTCACAGCAATAGTTTTGCTTCTAATCTAAAAACATACATACCTATACGAGCATCCTAATTTTTTGAGACTGGTTGTTGCTGTGTAGCCCAGGCTGGCTGTCTTAGTATGGGTTTTGTTGCTGTGAAGAGACATCATGACCAAGGCAACTCTCTTTTTTTTTTTTTTTTTTTTTTTTTTTTTTTTTGGTTTTTCAAGACAGGGTTTCTCTGTGTAGCCCTGGTTATCCTGGAACTCACTCTGTAGACCAGGCTGACCTCAAACTCAGAAATCCGCCTGCCTTTGCCTCCCAAGTGCTAGGATTAAAGGCATGCGCCACCACTGCCCAGCCCAAGGCAACTCTTATAAAGAACATTTAATTGGGGCTGGCTTACAGTTTCAGAGGTTTAGTCCATTAGCATCATGGTGGGAATCATGGCAGACTGCAAGCAGACATAGTGTTGGAGGACCTGCAGACTGCAGAAAAAGACTTGTATGTCACACTGGGCTTAACCCCAAAGCCCACCTTCATAGTAACACACTTTTTCCAGCAAGGCCACACCTCCTAATAGTGCCACTCTCTATGGCCAAGAATCCAAACACAAGAGTCTATGGGGCCATACTATTCAAACCACCACACTGGCCTTGAACTCATACTCCAGTCCTTCTGTCTCCCAAGTGCTAGGCTTACAGGTGTGCATCACCACCTTAACTCTGCTTTTCCCTCTGAAGAGTAAAAGAATCTTCTAATATTTAAATTTTCTGAAATTTCAAGCTACAAAATATTTCCTGCAGACTAACAGCTGTGGATAAAAGAAAATCCGGGTGAGGGAGGGAGACTGAACAAACCACAGTATTGGAGTATGAGGCAGGGAGCTTTGGAGCAGAGAAATGGAGCATGTACCTATTAGTGCATATGAATGTAGGCTCCATCGAAGGCATAAATGTTTTAAAAAGTACAAAGAAATCCTATAGCAAAAAATTCAGATAGTGGTCGCTATCTGAGCCTATTTGTGTCGTTAGAATAAAATACCGGGTCAGAAATGTCCTTCCACTGTTCTAGAGGCCAAGATGCTCAAGGTTAAGCCCTTGGAGATTCCGTGTCTGTAAGGGCCTAGGCCCTGGTTTTAAATTGCTGTTTGGTTGCTTTGTCCTTCAGAGGGCCTGATATCATATCCTTGTGTGATAGAAGGAAAAAAGGGAGAGAGGATTGGTTAACTCTCTTGAGTACTTTGCTGGATTGTATTGTTAATATCATATATAAGAGCTCTGACGTCCTGGCACTCTTTAAAAGCCTTTGTCCTAATACTATAATTTTGGCAAATTGCTTCAGTACATGAATTAAAGGGTATTTACACAGGCAATAGCAGTTATGGAGGGAAATATTGCCGGTTTTCTGTTGATCCCAAAGGACCTAAGTATAAACAGATGAAAGTAGCATCCAATTAAGAAAATGTGGCACATTTGAAAGGATCTAAGTATAAACAATGAAAGTAGCATCCAATTAAGAAAATGTGGCACATTTGAAAGAGAAGATGCTGGGATGGAAAGGAATTCTTTCTTGATAGCAGATTATGGAGTAGATAAAAAAGACATTCTCTGGGATGACTCAAAAGTAGAATATTGGCTAACATTTGAATCTAGAGTTCTACCATTACAAACTCTTCACCTTTTTTAGAGAATTAAAGACTTTGCATCACCCACAGTCCTCATTAAAATACAGCTAGCTCTGAGAGCTTGTTTGACAGTTCTAGCAAGGATGCATACAGCACTGACTGAGGAAAGGCCCTCCTCCATGGAGGAAGTCTGTCTCTTCCAACCAGCACGAAACTTCAGGAGCAATGAGGGAGGAAGCAGATAGATCCCTCCCTCCCTTCCCCCCCACCCCATCCCCGTCCCAGCCAGGCAGTCCAGCCACATCAATGCTGGTGACAAAAGAGGTGACTCATGTCATAGCCAGATTGCTCTCACAACCTCAAATGCATCTAGCTCTGTGAAGAATATAAAGAACACCACAACAGCTTAGTCACTGTTTTACAAATGAGAGCATCTCTGTGGACAAGTGTCTTGAGAGTGTTAGTGTCTCGGATAGATTGCTGTGGAGGAAAATATCACAAGATGGCAAAGTGCTGTCCAATACCTCATTTTGATAGGGCAAGAAGCCTGTAGGAAGGGGTCTCTTTCTGGGAAGACTTTCCTACTTAAGGATTTCCACCCTGCTCTGGAGAAACATTAGCATCTGTTATTCCATCTGGAGACAACCTAATTAAGAAGGAAAACTCCCAGTGCAATTTGTGATTCAGCTCATCAGAGTGCATGAGATGGCCACTTACTATTATATGTTATTCCAAAGCATTAATCACATTTGCCCAGGGTAGTAGCAAAGGCAGTGAGTCTACTTGTGACTGAAGAAATGTCCTAGTTAGTATTGTTGTAGCTCAAAGAGGGAACCTCAACTCAAGAATTGTTAAGATCAAATTAGCCTCACTTGTCTGTGAGGGATTTTCTTGCTTGCTAATTGAGGTAGGTAGGAGGTCCCAGCCCACTGTAGGCAGCACTATCACTAGGCAGATGGGCCTAGACTAGATAAGAAGGATAGCTGAGATATGAGATAGAGCGAGCCTTCCTCCAACGGTTTTGCTTCAGTTCCTGCCCTGACTCCCCTCAGTGGTAGACTGCTACCTGGAACCATAAGATGAAATAAATAAACCTTTCCTCCCTAAGTTGCTATGATCCAAATGCTTTATTACAATGCAAGAAAAGCCAACAATAGTTTTGCAGAGACGTTGTGAGAATAGAATCAAAGTTCCCTTCATTTCATCCCAGCAAATACTCAAAATCTGTCCTTTAGGAACCTGGGAAGATGTCTCTGGGTAACACAGCCACTGCTCAGAGATGAGGGCCAGGCAAGTGACCCAGCACCTGTGTGGTCTCTGCAGGTGCCTACACATACATTGCAGGCAACCACACAGACACAAAAGTAAAGAAAAAAGAACACAGTAATTTTTAAAACCTAGAAGCACCATATAGTGTAATGTGTTGCCTAGATTTATTACTGTTACCGGAGACAGCTGAGAAGTGGCAATAGTTAATGTGTACTAACTAGCAGAGAAATATGTACTATCCCCCAGAGCACAAAAACTGTAGGATCTGCATCTGCCACCTTGAATCCAGAGGAAGCTTTAGAGAAGATAACACCCGTGGGAACTTTAGCTAAATCAGCCCAAAATATGGCTGTTTGTCAACGGAAGTTTTTCCCCCTCTCCCTCTACCTCAATTTGCATCTCTTTTAAAAATATTTCAAGCTGACCCAGGCAATTTCTGTGAGTTGGCTTCATCTCCAGCTGCCTGGGATGCTTGTGTAAACAACACTCACAGGCAGAGGCTCACTCAGAGGCTCCTCATCCTGAGCTCAGCACAAAGGCAGCAGTGGTGTTAACCTTCAAGAGGAGGACAGACAGGATGCTTCACACCTCAAAGTGTCACGCCTGGGAAACCAGGATCCTGAAATATTTTAACAAAAATAATAAGGGAAGAGATTGTCTTGCTGTTTGTTTTTCTGCATGATCTCTGCTATTGTCTGAAACTATCAGAAAAGCTAGGCATGTCTGTGATCCCAGAGTGGGGAGGCCAAGACAGAGGAGCCTGAGACCAGCTGGGTCTACACAGCAGTACCAGACCTGGGCTGCTAATAAGATTCCATTTCAGGAAAACAACAAAACCACTGTCGAAAAACCAAACCAAACCAAAACAACAACAACAACAAAAACCAAAACCAAAACTAAAACCATGACCACCAGCCAATGGTTACTGTAGCCATTTCTGTTGTAGTTTATGGCTAAAATGTGAGTCAAATATGTATGAATTCCAGGAAAAGAATATTTACAATTTTATTCTTTACAGACTAGGAAGAGCTGAGTAGGTGCATTCTTTGTGAGCATGAAACCTAAGTTCAAGCTCCAGGACCCAGGTAAAAGAGTCAGGCACTACACTTAAAACCCCAGCCATGAGGAGGCAGACACACACAGGTCATGGGGTTCAATGGCTGTCCAACCCAGCTAGTAGGAGACTCTGTCTCCAGACAAACAACCAAGGTAGGGGCTGCAGAGATATCTTAGCAGTTCAGAGCACTTGCTGCTCTTTCAGAGGACCTGAGTTCAGTTCCCAGCACACACATCAGAGAGCACACAACCATCTGTAACTCCAGCTCTAAGAGATCTGAAACCCTCTTCTGGATTCCACAGATACCTGAATTCATATGCACATGCCCTACACACACACACACATACACACACACATACATACACACACACAC
>NW_022196905.1:100176272-100180662 GCF_008632895.1 Mastomys coucha
TACACACACACACACACACACACACACACACACACAACCCTCTTCTGGATTCCACAGATACCTGAATTCATATGCACATGCCCCCCACACACACATTTAATTAAAAGTAAATCTTTAAGCTGTATGTATGCATGTATGCATATAGATATATGTGTGTGCATATATATAAGTATATATATATGTAATTCATATATATGTATTTGCATAAATATGTAAACTAGGTATGTGTGTGCAAGTATGCATGAATACTTTTGGAGTGGAGGAAACAGGTGACTGGGCCTAAGAAAAATGTGAATGTATTCATGTGTAAACGATAATGCTAATGAAAATATAAATGTGTGCATGAATGTATCTGCGTCTATGTATATTTGCTTGTGTAAAAGTTTTCCTTCCCCAGGCGTGTTGGCGCACGCCTTTAATCCCAGCGCTTGGGAGGCAGAGGCAGGCAGATTTCTGAGTTCGAGGCCAACCTGGTCTACAGAGTGAGTTCCAGGACAGCCAGGGCTATACAGAGAAACCCTGTCTCAAAAAAAAAAAAAAAAAAAAAAAAAGTTTTCCTTCTTTGAGTGAGTATGACTTTGTTTTCCTTGTTCAACAAAAATTAATCACTCCAAGCCTCCCTCTCACTGACCATTGAGAGGTGAGGCTTCTCTGCAGGAGAGAAAGGAGCCTTAGCAATAAATCCTCTACTGAATTCCCCACTGCTATACAACATGTGGGAGCTATATGTATATGTACATGTACATGGATATGTATGTCACATGTTACAAATTCAGTCATTTGCTTAGGCAGTCTCCCGAACTGAAGGCATGTGGCATGCTCCAGGGCCCTGGAATGTGTCCAGTCACACTAGGGAGATGCTCCAGGCCCAGAAGTTCGGAGGGAGGGGTCCAACTTCCAAATTTGGGTTGGGGAGTTGATCTCGCTGGGGCCTCCACATGTTAATTCCACAGATGGGAGGTGAAAGGCTACCAACACAAATCATTACCAAATTAATTAAAACAGTTTTTTCTTTTATTTATGTACATGGGCTGTCTCTCCCTAAGGTTAGGTTCAAGAGATCAGCATTGGGCAGGGGAACATAACGGGTTTTATAGCTCAGAAGTAGAGAGTTTCCAAATGGGGATTTGGCAGACACCTACAAGTGGCATAACAGGAGCAGAATATAAACATAATAAGTTGGCCATAACAACCTCCTGAAACAAAGACATGGTGCAAGGAGATCATAGCAAAGTAATCATGACAAGGTAGTCACATCAAGTTTTTTAAACAAAGGCAGGATTGCCATTTCTTGGAACAGGCATATCAGAATAAGCAGGAGGCATGATTATTCAAACACCCAAGAAGCAGAACTTTGTTGTTATCATAATGAATGATAAAGAGGAATGAATTGGACTTCAGATACAAAAACAAGAAATATCCATTAAAAATTGTAAAGCTAGTAAGAAAATAATACAATCCCATGAGATGACAGAGGAGACTCCTTAAGGAAACAAACTTCTTCCTTGAGTACAATGCACAGACAAGATCACTGTGCCCTGGGCTTGGGAGATGGCTCAGTGGGTGAAAAGTACATGCTCTATAAGCAGGAAAAGCTGAGTTCAAATCCCTAGCACAAAAGGCTGGACACATAGTGTGTCTGTGATCACAGCATCCCCATAAGGAGGTGGGAAACAGAGATAGGAGACTCACTGGATGTTCAAGGGATAGCTGTATTGGTGTGTGTAATACAAAAGCAAGGAAGACACTGAGAGGAGATCAAAGGCTAGGAGACTGAAGCTTAAGGTTGTCCTCTGACCTCTACATATACCAGTGGTGTGTGTGTGCTCACATATACACACATTTACACAAGATTACCATGATCTGGCCAAAGACACTATTTATCTGAGATGAGACACCAAATTCACATTACTCAGTGGTGCTTCTACGGACTTCTGTGAGCCACATCCTGAGGTGGAGCAGAGGCACTCTGCCATTCATAATTAAGTATGCATCTGGCACCTTTCCTGGCAATGTTTCCGTCCTGTGGCATCACACCCTTGTCTTATAGCATTGTCAGTCCTTGTTGGAGGGTCCTTTCCTCTGCTGAGTGACAATCTGACACACCCCTGAGTGTGCTTCACTACTGCATTGCAAAACATATTTTCAGATGATAATTTCTCTTTGGGTGTGTGTCAGCTAACATTACGGTGCCGCCTGCAGATGCTTTTTGGAGTCCTACAACATAAGTCAGTCACCCTGAAAACTTGGTATCTTTCTGTGTTATACCAAAATAACCTTGCTTATTTGAGGAAGAAAATGCCCCGTTTCCATGTTTTTAATCAGTTAGTTCTGTGGCCTTCTTATGAAGTGTGAAGGCTGGCAGGCCAGCAATGATTTAATAACCCCTGGAGCTCAAGTTACAGACAGTTGCAAGCTGCCCAGTGTGGGTGCTGGGAACCAAACTGGTCCTCTACAAGAGCAGCTAGTGCTTTCAAACACTGAGGTCTTTCTCCAGCCCTCCAAACTAGTCCCCTGCAAGAGCTGACAATGCTCTCAAACACTGAGCGAGCTCTTTCTCCAGCTCTTACACATATTTGTCTTACATCATTATTCTGTTGAATTCTTTCAGACTTAGTTTCAATCTTAGTTAGTACTCTTCCAAACCAGAATTTCAACTGTTGAAATTACTAAAAACAAAATATTGAGCTCTGTTTGACTGAGTAGGATAAGTCGAGTCTACTTTAGAAGAAAAAGGATTTTCATATAGTAAGTTTCAAAAATGGCAGACTCCTACGGCTCTGCAATAAAAAAGTATTATGTTTATAGTACCCTGCCAAAGCCCTGAGCCAGATCAGCATTTAGACATTCTGACAAAATTTTAAAGGTTATCTTCCTTGTTATTATTTTAAAGGATTATAATCTTTCATCCCATCCAGAAACTCAATCTATATGATTCAATTTAAACAATAACTGTCCTTGATACAATTAGAAAATATATAATATATCCATTTTTATATTTGATATTTTGCAGTTTCTGTAAATTCTGGCCCCTTCTTATGAATTTCTGGAGACAGGAGGGAGATGAGTTCCTAATGGTGATGGTCAGAGGTATTTCCTCACAGGGATCTTTTTCTAGTCATAACATGCAACTATATAGCTTTTTTTAGTAAGAGATTTTTTTTCATTGTTGTTGGGGTTTTTTTTGAGACAGGGACTCAGGTAACCAGAGCTCAGTATGTAGCTGAAGATGACCATGAACTTCTTTCTACAAATATTTTATTTATTTAATTTTATGTGTATAGGTATATTGGTGGAATGTGTTTGCAGTGCCTACAGAAGCCAGAAGAGAGGGGTCAGACTTCCTGGACCTGCAGTTACAGGCAGTTAAATAATATAAAATTAATTTTATGTGTACGTCTGTTTTGCCTGCATATATATGTGTACCACATGAGTGCCTGATGCCCATAGAGGTCAGAAGGGAGTGTTAAATGTCCTGGAACCAGAGTTAAGAGCCACCATGTGGGTGCTGAGAACAACACCCAGGTCCTCCAGAAGGCCAGGTCCTATCTTTAGTCATGAGCCATCTCTCCAGCCCCTACCTAGTTTTTTAAAGCATAGTATCTGGTAGTTTTCTACTTAGTAAGCCTTTACTTTTCTGGCTTGTTGGTTGATTTTGAGGTGGGGTGTCACTGTGTTGGCCAATCAGAATGGCTTCAAATTCCTGAGTAAGCTGGTTCCTGTCAGTGTCCAAGGTAGTTAGGAGTATGGAGCTTTTCTCCGTACCTTGCTGATGCTATTCTTGACATTAGTCAACATTTATTTATGTTTGTGTGTGGCATAGCACATACATGGAGGGGAGAGGAAAAACTGTGGGAGTGGGTTTCTCCTCTTGCCACATACATTCTCAGGATCAAACTTGGGTAGTCCGGCTTGCTGCTGGAAAGCAGTTTTAACCACTGAGCTGTCTCCCTAGATCTTAATGTTTCTTATTCCCTTCAGGTATTCTTGGCGTCATCAACTGAGAGAATTTAAAAGTGAATACAGAGTCGTTGCGCTGGATTTGAGAGGTTATGGAGAGTCAGATGCCCCTACTCATCAAGAGAGTTATAAACTGGACTGTCTGATTGCAGACATAAAGGATATTTTGGACTCCTTAGGTAGGTTTGCCTTTTTCAAAAAGCGCGCGCGCGGGCGGGGGGAGGGTGATTATGTGGTGTGTGTGTGAGTGTATATGAATGTATGCACACATATGTACGCAGGTATCTGCAGAGTCCAGAAGAAAGCATTGGATTCTTTGGAGCTGGGCTTACCGGAACCAAAGCCCTGAAAAATGGCCCCATCCCAGCAGCCAGCCCCTCCCAGCAGCCAGCCCTTCCCAGCAGCCAGCCCCTCCCCAGCAGCCAGCCCC
>NW_022196905.1:100180839-100187203 GCF_008632895.1 Mastomys coucha
CTCCCCAGCAGCCAGCCCCTCCCAGCAGCCAGCCCCTCCCAGCAGCCAGCCCTTCCCAGCAGATAGCTGTGCCCCAGCATCCAGCTAAGTCCAGCATTGCCTATCAATCATTTGCTAGAAGCTCTTCAGAATGGATACAGCCTCACAAGTCACTCTATCTGAAGTACGTTTGTTGGGTGGACTGTGTAGGTACCCACAGCTGCAGTGTTCATGAGTGCAGCGACTGTGCCATGGAAGACAGCCCCTCCACTGGGTGGCTCTCCATCCTCTGGCATTCAGTCTTTTACCTCTATTCCTTGATATTTTCTGAGTCTTGGGAGGAGAGGGGTTGACACAAAAGTCCCATTTAGGGCTAAGCACTCAACAGTCACCTATTTTCAGCGCTTGGTTCAGGACAGTATCTAAAGAATTAATGGACTCAATGGCTCTTTTTTTTTTTTTTTCTTTTTGAGACAGTATCTTATGTAAGCCAGGCTGACCTTAGATTCCTGCTTTTGTCATCCGAGCTACAAGCCCTATTCTGTAAATATTTTTAAAGTGTATAATCAGGAACATCTGGTGAAAGAGTGGTACATAGTTTCAGAAACGTAACTGTTTTACATGAGATGACTTCACGCATTTCTTTACAATGACCTCAACTTGTTTTTTTGGGTCATAGGGTATAGCAAATGTGTCCTGATCGGCCATGACTGGGGAGGCATGATTGCCTGGCTGATTGCTGTCTGCTACCCTGAGATGATAATGAAGCTCATTGTTATTAACTTCCCACATCCAAGTGTGTTTACAGGTGAGTTTAAATTTTTAGTAAGCCACTTCTGCCAATGTGATAATTCTGTTATGCCCAGATCGCAGGGTCTCCACAGACCACCAGAAACCGCCGGGAACTCAACTTGTATGCAAAAGCAAAGAGTCTTTATTTGAGCTCGAGCTCAGACCCTCCAACCTCTCCAGCACCATGGATCCCAGTGTGTAAAGTCCTGAGCTGGTAAAAGTCTTGCCTTTTTATCATGGTTGCAGCAGATGAGGGACTTTTCAACTTGGCAGTTACATATTTGGTTGGCATTTGCTTGGCACATTGCTACTGGTTAGTAATGATTTCAGCTTAGTATGAACAATGGTTGCTAGCTTAATCAATCTATTTTGAGACATTAGTTACTTTCCCCTGAAAACTGATTGGCTGTTGTTAGGGGTGGAATGGCTGTTTGTTTAGAGGAATTGTGGTTGTTGCCAGGGTGACATGGTTCCTGAAACAAATTGGAGTTTTTCCAGCTGATGAATTCATTCTAAGGGCAAATTAATCATAAAATGGAGTCTGAAAGCAAAATGGGGTTTGTAATGTTAGGTTGGGCCCTTCAAATTCACCATCACCATCACCATCACCACTTTGGATTCAAACCAACAAAATTTGGTTAGCACAATCTTTTAAAATTAAATGAAGTCTGGGTCGGTGGTCATATCTGTGATCTGAGCACTTGGGAGGTAAGATAGGAAGGTGGAGAGCCCAGCCTGGGCTACACAGTGAGACTGGGACTCAAGGACAGATAGATAATAAATAAAAGTAATCAACTAAACAAAGATGGCACATGATACATGATGTTAGCTTACTTTGTTGGTTTGTTTTTTCAGACAGTGTCTTATACTGTAGCCCAGGCTGACCTGAACTTTCAATATTTCCACTTTATCCTCCCAAATGCTGGGATTATAGGCATTTTCTATCAAGTCCAGCTCTTACTCTGTGTGTGTGTGTGTGTGTGTGTCGTGAACTAAGCCCTGTTCTCTACAATTGCTAGTGAGGTACTCTACTACTGAGCCACACAGTCAGCTTAATACTTTGATTTTAAACCTTACTCTGTGTGTGTGTGTGTGTCGTGAACTAAGCCCTGTTCTCTACAATTGCTAGTGAGGTACTCTACTACTGAGCCACACAGTCAGCTTAATACTTTGATTTTAAACCTTCCTGGAAAAAAAAAAATCTAAAAAAATTTAGCTTCCTATTCGCTTATGTAATTTTATTCTTTTTAGGACAATATTTCATTTAACTTGGAAAGGGATGGGGGAGGAAATCTGGTGGCAGTGCTTTGAAAATCATACATCCTGGAAGGCATTAATTCTCTTTTCTGAGTCCTTAGCTATTGAATACAAAAGTAGTCTTTAGAGCAGTAATCCTCAACTGTTTGAACTCAGGAATTCTTTATGCTCTTAAAATTATTAAAGACCCTAAGGAGATTTGTTTATCTTGGTTATATCTGTAAGGAGTCACTACTTAGGAAATTAAAATTGGGATATTTAAAATATATTTATATATCTGTTCATTTTTAAAAACTATTACATGTTCACATAAATACTGCATTTTGATGAAAACTAACTAAACAAAAGTACCAACTACACTAAATCAGTTTTAGTGAAAAGAATACTTCACATTTTATAAATCTCTTTAATTCTGGCACAGCAGAAGACAGCCGGGCTCTTCTCTCGGCTTCTGCCTTCAATCTGTTGCAATATGTTCTTAGAACAGAAGTGTGAGAAGAGATCTGGCCTCCTACAAATGTGTTTTAGGTAAAGGCACGAGTATTTTCACATCCCTGTCTTCTACCCAGCCCATGACCCCGCCCACTCCCAAGTGCATGACCAATTCTTCTTTAGCGGTTGTTGTTACACATACATGTGAATGAATAAACATATAAACACAACCCCTGAGTCTGCTGAGTGTTGCTATGCATATGTTTCTAGGGCTGACTACTTGGTGTTAGATAACCAATCACAGGATTCATCTCCAGAGAAGACTAATTCTCTATGAGAAGTTGTAGCTCTTCATTGAGGGGGGCGGGGACACATGAGATTTCTCCTAGCTATACTGGGATGGCAACTGGTGTTGGAATTGTTCAGGTCTTGTTTAGGCAGGTACCCACGTTGTTGAGATCTCATGGGTATGGCTTCCCTGGTGAAGCTTGAAGGTACAACATCACAGCAGACCTCCTGATCCCCTCCCTAGCTCTCAAAAATCTTTCTACCCACTACTCTGCCTACCCTAATATCTCTTGAGCCTTAGGTGCAGGAGCTGAATTGTAGATGTATCACTTGGGGCTGAGCATCTCAAGGTCAGTTGTTCTCTGTATTTTGACTATTGAGGTCTTTGGTAATGGTCTCCATCTGTTGCAGAAAAAGCTTCTTTGATGAGGTAAGAAGTGAGTGCTGTGCTTGTCTATGGTTCTAAAGAATACGGTTAGGAATTACACTGGTTTGGGTCTCCACTAAGATCAATAACCTCACTAGCCATGTGTATTTGGCTAGGAAAGCTAGAGTGCTTTAATAACCTTTCAAATAGTTGAGAGCTTTCTTAATACTTTACCAAGTGAAAAAAGTATTCATTTAATAAAGGTTAGCAAGAATATAACCCAGATGTTGAGATCTGTGGCTCTCTGTAGCACTTTGAATAGCTCTTACTGAGTTATTTGAATCACCATGTATTGAAATTGTTGGCTTGCCAAATCATGCAGACCTTCAATACCTGATGTGTCTTTAAAATCACATTAACCAATGCAACAGAAAAGGCTTCAATAATGAAATTTTCTCTAGCTCCTAGCAGCTAGAGAAAAGCCATGCAGTGATGGCACATGCCTTTAATTCCAGCACTTGGGAGGCAGAGGCAGGTGTATTTCTGAGTTCGAGGCCAGCCTGGACTACAGAGTGAGTTCCAAGGACAGTCAGGGCTACACAGAGAAACCCTGTCTTGAAAAAAAAAAAAAAGATGTTTGAAAAATCCTTATTTTCAGATGAAAGTCTGAATTGTATCAATGACAGCAGGCAGTGAGAGTTATTTTCTTTTAAGTTGCCCGTTGCAGTCGTTTTCAGATTATTGTTTGGGACTGTGGACAATATCTCTGATCTCAGCATGTAGGAGGCAGAAGAAGGAAGAGCTCTGTGAACTTGAGGCTAACCTGGTTTATATAGAGTTACAGGATCACTGCTTAGTGATCCATGTTGAATAAGGATAGTTAGTACATCTTTCCAGTAAACATGGCATTCCATAAAAAATGATGAAACATCCTCTCATTAATTCAGCTGTATTTTTGTGCTTTTCTTTACTTTTTGTTTTGAGACAGGATCTCACTATGTAGCCTTGGCTGGCCCAGAACTTATTATGTAGAACACATTGTTCTGGAACTCACTCTGTAGACCAGGCTGTCCTCAAACTCATGGATATTCCCCTGCCTCTGCCTCTGCAGTGCCACCTGGTGACAAGTGCTTCTCTTGAGATCACTCTTATATTCAATCGATTAGCAGAATTATTATGTCCTCTATTTCTAGTCATGTGGTCTATTAAAAAGATATACTCCAAGGTGGAGAATTAATAAAATTAAGGTTTTGTTATCTCAACGTTAAGTGAAACTGGCTTTTAATTGGATTAAATAGCTGACTTATTTACCACGACCATGCAGCAGTGGCCAGCCACTGTGTCTGTTGTTAGTCACTGTGTTGACTGTGCTCAGACAGAAGCTTTTCTCTACTGTGCTTTTGTACCATCAGTGAAGACTTCAACATGGCTAAAACAAGCAACAGATGCCTTACTATTGTTATCATTGCTTGGATACCTCAAAGGATCTTGGGAACCACCAAGGATGCTCAGGAACTGTAGGGAGACGCATACCTGGTTGCTGCCAGGAACTGTGGGGATGGAGTTTAGACAGAATACCAACATTCCCCCATTTTGTTTTAGCTAAGAAAGAAAAAATTAGAAGCAGGAATAGGGTCATTGTAATATCTGGCTGCTTCATGCTGACATTGGGGTGACATGTCTCTGGGGAACCTAGAGGAATGGGTATGGGGGTGTTTGTCCAGACTTAGGAGAGTTGGCTGTCTCCTTGCTGTCCAGGGCCTGTGGAGCCATCTGAGGATAGGTCAGAAGAAGCAGGTCCAGTAAGAAGCGTCTGTGACAGGAGATGGAACATCTGGAGGTTGCTTCTCTGGAGCTGTCCTGGGTGTAGTAAGTGCCTGGACTTGACAAGATGTTGGAAGTCATTATTGTAGGTAGAGAATAAGAGTAAGTACATTTGGGAGAAAGAAAATTTTTTCTTAAGATGTACATTTGAAACCCAGAGGAATCCCACCCTCTGGAATAGGTAGTAAGTGGGAACTGTGGGCAGATGCACTTATCTGGATGGAGTCTATTTGGTCCATGAGAGGAGGATCTGAGTGGATGTTCTGTAGCTTATAAGTTTATAAAACAGATAACATGAGTTAACCACATGAGCAGTCTTTAACATGAGCCTTTTGTAGAGTAGAAGGAACAAGATTAAAAAGTTGGATCGTATAGTGGAATGTTTTATTAGAGTTAGGCAAATTTATAGGAACTCAGATAATATTAGAACAGTGTCCCAGCAAGAAGAGAAAATATGAGGCATTTAATTAATGGAAACAGTTTAGGTAAGGAAATAACATCTATGAAAGTTTTCTTCTATCTGTCAATGTAGTCAGAAGTCTGAGAAATAAAAATCTAGCAGTTATATACCAGTTATATATTTAAAAAAATGACAGAGTCCACTAGCCAACAGTTCTCTGTGGTCTCTCTGGTCTCAATGGCAACTCAACTGAGTCATCTGGCTTCCAAGAGCAGAAGATGCAGAGCTTTTTCTCTGGAATGGATGCCTGTGACATGAGAAATGTCTAACCTTGTTTTAGACAACGTAAGTCATTTGACTCAGGGTAGCTGGTTTTTGTCCACTGCCTATTTCAGGTGGTATCCTGTAGCTGTGTCCACATCTTCTGAAACCTCGTGGGAGAAACTTTAGAGGCTTTTGGGAATTCTGTCTCATAAACTTAGTAGTTAACAAACTTCTGACAAGATTGAGCACTATGTAGATTGGTTATAACTGAATAGAGTTTAATGACAGTAGTAAAAATCATATGGAGACAGGGTAGAAATGAAAGCCTTAGGTAACTTTAGCAAAGAGACGTATGACTGGAACTAGAGTAAGAGAGCTGGCAGCAGTGGCATAAAATCATGGTCACAGAAAACAAGTTTGTCCAGGCAGATTTAAGCCTGTTTCATAAACTGAGCTCACAGGGAGCATGGCTAGGTAAGCGCTTGGGCCTTTTGACTGCATAGCCCACATGGCGGCACTGCAGACGCTGCAGCTGCACAGCTTGGCCAGCATACCTGTGGCCCCTGGGGCCAGTCGCAGCTGAGGCAGGTCAGGCAGAGGGTCTGCTCCAACTCGGGGTGGAAGTTCCTATTAGCAGCCAGAAGTCGAGGAGAGTCAGCAGTGCGGGGAAGGGGAAAGGAGGAAGAAGGGAGGGAGTGGGGGAGGGGTGGCAGAGGGGAGAGGAGGGGGTTGGGGGGAAAGTATCCCAGCACACCGTACCC
>NW_022196905.1:100187407-100187934 GCF_008632895.1 Mastomys coucha
GAGGGATGGGGGGAAAGGGAGCAGAGGGGAGAGAGAGGAAAGAGGAGGGAGAGGGGGAAGAGGGAGAGGGGAGGGAGAGGAAGAGGGAGAGAGGCAGGAAGGCAGCTTTTTGGAGATAGACTCACCCCTCCCACAGCAAGAGTAGACTCAAGGAGCAGAGGTGGGAGGGCAGCAAGCAGGGTTCGTGGCAGGGGCGGAGCCAAACTTGCTTTACAGGCAAACCAGCTGAACCAGCAGGCCTCAAATGAGAGGGGGGAGGGGAAAGTCTAAGCTCTAGTAGACTGACCCAAGGGCGACACACGTGGCGGGCTTCCAGACCTGGTCTGCAATTCTCAGTCTCGAGAAACAAGAGAGGGAAATCTCACCCAAAGGAAAGGGTCTTAAAACCAGAGGTAGCTCTGAGCTCAAGAATTGGGATCTATGCTGTGCGGTGGTGGCGCAGGCCTTTAATCCCAACAATTGGGAGGCAGAGGCAGGTGGATTTCTGCGTTTGAGGCCAGCCTGGTCTACAGAGTGAGTTCCAGGAC
>NW_022196905.1:100188017-100197685 GCF_008632895.1 Mastomys coucha
AAAAAAAAAAAAAAAAAGAAAGAAAGGGAGGAAGAGTCTTCCCTGAGACCATGCAGATGGTCACTCTGACCAGTGGGAATGAGGGCTGACCAGATCTGGACTAGTGAGCGTAGTTGTGGCTGAGGTGGGATGCAAACCTGCAGAGTTTCTGGATCCGAGTCACAGTGCACCAATGTTGTGATCATAAAAAGAGAAAGAGCTATAAGAATATGTTCTGGTGGGGTTTCAGGGAAGGGAGTGTCTCAGCAGGCCCATGCCAAGGCGCCTCTTCCCCCTGAGGGACCAGACACACACCAGTATAGCATAGAATAGAGTTTATTTAGGGCGTGGGGAATTCACAAAACATCTAGCATAGCAATGGCCAGTATTCCTAAAACATCCAGACAAAATGAAAACTAAAACCCAAGTGTCCGTAGCAAGCAGAAAAGAACACAGTATCAATCAGGCCCTGTGTGATTAGACTTCTGCTTTGTGTTCAGTGTCTTGCCAAATAATTAAAATACTTACCATTCCATACCCACCCAGGCAGGCTCCTCTTCCTGATCCATCTCGCTAGCCTCCTCCTGCCCTGAACACTGGCAGGGCTGGCTTTCTATCTGCTGCTAGCCTATCTCAATTCCAGGACCTGTCTGTCTCCCTCTCACCATTCAAAACTAAGCCCACTGTCAGGTGCCATATCCAGAAGGCTTGTCTGGCCATCGTTATTGATGATCTCCCCACCCTCTGTCCCCACTATCATTCTCTCTTTTTTTTCTTTTTTTCTTTCTTTTCTTTTTTGTTTGTTTGTTTTGAGACAGGGTTTCTCTGTGTAGCCCTGGCTATGCTGGAACTCACTCTGTAGATCAGGCTGGCCTTGAACTCAGAAATCCACCTGCCTCTGCCTCCCAAGTGCTGGGATCAAAGGTATGCACCACCACTGCCCAGCACCACTATCATTTTCAATAAGATTACCTTGTTCTGTGTTCCATGTGATATGTGTTGCTGGGGATTGATTCCAGAGTCTTGTGCACACAAAGAAAAGCACTCTGCTACTTATACACACGTGTGTAATGAAACCACCAAACTGTACCACTCCGTGGGCAGAAAGAAAAGTTTACTGAGAATCAATAACCTATTGGGAGACTGCCAAGGCTATCTGTGGGGTGGAGGATGGGAGTGGCCAAGAGAAGAAGAAGGAAAGGAAGCAGGTTGTATATGACAGCCAGAAGGGTAGGCTCTTTGAGATGATACCAGCTGTTTGGATTAACCAGGAACTAGATGCCCTTGCCCATGGTAGTTGGGAACAGAACAAGGGAGGTTCTTTGTAAACAAAAGCCACCTTGAGGTTTCTGTTTACCCAGCCAAAGTCCTTCTGTCACTAGAACTGCCATTTTGAGGGGCCCACTTTGGATCTTATGCCACTGAGCTGTATGGTTGTTAGGTCTGGGATGATGAACTTCAGGGACTAGCTGGGTAATTCAGGCTTCTTGCTCCCCAAGGAGTGAAATCTTGGTAGAGGGGAACTTTCTTTTCACTTGAAATGCTATCCATTTTCTAGACACTGGAAATGCCAATCAGAATAAAAGAAAAAGGGTATTTGGAAGCCTTGCTTGTGGATTCTTTAATGGGATTGTCTAAAAATGGAAATGGGTGTAAGAAGAAGTTCTCTCAATTGTCCCTAATTTACATCTCTTGGATGATGCCAATGTGGTGCTTTAATTTCAGAGTATATACTGCGATGCCCTGCCCAGCTTCTCAGATCCAGCTCTTATTACTTCTTCCAAATACCATGGCTCCCAGAACTTATGTTCTCAATTAATGATTTCAAGGTAAGTTAAACAAATACTTTATTATTATCACTATCATTTATGTCAAATATTTTAACAAAAATCCATCTTTAAGAATGAAAAATAAAATAAAATAGTATGACTTAATTAGTAGATCAAATTACTGTCCTATTATTGTGAGGAGGCACCATTATTGTTAAATAATGTTAAATAATTGTTAAATAAGTTACCAAGGCAACTTATTGTTAAAAGATATTTGATTAAACTATGAACCATGAAATTGTGTTATTAATTGGCAAAACCTGTTTTTACTCGTGGTGTGGTTCAGCCCTAGCATACACCTTTAATCCAAGACCTTCCTGTTTATTGTAATCAGGATTAAAGTCAACCACAGGTCAAGAGGCGGAGCAAGCAACCAGTTGACAGAGAGTGATCACAGGAAAAAGCAGAGTATGAGAGGAGTCAGGAGGACAGAGAGAGAAGTGCACTGCAAGTAGAAGGGAGCAGACATTCCATTTGAAGGGGTTTTTGAGCCATCATGGAGAAGGAGGTTTTCTCCTCTTGGAATGTCAGCTGCGGAAGGTCAGGTTTCTCTGCCTCTCTGAGCTAAGATGCTTTTACCCCAGCATCTGGCTCCTGAGTCTTTATTGGAAAAATTGAACATCTGAGATTTTTTTTTTTTAAACAATTTATAAAAGACAGCATTGAATTTGGGACTCTGTTACAGTCTCAGAGACTCAGTCCATTATCATCACAGTGGGCAGTATGGCACCAGGCAGCCAGACATGACTCTAGAGCAAAAGCTGAGAGCTCATATCTAATCCATAAGTTGCAGGCAGTGGGGTGGGGGCTAGTGTGGACTTTTGAAACTTTAAAGCCCACAGCACAGTGGCACCGACTCCAACAAGGCCATACCTCCTAATCCTTCCCAAACAGTTCCACCAACTGGGGACCAAGCATTCAAACATGGGACTATAGAGGCCATTCTCATTCAAACCACACAGGAGGTTTAAAAGATGCTCTATCCGGCTTACTTATCTTTATATCTCATTGATGTGTTTGAAAGACTGGCTGTTCAGCTTTGTATCTTATTACCATCTAGAATTTCAATCCAGTAATGTTCTCCTTCAGTTAAAGAATTAAAAAGCAGGAGAAAAAAAACCTTTTAACAAGATAGGCATCAACAGAGAAATCTTAAACCCAGCAATCAAGAGCAGACAACATTAGCATCTGAAGGTGTTTAATGGGACTGAGGAGACACACATGCAGCAGGGATAGAGAGAAAGATAGCTTGGGAAACCAAGACCCCCATCTTCTGCAGTGCTGGGGTTATTTAAATCCCTGGAAGGTCTCCCTCTCCTAATTTAGGGTAGTTCAGTTTGAAGGACAGAATGGTTGGTTGACCTGTATCTGTTGTTTTAAGCTGCTAGGTTTTTGTATCAGGTCAGGAAGGTAAGAAGCAGCTGGCTACCTTGGAAGTTCTACTGTGTAAATATGTTGAGCAGGTCCATCAGCAGGATAGGAGAAAAAGACAATTTAAACTTAATTTTTTAAATTTAAGTTCAATTTCTCAGGCTGTTTTAAATTTCTGGGCACAAGAAACCCTTCTGCTTCATCCTCCTGGCTAGCTAAAACTGGGGAGTCATACCAACACACTGGACTGTTGGGATTTTTAAAATGATTCAAATCCCTTGTTTCTTTGCTTTTCTTTTAAAAGGGATAGCGACACATACCTGTAATCCCAGCACTCAGGAGGCAGAGGCAGAAAGATTGCCACTTGAGTCTAGCCTGGCCTACACAGTGAGTGCCAGACCAGACAGATGCTGTCTTAATAAACAAACAAGCAAATAAAGTTGAAGCAACTAGGTTGCCTCATATTCCCTCCCTGGCTGCTTCAGTGTTGTACCCAGGCTTTTCCTGTGTTATAGATGCTGGTCTAGAGGCTTAATTGGGTTTTAACTTGACAAGGATTCTCAAAAGGTGATACAATATATTTCCTCATGAGTCCTCTCAGTTGTATTGTATGTATGTCTTCAGGGCTGACCACTGGCACTGGACAACCAATTCGAGTGCTTTTCCTTGGGGACAGCCACCTCTCCTGTCCCCACCTTTCCTCTTTTGCCTAGAGTTCTTTTTGTAGAGTTGAGGCCCCATGGGTTTTCTCCATCTGCTGTGCTGTGTCCATCGATACCATCCTGGGTCAGCTCATGTTCTGGCAGTCTTGTTGGTGAGACTTGTGGGTGCAGCTTCTGTCATTATTAGGAGACACTCTCACAGTAAACTCCCTGATCCCCTGGCCCTTAAAATATTTCTGCCCCCTCTTCTGAAATGTTCAATGAACCTTGAATGTGGAAATATTTTGTAGACGTGTCCACTGGGACTGGGGTCCATGATTCTGCATCTTGATTGGTTGTGGTTTTCTGGAGTGATTCTGTCTGTTGCAAAGAGAAGTTCCCTTGATGAGGCACAAAGACCATACTTATCTGTGGGCATAAGGTCAAATATTTATATGTTGCTAGGGATTATGCTGATTTAGTAAATTAGAAATTGTAGATTCTCCTCTAACAGCCATGGCTTCACTAGCACTGAGTTAGCTATGTTCCCAGTACCAGTCATGGCATCCCTCTTGTTGGACAGGTCTTAAGTCCACTTAGAGAGTAGTTGGTTATCATCAGCGTATAAGTGACATTATTGAGCCCTGCCTTAGTGTTGGCTTGTCACCCTGATCCTTGATGTGGTTCATAGGTTTTAGTGCTGGGTAGGATTGCTGGTGGCTTACCTCCTGAGGACTAGCTTGCGTGGTGCCTTCTGGTACCATGCAAGCTAGTCTTCAGGGATGGATATTCAGGTCAAGTTCCAGCCTAGGGGTCTCTGAATCCCATTTCTGAAGTGCATGGTGTCTTCTGTACTAAAGATTTACCTTTCACCGTTTGGGGCAACCAAGAGCAATAGCAATAGCTTGTGTGATTTGGGAATCACTTAGAGAAACTCAAAAGTGAGCTTCTCATGTCTGGTATTGGATTTTTTGTTAGGTAGTCTTTGACTGTTAGAGAGAGCACTGTCAATTCAAATCCAGGCATATGTGTATTTATACATAGGATTATATATATTATGGAGTTTTTAGGTAAATAGTTAATAGTATATTTTTGCATCTTTTCCAAACATCCTTACTGTTATTTTATCTACCCCCTTCTTCTGTATCAACCTCCCTGCCTCTCCCTAAAGAATACTTCCTTTCTCATTTCCTGATCAGATCACATGTGCCCTGCCATTCCCTTCTCTTTTGCTCAGCAAGTCTCCTATCCCGGCAATGGTCCTGATTTCCTTTCTTTGTTTCTATAGCTTCTACAGGATATACACTCACATCTGATGATCTGGAGCTAGGAGCCTCCACTAAGAGAGAACATGAGACTACCTCTAGGACTCACATTTTAAACAAAGACGACAATGGCCCTGAATAGGTTGTCTGTGCATTGGGAAATGATGGCGTAGAGCAGTGCTCCATGAAACAAGGGTGGATAGCTGGGGCAAGTTAAAAGCTTGCAATTGGGATTTTAAAGCCAAATGACAAAACTGACTAGAAAACAGCAGCAGAGATGGTAAGGACACCAAAAGGCCATCTCCTCAAACTCCTACTTACTTAGGAAACTGCTGGGAACTGGGCTATGAACTTGGCTATGAAGTAAAGTGTTTGCTACTATGGTTTGAGTAACTTTGAAAGAAGGATCTTTCTGGTCACTAAATAGTACCTGAAATATGAAGGAAGGGTTTGGCAGAAGAACTACCTGGCGGGGTCTTATAGAATGACAAGAGGCACCAAGATAGGATGCTTTTCAGTAGGGTGAAGTACGCAAAGAGATCGAAAAGGAAGAAGAAAAAAGTTAGGGAAGCGGAAATGTGAATTGTATCTATCTATAAGCAATGAGACTTTGAGCTAGAACAAAAGTTACAAGTTATCACTGCCTATCAGCTACCATATCTCCCACATCAATATCCATATCCACATCAACTACCATGTCCCCACATCAGCTACCATGTCCCCACATCAACTACCATGTCCCCACATCAACTACTATGTCCCCCACATCAACTACCATGTCCCCACATCAACTACCATGTCCCCACATCAACTACTATGTCCCCCACATCAACTACCATATCCCCACATCAACTACTATGTCCCCACATCAGCTACCATATCCCCCACATCAACTACCATATCCCCTCATCCCCCCAACATCAACTGCCATATCCCCCCAACAACAACTGCCATACTATATCCTCCCATTTTTTGAGACAAGGCTCATGAATGCCAGCATGGCCTTGACTGAACTGGTATGTAGAAAGATGATCTTGGCTTCTGATCCTCTTGACTCTACTTCCAAAGTGCTGGGATGACAGGCATGCCAGGCAGGCTCTCTGCCGAGAGAACCGGTCCAGCCAAGCCTCTCAGGGCTGAGAGGGATGGTGAGTGTTGCGGCTCGGATCTCCTGCCTCTGGAGAATAACCATCCTGAGCCGGGAGTCTGTCAATGCAGGAACTCAGTTTTATGTATCAATCCTTTCTTTATAAAGGAGTGAGAGAGAAGGCAGAGTTTTCTGCTGAGGTGAGATGACATAGGGGGAGGGGAAAGTTGACAAGGAGTATGGGGTGACTGACAGAGCCAATACTCTATGTCAGCAGGAGCTAGGCAAAGGCAGGCTTAAGCAGGTTGTGCTGAGTCACTCCAGTACGGAAATGACTGAGACAGTTTACAAAACTCGAGCCAGGCTCAGGTTTGTCCTCAAGGCCCAAACCAGGGCCGAGTAGAGCCCAACACAGGCATGTGCTACCCTGTTCAGTTTTAGTAGTACTAGAGCTCAAACCACATGCACATTTTTGTGCATGCTATTCAAGTACTCTACCAATTGAGATACACTGTCAGCCCCCAGCTCCCTTTAAAGTAAGAGTTTATTATCAGATTATTGACAATTTTAAATTATCCTCTTTTGCTTAATTAGGCTTTGAAACACCTGTTTACCAGTCAGAGCACTGGCATCGGAAGGAAAGGACGCCAACTGACAACAGAAGATCTAGAAGCTTATGTTTATGTCTTTTCTCAGCCCGGAGCACTAAGTGGTCCAATTAACCACTATAGAAACATTTTCAGGTCAGTATAATTTCTTTTAGGTTAAGTAAAATACTTCAATCTAAAAGGTAATACTTTGTTATTTTAAATTAAGTTTATTGCTTATTTAGAATGTCATACACATTTCCCCATAGACACATCATGTTCTGTGTGTGTGTTGTGTGCCTGTGCATATGCATGTGTGCGTGTGTGTCTGTGAGTGTGTGCATATATGTGCAACTGTGTGTGTCTGTATATGTGTGTGTGCATATGCATGTGCATATATATCTCTGTGGGTATATCTGTGTGCATGTGTGTCTGTCTGTGTGTGTGTGTCTGTCTGTGTGTCTGTTTGCACATGTGTGTGCACACACTTGTGCATATGTGTGCCTGTGTGTACATCTGTATGCCTGTGTGTCTATGTGTGTGCATGTCTTTGTGTATCTGCCTGTGTGTGTCTACACATGTGTGCATGTGTGTATATGTATCTGTGTGTCTCTGCATGTGTGTCAGTGCACATGTGTGCCTCTGTGTCTCTATGTATCTGTGTGTATGCACACATGTTTGCATATGTGTGTGCAAGTCTTTGTGTGTCTGCATGTGTGTGAGTGCATACATGTGTACATGTTTGTGTGTGTGTCTGGTGTGTGCACACACATGTGCATATGTGATAGTGATGTGCTCATACTACGCAGTGCCTGTGTGGCAGTCAGAGACAACTTGGTGTCAGCCTTCACCTTCTAGCACACTGTATGAAGCAGTCTCTTTTGTTTTTCTGCTACACACCCAAACTAACTGCCCCGAAAGCTTCTAGGGGCTCTCCTGCTTATGCTTCCCATCTCTCCATAGGAGTGCTGGGACTACAGATGTTTATACTCCTTGTTTACCTTTGCATGCATTCTGTAGACTTGAACTCAGGTCCTCATGGTTGTGTAGCTGGCCCTGAGCCATCTCCCTAGCCCCAGACCCAATAAATTTCTTTCATAGAAAATTTAAGCCAGGCAGTGGTGGCACATGCCTTTAATCCCAGCTTGGGAGGCAGAGGCAGGCAGATTTCTGAGTTCTAGGCCACTGTGGTCTACAGAATGAGTTCCAGGATAGCCAGGGCTACACAGAGAAAACCTGTCTTGAAAAAAAAAAATTTAAAGCATGGAAGAGTGGAGAGTAAAAGATTCCCATGTGGCCATTGCTTGTTTTATCCATGATTCTAGTCTCTTATTCCTTCCTAAGTAAATAACTGCAGTCATGAATCCATGGTTACAAACACACAGAAAGGCTTTGGAAGAAACACAGGCCAAGGAGAGTGAGCTGGAAAGGGAGACTTCGGGGACTAGAGCTGTGTAGGAGACGGGGTGGGGCTTTTTTATTATTATTATTATTATTATTATTATTATTATTATTATTATTATTACTATTTTGCTTTTTTTTGTTGTTTTGTTTTGTTTGAGATAGGGTTTCTCGGTTTCTCTGTATAGCCCTGGCTCTCCTGGAACTCACTCTGTAGACCAGGCTGGCCTCGAACTCAGAAATCTGCCTGTCTCTGCCTCCCAAGTGCTGGGATTAAAGGCATGCGCCACCATTGCCGGGCATGGGTGTGTGTGACTTTATGCAGCACAGATAGGGCTGGTGTGTCAGAAGTACTAGGTTGGGAGGATAGGAAGAGTGTGGCACCAGGGAAAATAAGAGTTGAATATTTTTAGTATCTTTAAACCAATATTGGGAGATAAAATAAAAAACTACCAATTCAAAAAGAGTCAGAAAAAGAGGAGAAAGGCAAGGAAACTGATATGAACTAAGATAACTAAGACAACAGTAGCAGCCTGGCATGGTGATGCCAGCACTGGAAAGGCTGAGGTACGAGGAGCATAATTCAAGGCCAGCGTGGGCTACACAGTACAATCCTGTCTAAACAAAAAATTCAGCAAGTCGGAGTCTTGGTTTCTTTTCTGTCGTGTGAACACTCTGGTGCACACCATTTGAGGGGAAAGGATTTGTCTTAGCTCACAGTCTCAGGTTATAGAAATTATAATCATGATCAGAAAGTCAAGGATCGAAGACCCACCTCACCCCAGAACAGAGTGTTTTAAGTGGCTGTAGGAGGAAAAGCAGCCTTACCTTCCTGCCCTTTCTGAAGTGTGTTGCTTGTTTGCTTTTACTATCATTGTTCACTAGGAATCCTTGTACTACCAGGAGAAAGTACTGTGAACTCCCGGAGATGCGGAGCCTGTAAATGGCAGATTCTTGACTTTGTTTGGGTTGGATTGTTGTTGTCCTTCTTGCTTTCTTATTTAGAAGTGTTTAACTGTATAGCCTTGGATGATCTTGGACAAATTTCAGTTTTGTAAAAGCTAAATATGATTGGTTTTGTGTGTGAGTGAGTAGGTGTGTGTGCATGTGGGGGCCACCACCCAGTAGCCATGCACCTTGCTTATTCAGATGGTTTCTTACCAGGAAGCAGGGGTCTGATAATTATACCAGGCTGGCCAGTCAGGAGACCCAAGAGACCTTCCTGCCTTGGCTCTGCAGACTGTAGGGCAGGCTAGCTCTTCCTGCCCTGGCTCTGCAGACTGTAGGGCAGGATAGCCCTTCCTGCCCTGGCTCTGCAGACTGTAGGGCAGTCTGCTTTTTTCACCTGCTGCTGGAGATCCAAGCTGTTTCTTTACTGAAAATGGCTGTGAAGCACTGCATGCAATGAAGAGTTGACTTGGGTCTTGTTAGATGAAGAGCTGACTTGGGTCTTGTCAGATGAAGAGCTGACTTGACTCTTGTTAGATGAAGAGCTGACTTGGGTCTTG
>NW_022196905.1:100197816-100208912 GCF_008632895.1 Mastomys coucha
TGTCAGATGAAGAGCTGACTTGACTCTTGTTAGATGAAGAGCTGACTTGGGTCTTGTCAGATGAAGAGCTGACTTGGGTCTTGTTAGATGAAGAGCTGACTTGGGTCTTGTTAGATGAAGAGCTGACTTGGGTCTTGTTAGATCAGAACTATTAGATTCCCTTTTCATTTTCCTTTTTTGGGGGCTTATTCATTTATTTTCAGATAGGGTCTCAATTTTTGGTCCATATTGTCCTGAAATTGTGTGTAGCCCAGGCTACCTTGAACTTGCCGAGATGGCCTGCCTTTGCAGTCATGTTCACTGACACACTCAGCATGTTGGAACAGCCTTAGTGACCAATGCAGTGCTTCACAATTATTTTTCACTATCACCTCCCAAGGGAGCTTTTAAAGACATTTCCTTCAAATTCACCCTGCCTCAGGGTAAGGCTCTTCTACTCTCCCAAGAACCAATTTTCAGCCCTTTAGGAAAAGATAGAACTATGCTCTTTGAGGAGTGTACAACCTTCATGAATGTTAAGAACATTACTCAAACTTTCCTGATGGTTCTCAAGCCACTGTGTTTTGATTTTATAGCTGCCTGCCTCTCAAGCATCACATGGTGACGACTCCGACACTGCTTCTGTGGGGAGAGGAAGATGCGTTTATGGAGGTTGAGATGGCTGAGGTCACAAAGACTTATGTTAAAAACTATTTCAGACTCACCATTTTGTCAGAAGGTAGCCACTGGCTTCAGCAAGACCAGCCTGACATAGTGAATGGACTGATATGGGCGTTCCTGAGGGAAGAATCGAGGAGAGATTGACTGTCTCCTACGGGGAGTCTTTTATGGAATTTTGAAAAGCCTCTTAAAAATTTGTTCCTCAACTTATGTTTTATTAGAAAAAATATGTTTTAATATGCTTGATTATAAATAAATATAGTGACACATGGTACTGAAAAAATCTGTGTAGTTCCTTTTCATTGTATTTGCACAGAAAAACATCTGCCTTAAAATGCACAGTTGTACAAAAGATACCTGGAAAAAATGGCTCCTATTTGGCTCCTTGTTTCCATTATCCTGTTAACATATGGTACCCTTTACAAACAGTCATGAGCTGGGCCACAACATAAAAGGCGGATCTGGGATGGCAAACATTTTAATTTCATTGTTAAAACATTGTTTCTACTATATTTTCTAGCCATTAAAAATTCCAGCATCCGGGGCGTGGTGGCGCACGCCTTTAATCCCAGCACTTGGGAAGCAGAGGCAGGCCGATTTCTGAGTTGGAGGCCAGCCTGGTCTACAGAGTGAGTTCCAGGACAGCCAGGGCTATACAGAGAAATCCTGTCTCAAACTCCCACACACACACAAGAAGCATCTACAGGATGCAATTAAAGCAAGCTGAAGGAGTAGCACCATGCGTTGTATAATAACAAGTCACAGAAGGGAAACTGTGCTGCTCTAGTCACTGCTGTCCACTGTCTTGGGATATCCTCTCTGGCAAAAGAGATGATTAGTAACTTGACAAGTCACAGCACCTTAGTGACACTTCTTCATTACAGAAAGTCCTCATAGTGAAGAAGAATGTGGAGTGTCCCCAGAATTCTCATTGTGCCATAGTAACCTCTAGGCACACTAAAAGCTCAATTGTTTACAACCATAGACTGGAACCTCCTAACAAAAGTGCGCAGTAGGAAGTATCACCAACTTAAAAATGTGAGAACAAGTTTTAACATGTAACTTTAGCAAGTCCTCTCATGTAATGTTGGCACCTGGAAGTGACCTTCCACGGAGATTCCACCTTACTTATCAAGCTTTGGTATCCATAGCTCTTCCAGTTGTAGGGCTAACCTGATACGCATCAATAAATGTGAACTCAGGGACCTAACAATCACTTTCATTCTGGGAAAAGGAATTCAGATTACCAGTTGGAAAAGGCAGCAGAAGTCCTCAGTGCAGCATGGTCCGGATCTAGAAGAGAGCCTAGTTAATACTGACTGGGCTCCACGACTTCCCAAGGACCTCAGGAAAGAAGGGACTCATCCTGGAGACTGTGCTGACACAGGGAAGTAGATCTTATTATAGTCAAGTGTTTTTCAGTTTAGAATGTTGACTGCTTCATGTAGATTAATCTTAACAATATAAGTCCCACATGCTATGGTCAGTTCTGGCCTATTAGAATTAGTGCACTTTTTTTTTTTTTTAATGATTCATTATTGCACCTCACATGCACACAGTGTGCTCTCTTCTCATTCCCCCTCTGCCTCAACTGCTCTCTGTCACCCCCTTTGCTCCTCCCTGCCCCCCTTGCTGGTTCCCTTCCTTCTCTCCAGTCACAGATCCTATTACTCTCTTCCCCACCTCTTCCTCTTTTAAAATCTGTTCTTCATAAATTTCTATGTATGGAAAAGGGCTCATAGGTTCTTAAGGTGCTCTTTCTTAAATGTCTTGGCATAAAGAAAATGAAATCAGCAAAGAAATCAATCTATACGGGCAGCAGACGTAATTCACAGGTTAGCTCTCACTGCAGCCCATAGCAAACTTTACTGGCATTCCCACTTAAGTTTGAAAGCTGAGGTTCATGTTTATTCATTAAAATTCATATCTCTTTAGTAAGTACATAAGAATAATCTAATACCAGAAATTGTTATGTGGAAATTTACTAACCATATATATGAGCAAAACTAATAGCACACCGTGATTGTTCTCGATGAGATTCTAATACTCCTGTGGATTTTTTTTTCTAATTTTAAAGGTAGTGCATCATTTCCTATTAACCAACAATTAGCTTTAAGGGCGCTAATTACATGCAAACGGAAATAGCTCTTGGATGTGGAGAAAGGAATAGCCATAGGCTGAGAAGCAGGCTTCATGGCTCATCTGACCCAGCGCAGAGATACCACAGAGACCACGACCGAGGTAGAGGTGTGGGACAGCAAGACTGCGCAGGAGGTGAACAAGTCCTTATATCCTCCAGCAGTGGCCAACCCCTTCACTCATAACACTCACCTGAGTGCTTGGCGCTGGGCCTGCATCGTCATCCTAGGGACTGTGCTGATACCAGTGCGGGTGTCCTGCATTGTCTTCCTCCTCATCCTTCTCTGGCCAGTGGCCATACTCTCCACCATTAACTTGCCTGCTCAGTCTACCAAACCCATAAGAAGTTGGAGGAAACATCTGATAAGGCCGGTCCTGATATTCCTGTTTCGTTTGGCGTTTTTTTTCGCTGGGTTCCTGGTTAAGGTCAAAGGGAAAAAGGCTACCAGAGAGGAGGCCCCCATCTTTGTAACCGCACCACACTCCACCTTCTTTGACTCAATTGCCGTGGTTGTGGCGGGGCTCCCTTCGGTGGTCTCTGATAGTCAGCATGTGAAGATCCCATTGGCTGGGAAATGCATTCTGTTAACTCAGGCTGTGCTTGTGCAACGAGAAGACCCGAATTCTAGAAAGACTACCCGGAATGAAATCCTCACACGAGTGAAATCTAAAATGAAGTGGCCGCAGATTCTGATTTTTCCGGAAGGATTGTGCACCAACCGCTCCTGTCTTGTCAGTTTTAAACTAGGAGCCTTCTCCCCAGGTGTCCCTGTGCAACCAGTGCTGCTTAGGTACCCCAACACCCTGGACACGGTGACCTGGACTTGGCATGGGTTCTCAAGCTTCCAGGTATGTATGCTTACTCTGAGTCAGCCCTTCACTAGAGTGGAAGTCGAGTTCATGCCTGTTTATACCCCAAGTGAAGAAGAGAAGAAAGACCCCATCCTTTTTGCCAACGCAGTCCGAATCAAGATGGCAAATGCTTTGAAGCTGCCTGTAACAGATCACAGTTTTGAAGACTGCAAACTGATGATTTCTGCTGGTGCACTCCAACTACCCATGGAAGCTGGCTTGGTAGAATTTACAAAAATCAGTCAGAAATTAAAATTAGATTGGGACAATATCCACAAGCACTTGGACAAATACGCTTCATTTGCAGTCGCCTCAAAAGGGGGCAAGATTGGAATTGAAGAGTTCTCACGTTATTTAAAACTCCCAATTTCAGAGCCCCTGAGACAGCTTTTCTCTCTCTTTGACAGGAATCAGGACGGCGCCATAGACTTCCGAGAGTATGTGATAGGTCTCACTGTCCTGTGCAACCCATCCAACACAGAAAAGATTCTACAAATGTCATTTAAACTTTTTGATCTTGATGAGGATGGTTATGTAACAGAACAGGAGTTGACAACTATGCTTCGGGCAGCTTTTGGAGTACCAGACCTAGATGTTTCCACACTCTTCCAGCAGATGGCTGGCAAGGATTCAGATCAGGTTTCATACAGGACTTTTAGGAGGTTTGCCCTAAAACATCCAGCATATGCCAAATTATTTCATTCATACATAGACCTCCAGGCAGCCTATATATACTCATTACCAGGAGAAGTATAAACATTTCCCTAATATTAAGATGTTCAAGGCATCCTTGGAAATAGGAAAAGAACTTTTAGGTGGAAATGATGAACTAAATAAAAAATATCCTTTGAGGAAAAACTCAGTGGTTTTTACTCTAAGTAGCATGGATACTCTCTTGGAAAAGCAACTTGGGGAGGAAAGGGCTTCCATCTTTGAGGAAAGCCAGGTCAAGCACTCAAGCAGAAGTAGAGATAGGAACTATGGAGGGGTGCTGCTTAATGGCTTGCTCCCCATGGCTCACTCAGCATACTTTCTTATACAACCCAGGACCACTTGCCCAGGGGAGGCACTGTTCACAGTGGCCAGAGCCCTCTCACATCAGTCAGTATTCAAGGAAATGTACCACAGATTTGTCCACAGGCTGGTCTGATGGAGACAGTTCTTCAGTTGTCGTCCTTTCCTCTCAAATGGCCCTAGCTCGTGCCATATTGACAGGAACTAACCAACACAGATCTTATATTTAAAATATGCTTGAACAATTCTAATACCTACAGGCACAATAGCATATGCCTGTAGTCCCATCCACCCAGAAAATAAGAAGCAGAAACATGGCTTTACAACCTAGCAAATCTACTTAAACTTAAAAAGATATATAGCTTGATCTGAGGTTTTCATTTTCATTGATAATAAACCGTCCTCAAGCTCCTATTTCCATTCTTAAATTATTTTAATGTGAAATTAAGAACTCCAACAAGGCGACCCTGATTTTCCAGGTATCATATAATGACTCTCTACTGAGACTCCCTATGATTTCTGGCAACATTTATTTCTTGCTTTTTAATTCTTTAATTGAGAGAAGACATCTTTAGAAGGCATCAGAAGGATTCTATATTGTACAATAGAGATACTTGCTCAACCATGTTTGGTGATGCTGTATTTACAAGAGCTAGGAAGTGGGATGAGTCTTTTTGTGCATCATTGGAAGAATGGGTAATGTATTACATGTACATGTAAATGGGGGCATGGTGAAGAAACTGCTGAAATGGTCACTCCATGGCCAGGGGGATGGTTTTTATTGTGGTTAGGAGAGAGAGAACAGGCAGAGACATCAGGAAAAGTCCAAAGCAGAGAGAATGAGAATAGTCAAGGCAGGGGAAAAAACCTTGCTTTTATAGAGAGGATGGATGCGTATCTGAGAGGAGGGAAGTCTGTGAGCTGCAATAGCCTGGAAGCTAGCACAATGGAGGAGAGGTGGTGGGGGTGGTGAGCAGGGTTCAGAGGCTAGTATGGACACTGACATTTATACCAGGTACTTGTGAATAGGGAACTATAGGAGCCTAGATGCTAGCATGGGTTTTGATCTTCTGATAGGGATGCCACAGATGTATGTCAATAGAGAACCATATGCCACTTCTACCAGAGGCAATGGAAATGACTCCTTTTTGGCATACAAAGATTTGACTCGGGCTGGAGAGATGGCTCAGCGGTTAAGAGCACTGACTGCTCTTCCAGAGATCCTAAGTTCAGTTCCCAGAAACCACATGGTGGCTCATAACCATCTGAAATGGGATCTGATGTCCTCTTTTGGTATCTCTGAAGACAGCAACAGTGTACTCATACATTAAATGAATAAACAAATCTCAAAAAAGTTCAAATCATTAAAAAAAGAATCTGATTCACAACTTCCTGAGAAATATTTAATCTAAGTGACAGAAATATTTCTACTGTCCAGCTTGATCTGAGATTAGACTCAATTTTGGACCAAGTCAGGGGCCTGGCCTTTTGGGGTGGTTTAGGGTTCCCTTTGGACCTGACAATACATAATGGAAATTTATTTAGCTGTAAATAAAAATATGAAATGACATAATTTGCATGTAAATGCATGCAATTGGGAAAATATATATACCTGAGGTAACTCAGGTGCAGAAATAAGAACACGTATACATGGATAGCATGGTATGGTTAAGGGGAAGGTTTTTATTGTAGAAATGTGGAAGAGTCTAGAGCAGAGAGAGAAAGTGGTAGACTGAACATGATCAGCAGACTGGAACTGGCCTTGAGAGAAGCAGGAACAGGACAGGGATAGATAGATAGATAGATAGATAGATAGATAGATAGATAGATAGATAGATAGATAGACAGACAGACAGACAGGAGACCAGAGGGAGGGAATGAAGATGGAAAGAAGGGAGTGAGGGGAGGAGGGGGAGCATAGTCAACATCGCAGGTTTATAAGGAGAAAAAGGTAAACCCATGAGCTGGAGACATTTCCTATTGTAGAGGAAGTAAGGAGGGCAGCATGATAACATGAACTCTGAAATGTATAACATGTACTTGTGATAATGAGGGAGCCCCGGAGGTCAGCATGAACTCTGAAATGTATAACATGTACTTGTGATAATGAGGGATGCCTGGAGGTTAGCATGAACGTTGGTATGCTAACACACACCACAGATAGCTCCTTTGGGAGAAGGGCTTCACAATTGCCTGAGGAATGCTGGATTTTTGTCTAACCACCAGAATTTGGAGAGATGGAATTTCATTTGTACCCTACACACTGTACATTTCCACAATAAAGGGAGATCTTAACTTAGAGGCATTAGAGTCATATGTTTGACTTAGGATACCTATAAAAGCCTTACAACTTAAAAAGGGCTATTGGGGTGAGGAAGCCCTCAAAAAAAAGGCAGATAATTTAATAGCTGTGATATGAAACCAGATGGGGTGGGGGAGTTAAGCAGGAATGAAAGCAGGAAGCTGTGAATCATGAGAGGGTTAATCTTTACATTTTCTTAATCCAAATCATTTATTCCTCAAATCTAAGTTCTAGGTATAATGAGCATAGTAAAAAACTGTGCATTTTAGATTAATAAACATAGCTCAGCCAGGAATTTCACCACACTCAAAGCTGCACCTGATAACCAAAACCTAGTGGCATTGAAGGTCTGGAGAATTTTAGAATTTTAAAATAAGAGCATTTAATAGAAATGTATCAGTAGGAATGTATAATGTATAACCTTTACCTAAAAGGGCATGGAAAACCTCTGTAACAAGCCAAGAATATAGACTAGCCAATTTCAGGAACCTGTTGGCCACAAAGGCCCCCCTAGTTAGGTCCAAGAACATAAGCAGGATATGAGCCATCCGGGTGGTTCCAAGGAATGGTCAGTTATAAAGTGAATAGCATTGACCAAACGACATTCTTGTGAATAATGAGTGTGCAGGATGTTTTCCTTGTGACCCTGACTCAATCAGGGGTTGGGTCCCTTTAGAATTTTCCACTGTTTTTTGTTATGTTTCCTTGGTAACCCCTTCACCCCCCTAGTTTGTGGTTTTTCCCTTTAAAGACCCCTCACTTCCTGTGCTTGGGGTCGAGCTCCTCTGCCCTGCATGGGTAATGAACTTGGCCCCAGTATACTGGCTTCCGCCCAAATAAACCTTGTGTGCTTGCAGCAAGATTGGTCTCTCGTGAGTTACTGGGTGGTCGTGTCATCCCAAGACTTGAGTGAGGGTCTCTCAAGCTCCGGGGTCTTTCAGCATCACTTAAGATAATCAGACACAGGCCTAGAATTCCGTGATGCCAGTAGACAGTATATAAACAGAGACTAAGAGCAATGTTCTGCTTTGAACTTCTGGGGAGATGCCACTTTGATTTGCCCTGTGGCTGGAAGAGTCTCTAGTTTGTAACCTGTCTATTGCTAGAGAAGTCTGAGACAGGCTGACTCCATGACAGGCTTCAAATTGGCAGTCCAGGAGACTAGGCGTAAGAACTGGGCCGATCCAGGCAAGGCCAGGCCTAAGAACTGGGCCAATCCAGGCAAGGCCAGGCAAGTTAGTTACTAGAAACAAAAAACAACAACAACAACAACAAAAACCAAAACACCAGGTTTTAGCCAGAAACTGCCCTGTCATCAGAAGCTGACTAGCCACCTGGCCTGCAGCAAGGGCAATGGGTCAGGAACAGTTTCCAGTCCCCACACCCTGGTAACAGAATATCCTTAGAGATGGAGCAAGATGAAGGTCACCTACCCCAGGATCCCCTAATGTGCTTTAAATCAGGCCTGCGAGCTCACTTGGTTGTCTCTCTGTCTTGGTTAATGGGAAACCCCAGCATGCTGGACTTCTGCAGAATAAAACACTCTTTGTGTTTACACACTATGTGAGTCCTGGGTATCATTCTTTGGTGAATCATGGACCCTTACACAACTTTCAGCTAAGATACATCACTCAATTAAGCAGCCTTACGGACCTTAGGACCACAGGAATTTAGAGTGTGAACTTTTGTGTGATGAACCTCAGCATACTAAAATATAACTTGTGCTATACCAACTATGCCTATCTACCTCCTTGCTCAAGATATTAATACTACTGGAAAACTCTGGTGATTCCCCCCTAACCGCCCCCACCGCCATCTTTCATAGATAAAGAGGGCGGAGGATGCAGACAATCCAGGAAGAACACATACAAGTGTTCTTGATTTCAAGTCACTTCTTAACACTCACTGAACGATTGACAAACCCCAACCAATAAGAAGAAAGAACAGATTAAAGCTCTGAGACCTTCCCCTATAGGGAGATTAGGAGGACTCCAGCAGGCTAATGTAAACAGAGCGAGTGCGCCTGCACAGCAGCGCTCGGTCACGTGGCTGCGGGCTTTGATTTCCGAGGCGCGCAATGCTTGGTCCGCTGCGTTTAGGGACCGGCTGTAAACTTAGGTGGGGTGGGAACTTTTTTTCCGGGGCGGACTCCGCTGCGCCCTGCTGGGCTCGGGAACGCCCCCGTCTGGGTCCGGCGCGGCCTGGCACTCGGGCTCTGCGGCCGACATGGCCCACTGTGGAGCGGGAGGCGCGGCCCTGGCAGGCTTTCCGAGGTCCCCGGGGCTTGGCACGAAGGGGCTGCCCAGGAAAGGGCCGGGGGAGCGGCGCCGGCTGAAGGCGGCGGTGTCGGAGCAGCTTTGCGGCGACGTGCTCAGGTAGGAGGCGGGAGCAGCGCTGCTCACTCCCTCCCCGCCTCGCTCTAGTCCAGAGGTGCCTGAGAGCGCTCGCTGGGCGCCTCCCCAAGGAGGCTCTGCCCGAACCAAGGAACCAGTCTCACCGCACTCACAAGGAGGACAAAAATTAGACCTACACGATGGGCAACAACCAGTTTTTCTAATGCTCACACACCCGCAGTAGCTATTGCTGAGTTCGGGCTGCGCCCAGACTCTGAAAGGCATACCATGTCTTTAAAAAGTTGTAAGAAAAATTATTCAATTAGGAAAACGATTGTTTACTTGAAATGAAGGACCGAACAGTGTGCCTCTAACAGGGCAGCTCAGGGTCACAACTACCATGCTCTTAGCAGGGAAAGCATAATTCTTGCCCTGTCGGTGGGCAAGATGAAAGCGGTCGTGAACTAGGGGGGGGGGGACCCATATTAGTGTACTGAAATTAATTCTGGCAATATCTCTGCTGTGCAAACCTCCCTTCACCCAAGTGGTCAGCCTTGCAGACTCCTGTCTCTATTTAAATTGTTCAAAGTGCAGACTGGGACTGGAACTCGATTTGAAGATGACAGCATATATGAAAATTCATTACCTAAGGTGTGAATATAAGTTAGTAAAAATTTATTCAAGGCCAGCTCTTCCTTAGGCATAAATTAGCCATACCCAGACTCATGCTAAATGTGGGAGTGATTTCTTACTGGGAATGCATATTATTTCTATACTAGTGTAGGTGACGAGAACCAAACGCAGGGCCTCTGCAAGAGCAGTAGTGCTGCTAACCTCCGGATCATTTCTCTGACTCTTATTGTACAAAACTTTACTTTGTTTATTTGGGGTTTGTTGTTTTTTTTTTGGGGGGGGGTTGTTTTTTCTCAATGTAACCCTGGCTGTCCTGGAACTCACTCTGTAGACCAGTATCACAGATCAGCCTAATTCTGCCTGTCATTAGAGGCATCCGTCACCACACCTGGCTTTATTCTACAAATCTTACTGTGAACAACTGTGGAAATTTGGGGATCTTCACATTGGGCCCGTAAGTTTATCAGAAAAAAGCTGAGGTTTTCTTCTTCATAGTCTTCATAGTCTCATTAATAAAATCATTTTAAAAACAGAGTCAACAAGGAAGGTACATATCTTGGCAGCTGCCTGGAAGCATGGGGAAGAGAAAGCTGGTAGGCTCCCCAGTGGAGGACAGGCTCTGTGCGATGTGTGAAGTATTTCCAAAGAACAGTAAGAAAGTCCAGAGTGTATGTGCCAGTGTCTAAAAGAAAAGGATAGAGGAAAAGAAAAACTTGTCTTGAGTTAGGCCTCAGAAAAACAGGCAGGGTTCTGCTGTTAGAGGAGCCTACTTGCCAGAGGTGACTACTCAAACACAATTTATAGCCAATTGAAAGTATTCGTTCCTATTGGCTGGGACCTAAGTGTAGCCCCAAGCATGTAGGTAAGGGGCTTTTAAAACCACTTCCCCTGTATTGTGTAACTGCAGGGGGAGTTTTACACAAGCAAACACTTGAGCAGTTAGCCAGAGGGGAGGTCTTCACAATAGGCAGTTTAACAAAAAAGCTAAATTAGCTAGAATCTCTTGACCTTGGATTCCTACAATAGAGTTGGGTAATTTTTTGTGGGATTCTCTCTCAAGGAGACCAAGTGTTAGTTAAACCTGAAATGGCCTCAGCAAGAATATGAATGCTGTTTTGCTCTATCACAATGGCACCTTGCATCATGCTGCAAGTGGCTGCATT
>NW_022196905.1:100208922-100238312 GCF_008632895.1 Mastomys coucha
AGTATTTTATCCCATTCACATTCCTTCTGGGCGGTATGCACTTGCTACCTGGATTATCATACAATTTCTCTGCAAAAGTTACTTTGCTTAACTAGCACATGAAGTTAGCTTGGGCTTGGTATACAATCCAGTTCAGATGAGATTAAAGTATTGGGATATATGGTAAAAACCAGGGTCATATAAATAGATTTGACTCTGTCCTGGTTAGTTTTTTGTCAACCTGACACAAGCTAGAATCATGGGAAAGAACTCAGTTGAGAAAATGCCTCCCCAAGATCCAGCTGTAAACATTTTCTTAATTAGTGATTGATGGGGGAGGCTACAGCCCATTGTAGGTGGTGCCACTCTGGGCTTGCGGTCCTGTGCTCTATAAGAAAGGCTGAGCAAGCCAGCAAGCAGTTTCTCTCCATGGCCTCTGCATCAACTCCTGTCTCCAGGTTCCTGTCCTGGTTAAGTTCCTGTGCTTGAAAGACCGCCAGAACTGGGGAGATCCTTACTCAAGTCTCAGGATGACGTGACCACCCAGTGACTCACGAGAGACTGAACTTGCTGCAATCACATGAGGTTTATTGGGGATACCGGTCTCGTGACCATGCTGGCCAGAGTTCGACGCCGGGCACAAGAAGTGTGAGATATTTAAAAGGGAAACCCACGAGCTGGGGCGGAGAGAGAGTTACCAAGGAGACAGAACATAAACAGTGGAGACTTTCAGAGGGACCCAACCCAAGGTATTCAGTTAGGGAGGGGAACACATTCATTCTAGGAATGTAATCTTCATCTACTGGTTGACAGGGTGAAGAGTCTCATAAACCACTAGACCTTCATTCTTAGTTTTGCCCTCATTGTGGATCAGCCAGGAGGGGCAGGTATCAGGAACCAGAGCCCTGAGGCTCTCAGTTCCTAGAACTGGCTATTTTATATTTCTGGCTGGCTACATTGGCCCTCCATGTCCTTTTAGGTAAAGGTTATACACCATACATTTGTATTAAAAGCCCTCATTTTAAATTCTAAGATTCTCCAGCCTTTCATGCTCACTGCTTTTTAATCCATGGAACTGAGTAACAGCATATGAAGGTGGTTTGGTTAAAATTGAAGATTATAATAGGGCATTCTTTTTCTACAAAAATGTTTGGGATGGATTCTGAAGATACTTTAGAGAACTGTTGATGTTTCTTAAGAAAAAAAAAACAGAATTAACATCTAGATCTTGGCTTTGTGAAAAGAGAAGTTAGAAACAAGTCAGGTAGGAGATTTTATGGTAGTTGAGGGCTACATGCTGGCAGTGGAAATAGTGAATATGTGTGGGTGAACTGAGAAAGGGAAGAACAGAAAATGGCTACAGATCTTAGTACAGTTGAGAAGGAAGTATATATGCATATTCAGGAGGCTATATCCTGACTACAATTAGACATACACCTGAAGAGATGAGCTGAAGAGAGCTCGGACAAGCAAGTACAGATGAAGGATTGGTGGCATCACCAACTCCCAGGTATCTATCCAGACCAAAGATTGTTCACCGTCACCTCCCACATTAAACAACTCCAGTTACTACCCACACATGTTTTCATTCCATCCTCTCTGTCACCACAGACCCCACCTGGCTCAGGTTCCTGGCGTTGTCTGTTTGTACTGTAAGGCAGTTTGTCCTCCTCACTTCCAGTCCCACTCTACCCAGCTAATGGCTGATAGCTAAAAGACCAATTTGCCTGTGTCTCAGACTGTTGACTCTCCTCTTATAGGGTCTGCATAAGTTCTTTGCCTCTTATTCACCTTCATGTCTTCAATTGCAGTGTCAGGTACCAGGATGTGATTTTGCTTTTAGAAATCCTCTTGCTCTGTACCACTCCCGAAGCACCCTGTGGATCAGTTGGTACCTTGTAAGGAGCAAAGCCAGGAACTCCCTTTCACTTTGTTTTGCTAACCAATGAAAATGTCTTTAAAGATCACACTTAGTAAACATATTTGTGTGTGTGTGTAAAATTTTTTTTTAATTTTTTTATTGCATAATGAGAAAGGTTACATGATTTCAATTTATCTGAATTTGTTAACATTTAAAAACATATTTTAAGTAAATAGAATTAAATCACAATCTTTTTTTCCTTTTGTACCCTAACTCCTCCCAGAGACCCCCCTTCAATACCTACAATATCTTTTTTGTCATATTCTTTAAAATTTATAAAATATTATAACAATAAAAATGAGTATTATAAAAAATTGTTTGATATTAAACAACAATCAAATTTATTTATTTTTTATTTTTTATTTTTTTTTTTGGTTTTTTCGAGACAGGGTTTCTCTGTGTAGCCCTGGCTGTCCTGGAACTCTGTAGACCAGGCTGTCCTTGAACTCAGAAATCCGCCTGCCTCTGCCTCCCAAGTGCTGGGATTAAAGGCATGCGCCACCACCACCCAGCTACAACAATCAATTTAACAGTCTTATGTAGATGCTTGTCTATGGCAATACTAAAAATACATATGTTTTTCTCAATATAAATTTTAAATAACTCTAAACATATTAACTGTATATTTCAAAATAGTAAACTTATTTTTTAATTTAATTTTTTTTTTACTTATTTGGATGTACTCCCCCTTCTCCTCTGAGCCGGTTGGGGCCTTCTGCTTATACCCCTATGCTGACACTTCAAGTCTTGGCAAGGCTAGGTGTTTCTAATCCCACTGAGGCCAGACAAGTCAGTCCAGTTAGTAGAACACACCCCTCATATAGGCATCAGCTTTTGGGATAGCCCACACTCCAGGACCCATATGAAGACTAACCCTGCACATCTGTTACATATGTGTGGAGGCCTGGGTCTAGCTTGTATATGTTCTTTAGTTGGTGGTTCAAGTTCTGAGAGCCCCAAGGGTCCTGGTTAGTTTACTTTGTTAGTTTTCCTGTGGAGTTCCTGTCCCCTTTGGGGTCCACATTCCTCCTTCCTGTTCTTCCATGAGTCCCCAAGCTCCATCCGCTGTTTGGCCGTGGGTGTCTGTATCTGTCTGAGTCAGCTGCTATGTAGAGCCTCTCAGAGGACAACTTGCTTCTGTCTGGTCACCCAACATATCTTGTAGTCTTGTGTGGTGTCTGTCTGGGGTGGTTGAGGGTCAGGGTCAAGGTGTATATTTGCTATTGAATGTATCATGCCTTTTAATTTTCAGACCTGTCTTTCTCTACTGTGCTTAAAACTCTAGGAGGCAAGCATTATGTTTTAAGCCTTTAGTGGTCTTTATGTTCTTAGTACATAGGTCATTGTACAAAGTACAAAGTACAAAGCATTACAAAATGCTTAGTGGTAACTAAACCTCAGTAGGAGTCTGAAGTGCTTTATATAGGTTATGCTATGATTTGAATATTTGTCCTTTTCAAAGTACAAGTTGGAATTTCTAACTGTCATTGGCTTGTTATTAATTGTCAGTAGGTCCTTAAATCGTGATTAGGCCTTGAATGATCCATTCTTGTGGGTGAAACTGGCTCCCTAATTAAAGAGTGAATTTGGGGCTAGGGAGATGACTCAGTAAAGTGCTTACTGTTGAAGCATGAAGGTCAGAATTCAGAACCCTAGAACCTCCGTAAAAGCTGGGCATGTGGCATACACTGTGATCTTAGCACTTGGAAGGCAGACAGGATGATTTTGGGGGTTTGTTGGCTAGCCAGCCTAACCAAATGAAATAGCTTCAGGTTCAGTGGAAGATCCTGTCCTAAAGTAAAAATGCAGAGGGCTATTAAGGAAGATACTTGATATCAGCCTTTGACCTGCTTGGATGGGTGAGTGCGCACACACACACACACACACATGCAAACACACTTGCAGACACACAAATGCATACATGCACCGTGCAATTGGCCCTCCTTTGGCCTTGCTTGCCCTTTTATCTTCCACCATTCAATAAAGCATGGAACCTCTTACCAGATGTTAGCACCTTGAGATCAGAAGTTGCCTGTAGACCTGAGAGCCAATAAACTTGTTCGTTGTAAACATCATTGTCTGTGGTATACTGTTACAGCAATATAAAATAGACAGGGCAGGCCAGAACAGTAGAAGGCAAAGAGAAAGATGGAAATAAGCTGGACTTCTGCAACACTGGGCCTTTGCTCCAGTCTGCTTTGTCTCTAGCTTTCAGTATTGGGTGAGCCAGTAATCACTCCTTAATGTTTAAGAGTTTTAATTTAAAGAAAATAGATACACTTGCACCTGATATAAGTGGTTTTATAAAATAAAATTTTTTTTCTCTCTTTCTCTCTCTCTGTCTCTCTCTCTCTCTCTCTCTCTCTCTCTCTCTCTGACATACACACACACACACACACACACACACACACACACTACTCTGGTTATCATCTGTTATGGACAGGATTTCCCACTGCTGTTTGGCTACTTCTGGATGTACTTTTGCTGTTTTAAAGCAGTCTAATGTAAACCAGGTGGGCCCAGCTAAAAGAGGCCTAGGATAAGCTTCAAGTCCTGATTCTCTACCTTCAGTCTGTGGTGTGTCTGGAATTCCAGACATGTAGGGATCAAACTGAGGGCCTCTGATATGCAGGGTTGGTACCTACAGGTGGCTATCAGTCAGAATGCTTTCTTACTCACTTTAGAAGGGGTAATGGAGTCAGCAGAGAAGCTGGGTAGGAGAGAGGACAAATTGGGTATATAATTTGAATTTTCAGCAAAATTTTGAGAACACAACACACTTTTGTTGTTAAGTTTTGGGTAAGTTTGATTGTATATATTTTGTTTTATCATAGTTAATGTGCCTAATGTATAAATCAAAATGTATAGCAAGTATGTATGTCTAGGGAAAGTAGCCAGTTTGGTGCTGTCTGTTATGGAGTGGATGAGAAGGTTCTTCTATTATAAAGAACCTGAACATCAGATTTTTCTTCTCCTGGGAACTTGCCACATTAGAAGATTCAGGCCTTGAGCTGGGCATTGGTGGTGCACACCTTGGATCCCAGCACACAGAAGGCAGAGGCAGGTTGATCAGTGAGTTCTAGGCCAGCCAGAGCTACACGGAGAAATCTCAATACAAAACAAACAAACAGACTGGCCTCAGCGTGAGCCTCTAGAGTCCATATCCACACGGGTGAGCGGTGGGGCTCAGCACAGCACTGTTACCTAAAACTTTACTGTGGTTACTTCAAAAACAATCTGTGGAAAAAAACTGACCAAGCCAAAACATGTTTGCAAGGTTTCAAAAGCTTCTGCTCTCTGAAGCATTTGTTTTCTTTAACATAAAATGGATCCATGGACAGGCAGATACTCTTTCTGTATACTAGTGACACATTGTTTTTGCCCTTTGGGAATTCATTATCTAGTGGGGAGAGACGCATAAAAATAATAATGATGCAATGACAGAAATGGTGTAATAGAGTCGTGGGCCTGGTGTAATGGGACTGAGAGAGGAGCCATTAGCCTGCCCTTAGGGGAGTCAGTGTTCCAGGCAGTTTGCCAAGCTTTCACTGTAATGGATATCTTTACCAGTACACGATCCTCCCATGGTACATCAGTGTGATTGCCAGTTATATCCTGCAATACAGAAATCCTCTGAGAATCCATACCTTGATGATACTGGTGATTTGGCATAGTGAAATAAAGTATTTTAAGTATGTAGAGAACAGAAATACATAGGATGAAGAAGCAAATGAATAGATTATGAAATTTTGTTATTTTCTATTTTTTAGTTTATATAAATGTAATCAGTGGGCTTTGCCATAACTATGGCAAAATACACTAGGGATTCAAATGGGTTTACCTCCAGAGTCTTGTTTTGAATAATAGATGAGAACATGATTAATTCTGTTGGGTGGGAATACGAAAGGGCAAAAAAGTGTCATATTCTTGACATCCTAGGCTGCATTTTAGACCTGGTCATTTACAGAACAAAGGCACTAGTTTCTAACCTGGAGCATCTGATATTGTGTCTGGCTCACTGTGCTGACTGTTCACAGTTTTGGTTCAGTTTTAGTATGATTTTTGAACAATTGGTTCATTAATAAAACTCAACAAGGTACATTTTAAAGAAAAATCCATGTGAGTAAGTGTAAGCCTGTCTTAGTAAGGATTTCTATTGCTGCAGTGGAACACCACGACCAAAAAGCTTACACTTCCACGTTGTAGTTCATCACTGAAGGAAGTCAGAACAGGGACTCAAGCAGGGCAGGAACCGGGAGGCAGGAGCTGACGCAGAGGCCATGGATGGATGCTGCTTCCTGGCTTGCTGCCAATGGCTTGCTCAGCCTGCTTTCTTATAGAACCCAGGACCACAGCCCAGGGACCCCCTGGCACTATCCATCAATCACTAACAAAATGCCGTACAGCCGAATCTTATGGAGGCATTTTCTCAATTGAGATTCCTTCTTTCAGATGACTCTAGCATGTGTCAAGTTGACATAAAACTAGTCAGGACAGGGCAGAAAGTAAGTTTTATTACTAGAACTAAGAAAATATTTTAAGGGAGGTGAGATCAACATTTTCTCTCCGGTGACTGTCTACAGTGGGACCAGCCAGGAGCTCTCAGGTTGCAGAATCAATCGGCAGAGCAGCTAGCTGAGACAGGGTCCTTCCTGCCTCTATCTGCAACCCAGGAACTGGGGCTGTTCCACAGCCCTCTGTGCTCGGTTCCTACCAGGGGAGAGATCGTCTCCAGGAGTGCTCTGACCCCCGGGCTCAGAGGGTTATGAAGACTTCATGCAGAGTTGACATGGAAACTTCATAATTCATCAAGCCCTGGCCAGAATATTTATTGAGATCACTGAAGAATTCTAAGCCAACAGAAAGAATACGTAAACTTTCAAAATGACATAAATATACTAACTCTAAAAAAAAAATACTTTAAATGTTTTTACTTCTTTCATGAAGTCTTCTTTGTTTTGACTGCATTTCTAAGTATGCAGGTTATTTTAAGCATCACTAATCCAACTATAACCCTTTTTCCTAATAGGCTTTTAAGGGAAGAAATCCACACAGACACCATTCTTTCTGTCAGTGGCTCGCTGTTCAAAGTGCACAGGGCAGTGTTGTTAGCCAGAGCTCCTGGCTTTCATTCCCAAATCATTGGACACTCATCAAGTGACCTAACAAATGAGCTTGTTCCTGTGGACGGTGTTGAAGCTTCAGAATTTAAAGCATTTTTACAGTAAGTGCCTCATCTGGATTCCTCTTACATTCGAATATGATAAACAGTTGACTTTTTAAAAATGCACATGCATATTCTCATTATGTACACTCTAATAAAATCTATTTATTTGAATGGTTTTGTTGATATTAGAGGCTTAGTATTGGCAGAGGCAAACTCAAGACTGATCCACAGCTCGATGGATTTATATGCCTGTGATTCAGCATCAGAAGTCTGAGGCAGGCAGAAGGATCACAAGTTTGAGGCCAGTCTGGATTGCATACAAAGACTCTATCATTCATAAATGCATAAATGAATGAATGAATGAAGAGTGAGGTCCTGTCTCAAATGAATAAATAAATGGATAAGAACAATTGATCCTGGGCTAGAGGTACAGCTCAGTGGTCAAGTGCATTTAGAGCATGTGCCAGGCCTTTAATCTCCAGTCCTGAGGGAGAAGTGAATTCTACGTTTCCTGGTAGTTTCTTTTCTACCTACCACCTCTTTCCCTTCCCGTGCCTGCCCTCTGGCCCTCTCCCTCACACCCCTCCCCTGCTCTCCAGCTTCCCTTCCCCTACCTGCCCTCTCCCTCACACCCCTCCCCTGCTCTCCAGCTTTGCAGTGGAGGTTTTCTCCTTTCTATTATGTGGGCTCCAGACACCAAACAGGCTGTCAGGCTGGATGGAAGGCACCTTTTTCCACTTGGCCATTTTGCTGTTGGCCCATTTTAAGCTCTAACAATTGCTAGAGTTTTTGTTTTGTTTTGTTTTTGTTGTTGTTTCTAATGTAAAGCACCTATACTTTAAACACATTGTAACTATGCCACGGGCAGGCCAGTCCAGGCCTCCCTCAATCCATGGGGGAACAGGGTCCTAGTCAGGTAGACAAGGCATTGGCGAAGAAATGACAAACAGAAACAGACACAAGGGAGTGCTGTAACTGAATGCAATTTGTACAAAGTAGAAATCAGGCTTATATAGTATACAGAAAACAGGGCATACTACAAAAGTCATGTAGTTAGGAGATGGTCACATCAAGGTCAGTGAGAACAAGCAGCCAGGTGCAAGGCAGAGGAGCAGTGGTGTCTTTCTTCTTGGGCTGGGTCATTCTGGCAGCCCCAAGGTAAACTCTCAGGGTCTGTCTGAGGCAAGTAGCTGAAGGTTGTATTCTAGCATTTCTTGGCTGTAACATAAATAATTAGTGATGGGAGCCCTACAACTTCTAACTTCTCACTGGAAGTAAAACAATTTTTCTTTCTGTGTGAGACTGCTCTGATAATAAGTGCCTAACTGCTATCTCTAACTCTTGAGATGCCCTGTCTGGTAAGACAGCTTCTTAGTAAAAATTCCCAGCTCATTACAGCTAGGAAATCTATTAGGATTATTGAAGCACTGTGAAGGCCAGGAAATAATGTTCAATCTCAGTGTTAGCTATAATGAAATATTTCTTAGGGCACCTTTATGCCTGAATAAAGAAAGCACGCAGATCTCCCCACAGATTATAGCAGAGATCAACCTGGAACACCTCTGAGTTAGGAGATGTCAGTGACTATGCTACCTCAGGAGACAGACTCCCTTTGGAGTCATAATGCCTCTTGTCCATGATCAGGTTTTAACCCTGATACTGTAGACAAGTGCGTGCAGCATAACTATAATTTAGTAATTTTATTTATTTGTTTATTTATTTATTTTTGGTATAGCTGGCTAGCTTGTCATTGAGTTCAAATATCAATTTAAAAATGTATGCCTTTCTCCTAGCACAGCACAACTGTGGTAAGGACAGGCTTTGAAGTCAAGCTGCATCTACCATGTCTAACTCAATGAACTTGTACTGACCACTTATATTTACTTCCTTATCCAAAAAGTACATATACTGAAAATCCCTCATTGACTCATCTTGGGGTTTAAAGGAGATATTTATAATGTTCTTAACACAGTGGTCTGGCACAAATTTTAATGGATATTATTCATAGCAATAGACACTGTAAAATACAGCTGTGGACTGTACATTTAAAAGAAAATCCTGAGAAGCCAGGCATGGTGGCACACGCCTTTAATCCCAGCACTTAGGAGGCAGATCCAGGCAGATATCTGTGAGTTTGAGGTCAGCCTGGTCTACTGAATGAGTACCAGGACAGCCAGGGCTACACAGAGAAACTGTTTCCAGAAGGTGGGCGTGTATGTGGGGGTGGGGGTGGGGTGGGGGTGCAGAAAGAAAGCAAGAGAAGGAGAGGAGGAGGGTGAGGGAAGGAAGGAAGGAACGAATGAACAAATGAACTGGATGGAAGGATGGATAGAGGAACTTAATCCAGCAACTTGGCTGCTCTGGTAAAGGATCACATCCAAAGACTTTCGAGGTCTGTATGATCTGGCCGAAATTCAGACACCCTGGATTATAGTGTTGTCTGTCTGGAATATAGTCATGCCCTTAGTACATAACCTTTAATCTCTTAACAGTGAGGGTAAGGTTAGTTTATAGAAGGAAGCAGCCATGTTTGAAAGTGATGTCTAATTGAGGGACAGGTAAAAATCAGAGAGAGATTTGACAGAATGAGTCAGAGATAGAATATGCCCATCTCACACAAGAACAGCACAGAAAAGAGAGGCTACTAGAGAGAGGTGGGGTGAGAGGGAGGGGGGACAGAGAGAGAGAGGGAGGGGGAGAGAGAGAGAGAGAGAGAGAGAGAGAGAGAGAGAGAGAGGTGGGGTAGGAGGGAGGGGAAACAGAGAGGGGGGAGAGGGGGGGCAGGCAGACACACCCAGAGAGAAACAGAGAGACAGACAGACAGAATGGTGTGTGTGTAGCAGTTTTACCAGGACAGTTTTACAGAGACAGGTTGCAGAGAGACCAAGCTAGACACAGATGAAGACAGAATGAGCCAGGGAATGAGGAGCCAGAAGATTAGAACAGATTGCTAAAGGTAGTATGAAGCCAAGCATAGCAATCCACTGAGAAGCCAAGGGAAGCTTCATTTAATTAATCATCTTAGAAGATTAGATTGTACAGAGGCTAGAAGCTTCCAGGACTAGACCTAGGATAGTTAGAGAAAGAAGCGCTCTGGGCTCAGCCCAAGCTGTGTATTTGCACAGCTTGGGTATGGCTCTTATCCCATCATCTGAGACAACAAATCACAGGGATAAAAGTGACGTTTACAAAGAAGGAAGGAAGAAGGGAAAGGCCTGAGAGTAGACCAGAGCTTATGGGAAACGGAGAGATTACATTAACTTTTATTTGCCCTCATTAAAAGTGATAGGGAATGGAACTGGAGAGTTGGCTCAGTGGTTTACAGCACTTGTTACTCATGCAGAGGAACTAGGTTCAATTCTAAGAATACACATGGTGGCTCACAACCATTCTAACTGGTTCCAGGGGATTCATTACCCTCTTCTGACTTCCATAGGTTCCAGGCATTCACATGCTATACAGGCACACATGCAGACAAAACATTCATACATATAAAATAATATAGATAAGTATATTTTTTGAAAAGGGATAGAGAATAGGCAGGCTGTGGTGGCATACACCTTTAATCCCAGTACTGTGGGGTAGAGGCAGGTAAGACTTTGAGTTTGAGGCCAGTCTGCTCTGCATAGTGAGTTCTAGAATGACTCAGTGTAGTGTGAAGGAAGCTCTGCACTTGGGGACAGGGATGAAGACATCTGTCTTCTACTGTGCATTGTCTTGTTGTGTAATTGCTCTCAGCTTCAGTTTTCTCAGCTAGAATAAGGAAGTTAGAGTAGCTAGTTTTGTGCTTTATCCCATAATCACACTCTGTTAATGCTAAGTAGTCATGGTGGGTCTGTGGTTATACAGACTCCTTGAACTTGGATTGGCTGATAATGTGTACTTCATGAGCCTCCTTACCTACTGATTTGCACATAGAAAGTGCTTATGATGTATTGCCTCTATTCGTTTTTTTAGTAGATTACATTGAAATTTGTCATTAACATAAAGCCTAAAGGGCATATTATAATAGAAAACATTGATTTAGATTTTTCTTTCTTTTCTTTTATATTTTATTTTACTTAACTTTGAGACAGCGTCTCACGGTGCAGCCATGGCTGGCCTGGAATTTGTTATGTAGATCAGGCTGGAGTCACTCACAGGGTTCCATCTGTCTCTGCCTCCTGAGTGCTGATGTTTAAGACATACACTACCACAGCTGGTCTGATTTAGACTTTTTAAAGAAGAAGTTAGATAGAATAGCATTTTGAAGTTTTGTGACAGCTGGGTGGTGGTGGTGCACGCCTTTAATCCCAGCACTTGGGAGGCAGAGGCAGAGGCAGTGGATTTCTGAGTTCAAGGCCAAGCCTGGTCTACAGAGTGAGTTCCAGGACAGCCAGGGCTACACAGAGAAACCCTGTCTCAAAAAATCAAAAAAAAAAAAAAAAAAAAAAAAAAAAAAAAAAAGGAAAATTGAAGTTTTGTGACATGAAATACAATCCTCTGTAATTGTTTTACTTTATCCATGAAGTTCTAAAACTCTCTCCTGTGCTCCGTACTCTGTAGTCAGTGGTGTGGCGAGTATAAAACAAAGTTCTGAAACTCTGATTCATCTGTCGTTTGGAAACCAGACTTGCTCATCACCTCAAGATTAAAGTTTACCTTCAGATCGTAAAGTAGTATTCAATTTCCAGAGAAGATTTCACAGTGTGCTTGCTTATTGTGAGAGTGTGTGTATCCACCTGAAGGAAAGAAAAAGACCTTAGTGTTCAGTTTGGCTTAGTAACTGAGAACTGCTCCCATACGGTGCAGTCAGCTTAGCACAGGCCCAGCACGGAAGCTTCTCTTTTCCCTCTGCTACAGCTCTTGTTAGTCAGGGTAGAGGTGGGTGGTAGATTCTTATTTAGCTGTGCTTTCTGCATTTTGGGTGGGTATTTAATCTAGGGCTTTGTTCATGCTAAGCATACATTCTACCACTGAGATACATACTCCAGCTATGTATTTATTTTAATTAATTAATGTATTTATTGAGAGGCGATCTTGCTAAGCTCCCTAGTCTGTCTATGAGCTCTTGGACTCAGGTGGTCCTCTTGCCTGAGGTTACAGCAGCTGCCACTCAAGCTGTAGCCATGTATCCTTTAAAAAATATTTCTGAGATTATAGTTACAACATTTAGCCATGTATTCTTGATACTTTGGTTTCTGGAGTCTCCCTGAGTTTCTTACTATATGAGAGGAGAGACTGCCCTTCCCAAGGTTAGCTGATTCCTAGATGCAGCCTGTGACCACATCTTTCATTTGCAAACCAGCACACAACAACATACCTTCTTTTTTCCATCTGGTTCTTACATTCTAACATTCTCTTTTAAACACCAGGCCAGGTAGCAGATGGTGAGAGATCAGCCCTTACTCAAATGCTCGCCCACACTGATTCCTAATCCTGTTCAGGTGCCACCTCATCTAGCTCATTCCCTCCCACAGAAACCACAAGCAAGGCTTTTGTTTGTGCTTTCTCATTTTCCTCCCTCCTGACCAACTCTGGCTTTCCCAGATGGCCCTGTGTGGCATGCATGTGAGTGTGCATATCCACGCACCTGCAGGGGCCAGAGAAGCAGCACGTGTTTTCCTCTAGCCCTCTACCTTACTCGCTTGGGACGAAGTTCCTTACTAAATCAGAGGTTTGCCAGTTTGGCTAGGCTGGCTCCCCAGCAGACTCCCAGGATGCAACTGTCTCCATCCCCCAGTAGGTTATAGGAATGTATAGCCATGCCAGCTTTTTTATGTAGATTCTGGGAATCTGAACTCAGATCCTTGTGCTTGTGCAGCAAGTGCTCTTGCCCACTGAGCCAGCTCCCCAACCCCTCTAGTCTTAAATCCTGCAAGTCCTCCACTCTTACAGTCTTGCTTACAAATTACAACCATGCCAAGAGACCCACTGTAATCTCATGGCCATCAAGGAGGCACTTGGTGCTAAGTAACCATCAGCCTCATATGCAGCTTTTGTTCTTCATTCTGTCTGCACAGTGAGTAATACTGAGTTTCTCTTGTCCCACTACTCCTGATTTCCTAAAGTAAATCTTCACTGGTTGTGTTGTATAATCCTGTTCATATGTTGCTGGGTTCAGTTTGCTGTCAGCTTGTTGAGGGTGTTTTCCTTTTCATTTCCTTCCTTTTTTCCTTCCCTTTCTTTTTTCCTTTTTTTGAGACAGAGTGTCTCTATGCAATCCTGGCTGCACTGGAGCTTGCTGTGTAGACCAGGCTTTGTAGACAGAGATCCTCCTGCCTCTGCCTCCCCAGTGATGGGTAAGTAGGCTGCACTGTGCCCAGCTGAAGATGTTTTCTTATAGTAATCATGAACAGTGGCTTGTTTTTTCTTTTCTTATGATTTTTGTCTTTTTTACCTTTGTCTACTTTTACTCAGTAATACTGGATGTCAAGAGTGAGCTGGGACATATTCCTTTTCTACTTTTTTGTAAATAAAAATTGTGAAAGATTTAATTCTTTAAGAATTTAGTAAAAGTTACCAACCAGGCCATCTCGTCTTGGTTTTTTGTTTGTTTTTGTTTTGTTTGCAGGGCCTTGTGCATGCTAAGCAAGTGCTACATCCTCAACACCACACACCCTGGAAGTGATGGTACACAGCCATAACCCCAGCAGGTGAGAGATGGAGGCAAGAAGAACAGAAGTTCAAATGCCACTCTCTACAACATATCGAGTTCAAAACCAGTGTGGGATACAGGAGACCCTGTCTCAGAGAAAAAAAAAATTACCTTTATTTTAGTTAATATTTTATATTTTGTTTTTTAGGATTGTGTATTCATCAAACAAAAGCATAAAAAACTATGAAGAGGAAATTCTTAAAAAAATGAAAGTGGGAAGCGTAATGCCAGAAAAGGGGCTGGACGTCAGCCTCCAGCAGTGTAGAACTTCGTCTGACTGTTTTCTTGGGAAACGCAAAATTCCAGAGGATATTACTGGTGGAAGTGACAGCTTTATTTCCAAGGGTGAGATGTTTGTTGGATTTTCATAAAACTTTATAGCCCTGGGCTTAGATATATTCTGAAATAGAGAAGAGCATGCTGTGGAGCTGTTCTATCAGGCCTTGTTTCTTTTAAGGGGCCTGGAGAAGGGAAGCGGTCCTGCAACACCTTCCTGTTTCCCCGAGTAATTACTGCAAATACAGTTACGTATAGTTCCTCATTGTCTCTCCAAGTATGTCAGCCTCAGTACTGCTGCCTCCCTCCATTTAGTGTGTTCCAACAAGAAGAGAAGTTTTAGTATACAGAAAGCTAGTTCCAACATAGCATAGATATTCCTCAAACTACCAGGAAACACAAAAGTTGCCACAGCATGAAAACTTTGTCTTGAGGCATTTAAAAAAGAATATAATCTTATAAAAATGATAATCAGTTTTACTGGTTAAATGGTTAAGAAACACATAAATTGTTCATAATGTTCATTGTACATAAATACTACAGAGCATGTGTTATTGCATCTTGAAAATGACTTTTCTTATGGAAATAGGCACCAAATGTTTGTAGATTGAAAGTTAATTATTAATTCATAGAAAATGGAGATTAGTTAGATAGACAGACATTCCAACAGGAACCTGAGACCTTTGGATCAGACAGTAGACCTTATATTATTCATTGACCACCTTGGTGCCATTTAATTGACGTTAAATCCATGAGACACTGTAGTGAGGCCTCATGTTACCATGCCTGCGCAGTGAAATTGCACTACAGAAAAACCAGCAACACTCCCACCAAACTAAGAAATGCCAAGGGTTTACACATAGGACATGATTGTGTAATATCTTATTACTAGTGTTTTATGAGGATCAACAGCCAAGCTGATTGAATCTCGGTTAGAATTTGCTCTTATTATATTCATAACACCTAATTATGAATAAATGAGTAGATAGTCTTGATTTTTGAAGTAGGCCTGTTCATTTGTTTAATCTCATTTAGTCTTTCAGAACTCTAAGAAGCAATTACAAACTGATTTTGTTATTTTATACCCAGTGATTATAAGGGACAAAAGGCCCACAGAAGAATGGACAAGTTAGTGTCTGATAGCTAGTTGTCCTGCTGACAGAGAGCTCTGCCAGGGTCACACAAGAGTTCTTTACCGTGGCCAGTGAACCCTGAAATCCCCTACACTCTGAGATATAGTCCCATTAATTGCTTGATGTTTTCCCCAAAGAAGTGTGCTCTGACGCAGTGTTTTCTGTACTAGCTCCTTACTCCTGAGATGCCAATCCAGTCATTATCATAGCTTTTCATTGAGGACCTACTTGTGTTACATTTAAACATAAAAGTAAAGGAGACAGTGGTCCTGCTATCTCTAGTTGGAGATAGTCAGGTTGGTACAGGTTGTTCAGATAATACAGATAGAGCACATATAACCTGAACTACATGTCCAGAGAAAGTTGCATGGTGCAGGCAATTTCTTTTGCTGTTGTTTTGTTTTACTCTAGGGATCAATATTAGTTTACACTGTTAAGCAAGTAGTCTAATGCTAAGTATGTCTCCAGTCCTGTTCACCAAGTTGCCAGGCCTTGAACTTACCCTGAAGCCCACGAAAGCCTTATGCTTACCATCTTCCTGCCTTAACAGGAATTACTGGCCTATGCAGGCCTGCACCATCAGGCTCTTCCGGAATATGCTTTGGTTGAATCCCAAAGGAAAAAAATTAATGGAGCAAAACTACTTAAGGGAATGATAGTCTAGGGCAAAATACAGGACTGCCTGCCTAGAAGCAGAGGAAAAGTGGGACATGGGCTTATTTATTTATAATGGGAACAGAGACCGCTAAGGTACAGGCAGGATGCAATTAGAGACTTGAGCTTGTGAGAGTCACACAGGAAGGGTAACTATGTTTGTCCAAAGTAGAGTAGTTATGAGAGAGTGAAAGGCTTGCTGGAAATGTATTTATATCTTGTTATTCACAGGGGATTGGTTCCAGGGCCTTCTGTCACCCAGGACACCAAAGCCTGTTGATGCTTACATCCTCTATATGAAGAGCATATATGTATGATTTCTACATCTTCTGTATGCTTATTTTTCTAGGTTACTGAGACTACATAATACAGTGTAAATAGTTCTTACATTGTGCTTTTTAGGGAGTAATTACAAGAAAAAAACCAGTCAGTGCTTGTTCAACTCACTTGTAACCACAGTCTTAACTATATAGTATGTTAATTTGAGCACAGTGAGCTAATGTGCACATGCCAATGAATGCTGGTTATCTTGAAGATTTGTGAATTGACTGGAGGTTTCATTTGCATGGGAATCAGGGTACTGCTTATTATTTGACAAATTCAAGTGTTCCTGTTGAAACTTTTCTGGAATTCTGGAATTGTTTGTTCATGTGTATGTGCTTGCATGCATGCATGTGTGCGTGCAGAAGAAGCCAGAAGAGGGTGTCAGATCCACTGGAGTTAGAAGTGGTTGTAGACTACCTGATATCAGTGCTAGGCACTGAACCCTGGTCCTCTGGAGGAGCTTCTGGTGCAATTATTTTAACTTGCTTTGTTTCCTTCCTTTTTTCTTTCTTTGTGAGATGTGTATGTTTGTTTGTTTTGGTGAAGATGGTGTTAGAGCATGAGCCCAAGACATTTCTTTCTTTGTGAGTTTTATTTTTGTTTTTTATTTATTGGCAGTGGTGCTAGGGAATGTGTGCAGGGCCTTGCTTGTGTAGGCAGGTGTACTGCTATTGAGCTGTGCCCTGCACTGCCCAGAGGCTAGACTAGTTTAGTCTTTCTAGAAATTACCACCTGGTCATCTGGGGGAAGCTCCCTAATCTTTGACAAAGAAACCAAAACCATCCAGTGGAAAAAAAGACAGCATATTCAACAATGGTGCTGGTTCAAGTCTTGGTGGTCGGCTTGTAGAAGAACGTAAATTGGTCCATTCTTACATCCTTGTATAAAGCTCAGGTCCAAGTGTTTCAAAGACCTCCACATAAAGCCAGATACACTGAATCTATTAGAAGAGACAGTGGGAAGAGCCTCGAGCACAGGAGCACAGGGGAAAGTTTCCTGAATAGCTCAGGCTCTAAGATCAACAGTTGACAAATGGGACCTCAAAAAACTGCAAAGCTTCTATAAGGCAAAGGACACTGTCAATAGGACAAAACAACAACCTACAGATTGGAAAAAGATCTTTACCAACCCTACATCTGAAGAAGTTAGATTCCAGAGAACCAAATAACCCTATTGAAAAATGGGGAACAGAGCTAAACAGAGAATTCTCAACCGAGGAATGTCAAATGGCCGAGAAGCACCTAAAGAAATGATCAACATTCTTAGTCAGAGAAATGCAAATCAAAACAACCCTGAGATTCCACCTCACACCAGTCAGAATGGCTAGGATAAAAAATTCAGGTGACAGCAGATGCTGGCGAGGTTGTGGAGAAAGAGGAACGCTCTTCAGTTGCTGGTGGGATTGCAAGCTGGTACAACCACTCTGGAAATCAGTCTGGTGGTTTCTCAGGAAACTGGAAATAGTTTTACCTGAAGACTCAGCTATACCACTTCTGGGCATATACCCAAAAGATGCTCCAACATAATACGGGTAGTTCTGAACTGCTCTGTTGGTGCCTGGATCTGAACCCAGGCTCTACAAGAGCAGCAAGTGCTCTTAGCCATTTAGCTGTCTCTCCAGCCCCCAAAGGGTTGAACTGACTAGATTGTGCTCTGGATGCTCAGTTGAAAGTAGACTGTAAGGATCAAGTTGGATCTGGGTAGAGCAGTTGATGTGCTGAGTGGTGGCTGGATTATTATATGGAGAGTGGTCCACATAATTCTTTCATTGTAGTTTGTACTGAATGAACTTGATTAGTAGAAATCTGTTAAGTAACTAGTCCTCAGCAGATATGGTTTATTAAAATACAATTTTGAGAAGAAGTAAATTTAGCTGAGTTTTGTTTAATAAGGAACAGTTAGTGAGTCAGACAGCACCCAGAAGCAAACTGGGCGGTTCTTAGAGAGAGATGAGAAAGGGAGGCCTGGCGAGTTAGTCCTGAGAGGAGCTAACAGGAAGTTGCCCTTCAAAAGTCTTTATTAGGAGAAGGTGCTGAGACCATGGGAGTCACTGTCAGGCCTTAAGGTAGAAAAGCATTAAAACCACAAGCAACATAAATGGGGTCAGAAACAGCAAGGAGCTTCTCTGTAAAGCCCTGAGAGAGAGTTTCCTGAAAGGGATGGCATCAAGCGGTGTGAGAGAGCCACTGTGACAGGCAGAGAAGTGCTGTGAACAAAGGAAATACCAGACTTTGTCAGTTTTTAGGGGCTGGTAGGAACTTTCGCACTGTGTATTTTGGGGTGTAATAGCCTAATATGACAGGACAGAGGAGCCAGGCACCATGGATCAGCGGCTCAGTTACTTTTCAGTTGCTGTGGTAGAATACCCTGCAAACGGTTTATTTCAGATTTATTTGGCATACTGCCCCTCAATATGGGGAGGCATGGCAGAGGGCCTAATGCCAGCCTCTCAGGAAACAGAATGACTGTATTTCATCTGTGCATAGGAAGTGAGGCCAGGCTATGAAGCGTCAGAGCTTGTCACCAGTGATGTACTTCTTCCAGCAAGGCCACCCCTTCTAAAGGTTACATAATATTCGCAACACACCAACTAGGGGTCGGGGGTTCAAATGCATGAGCCTGGGGTGGGGATGGAGGAATATGACACACACATTTCATAGTCAAACCATAGAAGCTGGATACTAGTTAGATCACAGCACACCAAGGGAAAGAGCTGCAGGGACAGACCCAAGACCTAACCTGGAGCATGGAGATCAAGTACAGAAAGAGCACGACTGGCTACAGCTACACCTTGCCTTCTTTGGCCCTAGTCTGATCAGTTGGCTGCTTATGATTGGGTTAGGTTTGGCTGCATTACCAAAAACACATACTTTAAGTTAGGTTTTACTTGCCAAGTGAGATGGCAGTTCATGATGTGGGACCTCAAAGTATGGAAATAGTCTTGGGTCATATTTGATTTAGTACAGAGATATACCAGTGATCTCTATCATATCTGTGAAGTATGATAAAAAATTTATTTTACTTTCATTAGTTTTTTCTTTTATTATGTATATATTTATTATTATATTTTACTTTTACCTGAAAGGTGAATCTTTGGAAGAAGTTTTTTTAAATCCTTATTTCTCTATATGTCATCATGTCTTCATTCTATTTATAGTGCTGACTTCACAGTAAGCACTTCACATTTTCTGTTAATTTCCATTGCCTACATGTCATGCTAGCCATAGGTTCATGAGGTAGCATAGGCTACAAGAAAATGTCTGGGATAATCAATTTGTTACGAGAAAGATGGGAGAGTGGAGCTAGAGAAATGGCTCAGTGGTTAAGAGTGCCTGATGCAGAGGACCTGAGGTCGTTTCCCAGCACACACGTCTTGTGGCTCAGAACCACCTGCAGCCCCAGATCCTGGTGGCCCCTGCCACACACATGCGCATGAGCACATCCACCCCCCATCCCCCCCACATGCCTGCGCACACGTGTGCAGACACAAAAAGATTCCCTTAGGTTTATGGTTTGGGGGGTCTTCACCTTTCCTCTGGTACCCACAGTGGACCGAGCACACTGGGCAGAAGCAGAGGAGGAAGAGGAGGTGCTGATCAGTTGGCCGAGGGACTGCCTTGCATGCAAGAAGTCCTGGGTTTAATTCCCAGTGCTACACAAACTACATGGTGACTTAATCCTGTAAGCCTAGCAGACTGGAACTTAGAGGCAGGAGAATCATGAGTGAATGTCATTTATATCTGTGTAGCTAGTTTGAGGCCAGGGTCTGACAATTCATTTCAGGTGACGGAAGCACTTCTCACTTGTTCCCACACTGTCAGTGTCCACAGTCTCTCTAGTAGAACTACAGCATATTCTAGGCCTTTTACAGATGGACCTCTGGAGGCCAGTCAGTGTCCAAGCAATGGCTTAGGAGGCAAGGAACATCAATAGTGCAGACATGTCTCTTGCTAATGCAGTTAGTCATGAAGTTTATTATTGATATATAGTATTGTCATATATGAATATATTTCAAGGTATATTTAATTAATACATATTTCAAAAATAGGAAATATATGTGATTTTAAAGTTTTTACTTTATTTTCAATTTGCTGCTTAAGTATTCTAGGTAATTGAGAAAATTATGAAGAAACCTCTTGCAAGCATTAGAAAATGAAATTTGAGGATGTCTAAAGGAGCTGCTTTTTTGTCTTTTAAAGATGGTTATGACCTGGAGCCTGCATCTCAACTAGGAGAAGACTTGTTGAGGCTTTACATGAATCGGTATTATCCTGACATTGATATTTGTGTTGATGGAAAAAGCTTCAAAGCTCACAGGTAGGGAGACTGATTGATTTGGTGTTGTGACATTGGTTCAGAGAAGAGTGAGAGGTTTTACAGCCACAGTTCCTGCAGACACAGGGCTCCACAGCGGCTGTTCAGGGTCAGAAGCTGGCCATCAGATAGGCTTCTAACCTGCAGGCTCACATATGCACAAGTTCCAGTCTAAGCAGATCTGCTCAGATCCACGTGAACCTAAGATTTCATCACAGAAGAAAGTGTTCTGCCTAAAATAGGTTTAAAACTCATGGTACCAGAAAATGTAGTTAAATGCAGTTTTAGTTTTATGGGCATTATAGTAATATTTGTATCAATATAATAATAAACATGTAATAAAATAATTTCTACATGAATAGCATATATTGTATTGAATGCACTTTGGCTCAAATTTTGTGATTCTAAATAGAGGATGCTTATGAATAACATTGACTAGGAGGTCTGATGCTACATTGTACTTAGAAAAATATTTCGTGCTTTAGACTTGACTGCTGAGATAGCTCAGGCTTTTTAGATTTCAAATTAAAGCCTACTCATTGTTTTGCTCATGTTCTTTTGGTTGTCAAGTACCTAAAATCTGCTTAACAGAAGAAAAAAATTAACAAGAAATAGAAATTGTTTGTTGAAACTGGAGGGAAAGAAACAAAGGCAGGTTTCAACTGTGTATGAGAACTAGCCAGAAGTCTGAGGGACCAGACAGTTCTCCCTCCACATTTCAAATAGGAAGGTTGATAGGAAATTCCTCTGTGTGCACCTATAGAGGGAGAAGCAGACTTTGCAGTGGTGTGTGTGTGTGTGTGTGTATGTGTGTGTATCTGCCTGTCTATATTTTGCCAACACTATTTTAAAATTTTACTTCATTTTGTACCCAGTTTTTTCTTGAGGCCAAATGAGCACTGAAGTTGTGTTTATGAAACCCCAAAACTTCCCCTGTCACAGAGGAAAGGCAGAGCCTCGTGACCATGAATATTTGCAGTTTGTCCTCAGTACTTACATGTGGCCATTCCCTTTTGTGCCATAGCCTGGACTAAGTTTAGTTCTCTGAGTGGACTAAGAGAGTAATTTCAGGAGCCAGAACTAGAATATTAGGTTTTTGAATCACCAAGTAGGCACTAGGAGCTGAACTTGGGTCCTCTGGGAGAGCAGCAAGTGCTCTTAAGCATCAAGCTGTCTCTCCAGACAGAGCTTCGCAACCTGCTAACTCAGTGACCCTTTAATGCAATTCCTCATGCTGTGCTGACCCCAATCATAAAATTACTTTGCACTACTTCATTCCTGCAATTTGTCTGCTGTTATGAATCATAATATAAATATTTTTGGAGATAAAGGTTTGCCAAAGAGTTCGTGACCCCCAGATTGAGAGCCACCGCCATAGAGCATTAGATCTGGTTTTCATTTATGGTTAGTTTTTTTCACCTTGCGGTAAAAAGGAAATCTGGATTAATAGAAAAGCAATTTCCTAAGGAAATATTCTAAAATATGACCTATTTTACTACCTTGTTTTACATATTATGATAGTAAATTTTGCATCATGTTATCTTTCTGGTTCAAGTTTGAACGTTTAGTTCAAAGTAATTCTGTTAGGTTCAAAGAATTGAGATAAATAACTCAGAAAACACGTATTTGTGAGGAAGCCATATTTTTATCTCTGTCCTTATTTATCCCTTATTTATGCTCTAGTCAGAAGTGAAGGGAATTTTACTAAGGCTGGGGGGTAGCAGGTAAGCCTGTGGTCTTGGAGGTCTTACTCGTTGCTCAGGTTCTCTTTCTGACACTGCTCTCAGTGCTAAGCGGCACACTGCTGCTGATTATGGAGCACAGCTGCATCAGTCTCCTGCCTCGACACCACTTGATTAGCTCATGAATCCTGTCTACGTATTGAGCATTTCTATTTACTCATATTTCCTCCTGGCACCTCAAGGCTACACCTCAATGGCTACTCCCAAACAACCACTCTGTTGCTGACCTCCCATTTTAAAATGTCATTTATTTTAATGTTTATAAGACAAACTGAATGTTATATTTTGAAGGTAATTTATTTTCTGAGTCACATTATTAAGATTCTATCATATTGCCTTATTAAAAAATCAAAGTAGGGATTCCTAATTTTAGCTTCATGACACTCAGAATCTGTTATTTTCTTCTTATCAGTGTTTGGTATTATATTACTAGACATGCGTTCTTGAATTGTAATATTGTCCAATCCTTCTTTAAGATTAATAAGTTCTACAGTACCAGAAGCTCAGTGTGTCACTCTGTGCCAGGCCATTACCTATGCACCTATGCATACATTAGGTGAAAGCCTTTCAGAGTAGTAGGCTTTAGTGAGTTAGTTGTTCTTTCTGAATTTGTATTCTGATTTCACCATTTATTAATAATAGTGGGGAAGTTCTTTAATCTCTCGAGTCTCAATTTCTTCATTTGTAAAAGTAAAAGTAGTAATAGTAGTAAGTATAGAACAAGAGGCAGTGTGAACTGAATCAGATATTCACAAAACACACACCTTTGTGTGGCTAGCATATTGTAGCACTTTGAACCAAGTGTTAGCTGCTCTATGTCCACACTAGATGTCTGGAGAAGCACAGCATTGTCTGGGACACCTTCCTCTCTACAGCAGACTACGGGGATGCTACAAGACAAAGAAGATGTAAGGTGCCCATATTTATTTGGTTCTTCATAGAATAAATTTGCTATTCCCTGTATTTACAGGGTTCATACTCAATGACACATTTATATATATTTAGTGAACTAATTATAGAATTTCTCATTACAAAAGAAGGTCATTAACATCTTAGTATTAACTATTTTATTAATGGTGGTTTGTCAACATGAGAGGTTTAAAATAATACTAGGATAGGCAAGCAATAGACGAAAAGAGGGGAAATCCTTGGTGCTACTAGCCTTTGAGGAGGTTGTGAAGGGGAAACTAAAAGCAAAAAGAGGCACTAGGTATCTGAAACAAAGGAGGCATGCAGACCAGAGACTCTGCTGAGCTCCGCTTCAAGCTCCCAGGTACCCTCTGGAAAACTTGCTGCCACACTGAGCTGAATGCACCTGCCCAGCAGGTCATTTTCTACTTAGCCTTTCCTTTGTCTTAAGTTTGTACCTTCCGGAAAAATAAATTTGGCTAAGTAATGAATTCCAGTGTGATTTTTACCTCCAGTGTAAAAGTGAACTGTAGATAATACTGCTCATGTTTAAGGAAGGAAGCTTTGAGCTTTCCTGGTCATACTCTCTTCAATCCGATGGAGATGATGAAGGAGAACACCAGGGATCTCAGAGCAACAACAGTTTAAATGTTTGGAGGGGAACAGGCAGAAATGTGGCCCTCTGTCCTACCCAATAAAGCTCTGTAAAATTTTTAAAAAGAAGTTTGTACCTTCCAAAATTTACTTGAGTATATTCCCATATATCCATCCCATTTGGATTGTCATTTTGATGCCATAAATTGATAAGTACTGTATAATCCAGCAATGTGTAGAATATAAAAAGTTGTCATTCCAGGGGCATCTGAGGTGGGTGCTCTGGAAATATGATTAAGGAAGGGGCACTTAAAGCCTGCTGTTGAGTTTAGTTTACAATATAAAGTGTAATGAAAAGTGCTGAGATGTAGCCAGTACCACACTCAGATGAATTCACCAAGGTTTTAACCCATTTTTCATTTTAGAGAAATTTGAGCTAGAAATCATGATAATTACATGTATCATTCTTGCAAGAAAGAAGAGCCCCAATGAGTGTATCGTTTTTAAAAAAAGATTGGCTCTATAGTGAAAGGCAAAAAGTGTGAGGGACTTTTTTGGAGATGCTGTGGATGGAACCCAGAGCTCTGCCACTGAGCTGCCTTCTCCACCCTGCATGTTCATGCCACATAATTGTCTGTGATGGCTATGATGTGCACAGCTTGTTTTAAAATCCTGATAGTTTTAATTAGTTTAGTTTAGGTTTTTTTTTTGTCAGAGTTTCTCTGTGTAGCCCAGGCTGCTCTGGAACTTTCTCTGTAGAGCAAGTTGGCTTTAAACTCATAGAGATCCTCCTGCCTTTCCTCCCCAGTGTTGGGATTAAGAGTCATGTGCCACTACTGCTCAGCTAGTTTTGATTAATCAGCTGTGAATTTGGCTATATTGTATCATTAGATAGGGCATTTATTTTACTTTACAATTTAACGTCAACAGGCTGTCCCATGAAAGCTGCAATCAAAAGATAATTCTCTAAAATATTTGTTACAAAGTAGGGTGCATAATGGTGATGTCTTCAGAAAGTATCTACACACTTCTGGGTTTGAGCCTTAATCAGTTATGTGGAGCTAAATAAAGCAAGGTCTACTTTTTCCCCACCTCCCTCCCTCAAAGCAGGAGGACTTAAAAGTTATCTCCTTGAGAGCCCCCTCTGAGTAATCCAGGCCACTGTTCCGCATGGAGTAGTGAATCTAGTTCAGCTAACATTAGGAAGTGTGGACTAGCATTGCACTGAAGCAGCAGCAAGGGGAAGTGAGGGCATCTGGATACAGCCCGAAGCAGCATTGTCAGTTCAGATCAAATTTAGTCAAAAGAAGAAAATAGTTTCTGACATGTTGGAAACTAAAAAGGATGTTTCAAAGATTCTTAATACACCATGCATTCATGGCACTGTTAACTGGAGGCAGATGTCCTAATTAAAAAGGAGTCTTTTCTAAGTTTCTATTTTAAGGTCAGAGTAATCACTTATGCCTTAGACGCTTTTGATGCTTTCTCTGAAGAGAGCTAGCATGCTGTGAGAATTCAAGTCTTGTGATGCAGATGCAGGATTATATTAGATTGCAGGAGGTATGCATATTGAATATGAGAGAGCATGGGGGAGGCCGGAGAAGCCCAGGGGTGCTGGACTCCAGTGCTGAGCTGACCTTGGAAGAAGGAATGGCCTGTGTGCACCTTAGGCTGCTACATGTGTGTGTGGATGTCCCCACAAGGCTCTTAGAAAATGTCCAAAGCCTGTTGCCCAGGCAGTTAGAGGCACCTTTCTCCTCCATTCTGCTCAGCTGTGGCAAGAATGACTGACTCATGAGGAGATGGTCTTGGGATCTGTGTGCCTTAGATTTCAGAGTGCTGTTACACAGGTCAGGGGTCAGAGGCGTTGTCTTGACTGTCCACACCAAAGTCATGACATGCCATTCATTTGTGTAACTTTACAGTGAGGCTTGGCCAGATAAACGGTATCCGTAGAACATTAGAATTCTAATGGTATTGTTCATTAAAGCTTTTTGATGCATTGGGCATGGTGGTGGATTGGGCTTGGTGGTATATATCTAATTGCAGCACTCAGGTGGCTGAGGCAGGAAAGTTACCAGGTGTTTGTATCCCATCCCAACCAGCCAGTTGAAGATAAACCTAAGAAACGTAGTCAAACCCATCTCAAAAACTATTCTGGGGGCTGGAGAGATGGCTCAGCGGTTAAGAGCCCTGACTGTTCTTCCAAAGGTCCTGAGTTCAAATTCCAGTAACCACGTGGTGGCTCACAACCACCCATAATGAGATCTGATGCCCTCTTCTGATGCGTCTGAAGACAGCTATAGTGTACTTATGTATAATAACAAATAAATAAATAAATGAATAAATAAAATTAAAAAAAAACTATTCTGTAACAGTTGTTCAATGTGCACTCATAGACTGTGCGTGCTGCTGAGACCAAGATCCATAAGGGATAAGGGTGACACACACAGAGTAGAGCAGTGCACACACAGGTCTCACAGTGAGATTACTGTAGGAGAATAGGCTGCCAGGGCAGGCATCCTGAAGGACTGTCCAGTACACTGCTAACCTTGGTCATCTCTACAGGACTGGGGTTGAAGTAAAAAGGGGCCAGTGAGGAACTTAAGACCTCATTTATACAGTTCAGTGCTGAGCTTTTACAGACGTCTTACAATTTAAAATCTTGTTTTCGACTTTCCTTGCTTTAGGAAGGAATCACTAACTATGTTTGTAATCTGTCCATGTAGACTCAGTCATACTTTACAGACTCTACCTTTATCCTATCTTAAGCTTTTGTTTTTCTTATTTGAGATAAAGTCCTGCTCTGTAATCCTGGCTGGCTGATCTGAATTCTTCAAGAGGACTGGCCTCAACCTTGTCTCTCTTTTTGTTTCTGCCTTCCTAATGCTTATGTTACAGGCATGTAACAGGGTTTCTCTGTATAGACCTGGCTGTCCTGGAACTCACTCTGTAGACCAGGCTGGCCTCGAACTCAGAAATCCTCCTGCCTCTGCCTCCCAAGTGCTGGGATTAAAGGCGTGCGCCACCACTGCCTGGCTAAAGCAGAGTTCAGTGATTTGATCCTATGAGTCTCTTTTCTTCTATTTTCTTTCTTTCCCTCTGTGTGCGTGTGTGTGTGTGTTTGTGTGTGTGTGTGTGTGTGTGTGTGTGTGCGCGCGCGCGCGCGCGCGCGTTGCATTTTCTTACACATGTGGTTCCTGTAGATACACTTGAAAAGGTCAGAAGTCAACCTTGACTATCTTCCTCTGTTGCCATCCACCTTCTATTCTTTTAAAATTACATTTATTAGTGTGTATGTGCATGTGAGCATGCCATGGCAAGTTGATAGAGATCAGAAGACAGTCTGTGAGAGTCAAGTCTCTCCTTCTACCATGTCAGTCCCAGAGATTGAATTAAGGTCATTCAAGCTTGGCAACAGTGTCTTTACCTGCTGAGCCATCTTGTCATTCCTCCACCTTGTATTTTGAGACAGGTCTCTCACTGAAACCTGGAACTTTCCATTTTAAGTAGACAGGCTGGCCTGCAAAGCATACAGTATATCTGCTTATATCTCCCCAGCCCTCTAAATACTCCAGTTTACTAATGTGCTCCACTGTGTATGGCCAGAAGAGGGCGTAAGACCCCTAGGACTGAAGTTATAGATGGTTGTGAACCACCACGTGGGTGCTGGGAACCAAACCTAGGTCCTCGAGAAGAGCAGCCAGTGCTCCTAACCACTGAGCCGTCTCCACAGAAAGTGTGGGTGCTGGGAATCCTAGCACAGGCCTTACACGTGCATGCCAAGTACTTTATCCATTGAGCCTTCATCTCAGTATCTTTTCCCAAGAGAGAATTTAAAAGCTAAAGGTTTTCTTCTGGTCAGTGCCTTAGCCAAGGGACACAATTTTTGTTTTGTGCTAGGGACTTGTTTTGGGTTTTGAGATGGGGTCTCATTTTGTAGCCCTGACTGGCCTGGAACTCACAGAGACCCATCTGCCTTTCTCTTGAGTGATGGGATTAAAGGTGTGTGTCACTGGATCTGATGATACATTGTATTTTTTTTAACTTAAACCTAATTTTAACTTTAAACCTAATTTTTAAAAGTTCTTCTTTACCAATGAACTATGTTTAGCTGCCACGAATTAGGGAATTTTTCACTATAATTCCATCACTGATTTCTAGTTTAGGTCCATTGCAGTCATAGAACAGACACTATTCAGTTGAGTTAAATATAAACACTCTTCTGATAGCACAGAATGTCTGTCTTAGTGAAAATGCTACTGTTCTTGAAAGAGTTATATATTGTGCTTTTTGTCCTCTCAAAAATCTCTCTCCATGGCTGGCAGATGGCTCAGTAGTGGCTCATAACCACCTGTGGGGATCCAGTGCCCTCTTTTCAGGCACAGCACATACATGATGCACAGACATGCATGCAGACACCCTCCCTCCCTCCACACACTGACTTCTAGTCTGTTGGTCTGCGCTGCCCTTACATCCACACCACAATAGGTTGATGATTGCTGATTTCTATTAAATAACATTGTGTTGTTTGAAATTATGCCTTCTATTTTTTCATTTTTTTTCTTTTTCTTGTTGCTTGTTTGATGTCCTGCGTGTGTACTAAAAACACTTGATGAATCTAGAATTAAGGTAAAAAGTTAAGTTAATAGACTCTGAGTTTGTCCATAATGTTTTGTGTAAGTTTAGTATACAAGTCTTGAATGTTTTTTGGTTTTTGTTTTGTTGTTGTTTTAGCTACAATTGTTCCTATTTTTTTGACCCCTTTTGATATTAGTAGAGTGGAATTTTTACACACACACACACATACACACACACACATTGTTCATTATTATACTGTTTTATTTCTGGATGTTTTCTTGCCATTTTTTGATACTTTACTGAAAGTTTACACTGTGACCTATGTCCTAATTAATGTTTCTATTGCTGCGATGAAACACTGTGACCAGAGCAACTTGGGGGGGGGAGTTGTTCGCTTACACTTCCACAGCACTGTTCATCACTGAAGGAAATCAGGACAGGAATTCAAACAGGACAGGAACCCTGAGGCAGGAGCTGATGCAGAGGCCATGGAGGGTGCAGCTTACTGACTTGCTCCAGCCTGCTTTCTTATAGAATGCAGGACCACAGTCCAGGAGTGGCTCCACTAACAATGGACAGGGCCATCTCACATCAATTACTATTAAGAAAATGCCCTACAGGTTTGTCTATAACCCAGTCTTACAGAGACATTTTCTCAGTTGAGGTTTTCTCCTATACAGTGACTCTAGCTTGTGTCATATTGACATGAAACTAGCCAACACTGACATGTGACTCTTGGGTGATATTTTAATATAGATAATTCTTCTCTTGCTTATAGGTGGCAGGTAGACTTGATCACTTTGTGTTGTCATTTTTTGTTTTTAGCTATTATATTGGGTTCTTCCAAGCCCCTAACACTAGGTAGGCGAGAAAGAAGGTTAGAGGGGAAAGGTGATATAGACCTCTTTAGACTGATTCCTGCTGATTAGGGGTTTCAGGTTCCTAGGGGCAAGTCCAACTGTCATTGTCTGAATATTTCCAAACAGCAATCTAGCAAACCAGCAAAACAGAAGGCCAGCAATAGCAAACATAGCAGCAGGGGAAGGAGCTGTAACAGCAGGGGGAGGAGCAGCAGCAGGGGGAGGAGCTGTAACAGCAGGGGGAGGAGCAGCAGTAGCAGTGGGGAGGAGCAGCAGCAGGAGGAGGAGTAGCAGGAGCA
>NW_022196905.1:100238438-100245938 GCF_008632895.1 Mastomys coucha
CAGGGGGAGGAGTAGCAGGAGCAGGGGGAGGAATAGCAGCAGGGGGAGGAGCAGCAGCAGGGGGAGGAGCAGCAGCAGCAGGGGGACAGTAGCCACCCAGGCTCTCTCAGGGCTCTCCCATTTATACCCTCTCCAGAGTCCCCAGAATTAAACTATCTGCAACTGTCAAAAATCACGACCCTGCTAGCACACAAAGCAAATTACAGTCACCTTCTGTGAAGCAGCCTCTTACCCCACACCTGGGGTTAAAAAAAGAACACATTCACAGAACATAACTAGGTTTTTAAAGAAATCTTCACGACAGCTTTGTTCTAATCAGAGATTGGCTGATTCAAAGCTGTCATTATAAGGACATGTCTGTTTCCTCACCATTCTTCATCCTAGGGTTGTCTATCAAAACGCCTTTTTAGTGTTCTCGAGTCATCACAGTGTGCCATCGAGCCTGGGAGATGCTGGGAAGCTGCCCGCCTCTCATCCTCCTGAGTTCTGCTCACTTTGGCACAGAAGTTTCAAGTGCTTGAGGCTCCATTTCCTCTTCTGCCTTTTCTCTAATAATGTGTCTAATAACAGTGGTCTAGTCCAGTGGTTGGGCCTGAGTTGTTGATCTAGGGATGTGGTCACAGGTTTTCGGTGTGCACCATGAAATAGAAGGGTTATGAGTAAAGAGTATACAGTTCTATTATAAGAACAGATGATTAACCAGTTTACCTGATCAAAATTTCAAAACTAAGATGTAAGACAAATTACCTGTTTCTTAGTAAGTACAGATTATCGTCAGCCAAGCATAGGGAGAAACTTGCTACTATAGAATTGGCCTGCTTAAACTTTATTGATCTATGACATGAAAATTATTGCTTTGGAGTTACAATGAGCTTGTGAAGAGAAAGATAAATGTTTAGTTAGATAAAAGTTTCAAAAGAAGAACACATAATAAATATCTGTTGTAATTTCCTTTTTTGTAATGATTTTAATTGATTTTTGAAGATATGTTTTTGTGGTGATTGTTTTTCGAAAATGTATATTTTGTGACTATGAAGTAATTTTCTTCTTACATAGAAAAACTTTATCTTAGGGAGTATAAGAAGGGTTAAGAGAAAACAATAAAGGGCTGGAGTCTTCTTTCGCTTTGACCACTCAGTGTGGGGGGTGTGGGGAGGGAGGGCTGACTTCCCATTTCTTTTTTCTAGCCTCCGTCAGCTGCTGTCTGAGCTGACTCCATCAGCCCTCCTAGTGCTGACCACTTCCTGCTGCTATAAGCACTGACCTCAATCGCTGATGCCACACCAAACTCAGTTTACCCTGTAGGGTCGAAGCTGGCCTTTTGACAGTTTTAACTCATACTTTTCTTTTCAATAGACACAACTTTTCTAGAAAAGACCACCCTTTCTTTCTTGCTTTTAGGAGTGGGTAAAACCACCAACATGGGGCTTTCTGAAGCCTTCTGACACCTCACATACTCAACCCACATGGGCAGCAGAACAGTAGAGTGGGGCTGCTGAGAGCTGTTAATGCAGCAGCAGCAGCAACTGGAAAACAAACAAACAAACAACAACAAAACCAACCAAAATACCAAAAACCACCTAGCTGAGCTAAATACCCAATCTGCAAGAAGTAGTGAAGCATTAGGCAGCTGGGCAAGATCTCCCTGGAACCCAGGAATAGGCAGAAACTTTCTTGCAAGTCTTCCCTACATTTGTGAAGCAGACACCTGAAGACCCGTTAGAGATTTACAGTCACTTTTAGAAGGCTTGGGCTTCCCCTTCCTCAGCCACGCTTTACAGTTGTTCTGGAATTGGTCTCATTTTCTCACTTGTTTTTTGTTTACTCGGCCAGTTGGGGCCTAGCTGGGCCCAGCCGTTGTGCTGTGTACTCAGGCTCCAGAGCACAGAAGGCAATAGAACTACTTAAGGAGCAAAGGGCAAAAGAAAATAAAGATTTCAAAACCAGATCCTGGTCTCAGATGCTTTCTTTGTGAAGAGAAGCCTGAAATGAGGACTCCAGGATTTGTCTTCCCACTATCTTAAAAGACTGCCTTTAAGATTCACTGGGGCATTATGAATAAAGCTGCTATGAACATGATTGAGCAAGTGGCTTTGTGGGATGGTAGAGTGTCTTCTGGGTATGTGACACTCATGCTTATTTTCTTGTGCATGCACACTCATGAATGTAGATGTGTGAGTAAGTAAGCCATCGGCAGCGTGCCCTCTCCTCCCCACTCTTCTCCACTGGTCTCGCCCATGCTCCACCAAAGTGCAACACTGTTCTGTGTGTATGTATGTATGTATGTATGTATGTATGTATGTATGTATCACTCAATGCTGCAGTCACAGTACTTAGAGTAAAACCCAATACAGATAAACTTAGTGGGAATATGGGAATAAATAGTTGATTAATATTTTATTTGAAAAGACAGGGAAATTCGAAAGACAATCTCTTTTGTCATTTCCTCTGGCCTAGAATACAGCCTTTGCCAAATGCAACTGCAGAGATTTCAGAAGGAGAGGTCAGAACCTCTATTGAAAAGTCTGTCTTTAAAAATTCATTTACAGTGATTTCCACCTCTTTGCCTTTTTGTAAAATTTATTTTTATTTTATGTATATCCGTGTTTGGCTTACATGTATGTATGTGCACCATATGTGTACCTGATGCCCCCAAGGCTGTCAGAGGATGTCAGATGCCCTGGAACTGGAGCCATGTATAGTTGTCAGCTGCTTTGTGAGTTGGGGAACCTAATTTAGGGTCCATGCAAGAGCAGTCAACCACCAGGCCATCTCTTTAGCCCTTTCTTTCTTGTTGATGTTTCTGCAAGTTGCTAAGTTATACAAGGCTGTATTTCAACAGTGGTAGCAGCATGTCACCAGCAGAGATCCATCTTTTATGCCTCTAACCCACAATAAGAGCACCTCTGGTCCTTATTCCTCCAATTGTAGATGGTATATATAGTCTTGTAAATATAAAGAGCTTTTAACACAAAAGTTTAAGTGATAATAAGGGCACTGTAATTTATGTTTTACTGAACTTGTTTACTCGCTCTGTGTTTAGAGATAGGCTCTCATGAGGTAACTAAGTTGACTTGGATCCTCCTGCCTCAGCTTTCCAAAAATAAGATTACAAGTGTGTGTTATCAAGACTGGCTTTTGAATTAATGTTTTAAACAAAATGTGTAGGTATAACTGTTTATTATACTGTTTTTCTGTTATAGACATTCTATCAGTCAATATAAACAACACAGATTGTGCAGTCTATCAGACAATACAAACAAGATTGTGGGGTTTTTTTGTTTGTTTTTGTTTTGTTTTGTTTTGTTTTTTCGAGACAGGGTTTCTCTTTATAGCTATGGCTGTCCTGGAACTCACTCTGTAGACCAGGCTAGCCTCAAACTCAGAAATCTGCCTGCCTCTGCCTCCCAAGTGAGTTTAGGTTTTTTTTGAGATAGGGATTCTCTGTATAATCCTAGCCATCCAGGAACTTGCTCTGTAAACTGGACTGGCTTCCAACTCAGGGGATCCACCTGCCTGTGCCTAAGATTGTGTTTAAAGAGGTGGAAATGAAAAATTTTGTAAGCCCTCCATTTGCACAGCATGTAACTGCTCACCTGTTTGCATCCTCTCTCTTTAGGGCCATTTTAAGTGCAAGGTCGAGTTACTTTGCTGCAATGCTGAGTGGCTGCTGGGCTGAAAGCTCCCAAGAGTGTGTTACTCTTCAAGGGTAAGTAAGCATGTTTTATGAGTCAGCATGACTATGCATGACTATGCATGACTACAGATGACACTTACACACAGCATTCTTCTGTGTGTTCAGAAAAACATGTCTTAGATGGGAGAACTTCAGAAATGACATTTCCTAAAACAAAAGGCAGAGGAGATCACTTAGTAATCAAGGTCTTCATGAATCTGCTCAGGCCCTGAGACAAGAGCTGAGAGACTGAAGCACCACAGACCAGTTCTCACACTTGTGAAGGTTCAGGGGTCATCAAGGCTTGCTTAGCTTGTGAACAGCTGCTCCCTGTGTCTCATGTGGCATTTGTCATTTGTATTGTCTGAAAGGATTTTTGTGGTGTCTCTCTGAACACTAATCTCTCCTACCCAGGCTTCAGTCTCTGCTTTAATTTAAGCTTGTCTCTTTCTGGTGGTCTCCTCTCTGCATGCTGAAGGTTGGAGCTTCAACATCTGATTTGGGGAGGACACAGTCAGTTCATAGTGGACACATTCAGGCTTAAAGCTGGCAGGTTTAAAGGTTCATTATCCTGTGGGTAAGAGGAGTAGGAAGGGATCCCTGTTGGTGACATTTGTTATCACTGTTGAATACAGCTTGAGGGAGCTGGAGAGACTGCTCAGTGGTTAGAGACCTTCCTGCTCTCCAGAGGACCCTATGGCAGTTCCCAGTATCCATGTTGGACAGCTCACAGATGCCTGCAACTCCAGCTATGGGGATCTGATGTCCTCTTCTGGATTTCATGGGCACCAGCACACATGGACACGTAAATAAAAATTAAAAATCTCAAAAAAATCCCAACAACTTGAAAGATCTGTTTGAGAGACTGACAAGACATTTTCCTTTGAGGTGAAGTTAAAATGTCCTCTGAGAATAGGAGAGGTTGGACTGGCAGAAGCCATATATCTTCAGGAGTAGCTGCTTTGTGTTAATTTCGGAAACTGGTTTAGGGCCTGTTTTGTATGCTTTAGGCATCTACTTTTAAAACTGTCAATATATCCTATTAAAACTGAATTCAATGAGAATTCAAATTAAGGAATAATACTAGTTTGATTTAGAATTGTAACTTTTTTACATGCCTTTTTATTTTTATCTCTCTATTCAATTGTTGTAAACCTTTCTTGTATATTTTATACAGATTTTTACATATTAAATGAGTCTATGACATTGTTACAGAATGTAAAGTATAATTTTCTTTTTTTAAAAAAAAATTATAAAAAAAATTATATTGATTCTTTAGGACTTCCACATCATGCACACTGATCACACTCACTTCCCATTTCTTCCATGACTGCCCCCAACCCTTGTGGCTTCTCCACCAAAAAAAGTAAAAATAAAAATAAAAGCAAACAAGATCAAGTTGTGTTATCTATATACTCACTGGAGCATGGTCAAACTCTCAAATACAGCTGAGTCCTTCCCCTCCTTGGCTCCCACCAGAAGCCATCAGTTGCTGAGCCCATCACACTTTTAAAGAGTTCTCTTCCTATCTGGGCTGTTACTTTTTTTTATAGAGGAGCTTACTAGGGTAGTAGTTGTCCCAGAAGCCTTCCATGTCCCTCCCTGTCAACAGTGCATCTGTAGAATCCATCTCACAGCAGAAGTAGCCTCCTTGCTCTTCACGGTCAGTGGGAGCATGGATCATGGGCCTTCACACAGATCACAAACACAACTCCTGGCTTCAGTGGGATCCTGAACCATTGGAGGCAGCATGATTCACAGACAAAAGCATGGGTTCAGGCTGCAGTACAAACCACTGACATATGCATGGTCTTTGCTGGTAACATGAGCCACAGATATCAACACAGACTCTAGCTGCAGTAGGACCACAGACTGGCCCTCAGTAGCAGCAGGGCCCCAGATGGGCCCAGATGTCACCATGGGATCAGGTAGAAGCACAGGACACTCAGAGCAAAAAGGCCCCATGCAGCAGTAAGGCCTACAGACATTAATGTGGCTTCAGGCTGCTGCACAGGCTCTGGACATTCTCATGCTTTCCATGGTAATGTGGACCACAGCCATCAAGGTGGCAAAGCTGATGCCATAATCCAACTGTTAAAAGCCCTTTTTTGTAGATGTGTATGTGTGTGTGAGTGGTGGTGTGCGCGCACAGCACATGTGTGGCAGTTAGAGCACACTTTTAGGAGCAATTCCCACTTCCCATGATGGGCTCAAGGGATTGGGCTGAGGTTGTCAGTCTTGCATGGCAAGGGCTTTACCAATAAGCCAACTTTTTGGCATACATTTAAAATGTTTTCTGTTGCTTACGGTCAACAAAAGCATATTGGTAAAGGGACTCCTCAGCAAAGGAAAGTACTTTATAGTGTGCATATCTCATTTTTCCTATAACAGATCTTATAATTGCATGTAGGTTGATGACAGGCTCAACTAGCTGGATCATATCAAGTATATCTTTGCTTCTCTCTGTCCTCAGCAAGTATATAACAATTATACTTCATTCTTTCTGTGTCTCCCAAATATTCACCATGCCCTTTAGTGTTTGTAGTCAGTCTTTGAGGTAGAGAAGGAAGATTCATATGTTGAAATGATTAAAAATAAGGTCAGAGAAGTTAAATCTTTGTCTTCCCAGATTTATAAAATTATATCAAATATGAATCACATTTGTTGATTCTTTTTAAAAAAACGTTCTTTAATCGAAAAAGGTTGTTTTTTCTTTCTTTCTTTCTTTCTTTTATATATATATAATATGTTCTGGAGTTCCCCTCCCTGAGTTTTCCACACTTCCCACTCACTGGATGTCATGCCCCCTTTTCCCTTTGTCTTTAGAAAATAAATAAACAAAAACCCAAAATAAAACAGAAGAAACACACACACACAAACAAGACCTATAGAAACACAAAAACAGAAGCTATATATACAAACAAAAGAACATTAAGACAAAAAAATGCCCAAAGCAATACCAGACAAAAAAGGTCTGCCACGGCCGGCCAGTCCAGGCCTCCCTCAACCCGTTGGGGAACAGGGTCCTAGATCAGGTAGACAAGGCGTTGGCGAAGAAATGACAAATAGAAACAGACACAAGGGAGTGCTGTAACTGAATGCAATTTGTACAAAGTAGAAATCAGGCTTATATGGTATACAGAAAACAGGGCAAACTACAGAAGTCACGTAGTTAGGAGATGGTCACATCAAGGTCAGTGAGAACAAGCAGCCAGGTGCAAGGTGGAGGAGCAGTGGTGTCCTTCTTGGGCTAGGTTGTCCTGGCAGCCACAAGATAAACTCTCAGGGTCTGTCTGAAGCAAATAGCTGAAGGTCGTATTCTAGCATTCCTTGGCTATAACATAAATAATTAGTGATGGGAGCCCTACAACTTCTAACTTCTCACTGCCAGTAAAACAGTTTTTCTTATGGTGTGAGACTTCTCTGATCACAAATGCCTAACTGCTATCTCTAACTCTTGAGACACCCTGTCTGGTAAGACAGCTTCTTAGTTAAAAATTCCCAGCTAATTATAGCTAGGAAATCTAATAAGATTATTGAAGCACTGTGAAGGCCAGGAAATAATGTTCAATCTCAGTGTTAGCTATAATGAAATATTTCTTAGGGCACCTTTATGCCTGAATAAAGAAAGCATGCAGATCTCCCCACAGATTATAGCAGAGATCAATCTGGAACACCTCTGAGTTAGGAGATGTCAGTGACTGACTACCTCAGGAGGCTGACTCCCTTTGAAATGTACGCCTCAGTTCTGTGATCAGGTTTTTAGGCCTGTCCCAGGCACAACTGAAGTAGATGAGTTCTCTGTAACAAAGATCTATAAAAAT
>NW_022196905.1:100248438-100269962 GCF_008632895.1 Mastomys coucha
TGAAGGTGAGTGCCTCAGCTGGTCTTCCCACTTCAAAAGACCTGGATTAAAGGTAGATCTTTTTCCTTCAAATGATTTAATTAAGAAAAATACCTTGAAGATGAAGGTCAAGTTGCCAGAAGAAATATCCATCACAAGTTTTTTTTAATTACATATTTTCTTTATTTACATTTCAAATGATACCTCCTTTTCTAGTTTCCCCTCCCCCTGCTCACCAACCCATCCTCTCCCACTTCCTGTCCCTGGCATTCCTCTACACTGGAGCATAGAACCTTCACAGGACCAAGGGCCTCCCCTCCCATTGATGACCGACGTGGCCATCCTCTGCTATACACATGTTGCTGGAGCCATGAGTCCCACCATATGTGCTCTTTGGTTGGTGGTTTAGTCCCTGGGAGCTCTGAGGGTACTAATTAGTTTATATTGTTGTTCTTCCTAAGGGGCTGCAAACCCTTCAGCTCCTTGGGTCCTTTCTCTAGCTCCTTCATTGGGGACCCTGTGCTCAGTCCAGTAGATGGCTGTGAGCCCCTACTTCTGTATTTGTCAGGCACTAGCAGAGCCTCTCAGGAGACAGCCATATCAGCACTTGCTGGCATCTACAATAGTGTCTGGATTTGATGATTGAATATGGGAAGGAGTCCCAGGAAGAACAGTCTCTGGGTTGTCTTTCCTTCAGTTTCTGCTCCATACTTTGTCTCTGCAACTCCTTCCATGGGTATTTTGTTCCCCCTTCTAAGAAGGACCAAAGTATCCACACTTTGGTCTTCCTTCTTCTTGAGTTTCTTGTGGTTTATGGATTGTACTTTGGGTATTCCAAGCTTCTGGGCTAAAATCCACTTATCAGTGAGTGCATACCATGTGTGTTCTTTTGTGATTGGGTTACCTCACTCAGGATGGTATTCTCCAGTCCATCCATTTCCCTAAGAATTTCATAAATTCATTGTTTTTAATAGCTGAGTAGTACTCCATTGTGTAAATGTACCACAATTTCTGTATCCACTCCTCTGTTGAGGGACATCTGGGTTGTTTCCAGGTTCTGGCTATTATAAATAAGGCTGCTGTGAACATAGTGGAGCATGTGTCCTTATTACATGTTGGAGCATCTTCTGGGTATATGCCCAGGAGTGGTATAGCTGGGTCAGTACCTGAGTAGTACTATGTCCAATTTCTATCAAAATTTCCATCACAAGTGTTATACCTGGATCTTTGGTAGATCTGTTCCCAGCTTCTGGAGGAATTGTCACACTGATTTCCATGGTGGGTGTACAAGTTTGTATAGCCACCAGCAATGAATAAGTTTCCTCCCTGCACCTCCCAAATCCTTGTTAGCATGAGCTGTCATTTGTTTTATTGATTGTGACCATTCTGACTAGTGACAAAATGATGATGTCAAAATCTCTAAGTAGTTTTGATTTGCATTTCCCTAATAACTAAGGAGGTTGAACATTTCTTGACATGTTTTTCAGGCATTCAGATTTTGAGGCCTCTGCTAAGTCTAACCCTTTGTGAACTCTGCCTTGCTCTGAACCCTGCTTTTAAATAGGGTCATTTTTTTTGTTGTTGTCCAATGTTTTGTTATTGTTTATATATTACAGAAATCAATCCTCTATTGGATATGTAATTGGTAAAGATCTTGCCCATCCTATAGCCTGCCAGTTTGTTCTAATGGTGGTGTCATGTGGTATGCAGAAGCTTTTCAGTTTCGTGAGGTCTCATTATTAGTTGTTGTTCTTCATGTCTGTGATATTGGTGTTATGTTCCGAAAGTGTTTTTCTGTGCCTGTTCCCCTCTTCTTCTATCAGATTCAGGATTCAGGGTATCTGGCCTTATGTTGAGGTCACTGATTTATGTATCGTTAAGTTTTGTACAGAGTGATAAACAGGGATTTATTTTCATTCTTCTACATGCCACACCCTTTGACCAGCACCATTGGTTGTCGATGCTACCTTTCCCCAGTGTGTAGTTTTAGCTTATTTAAAAAACAAAACAAAACAAAAGCAGGGCGTCCATAAGTGGGTGAACTTATGTCTGCATCTTCAGTACGAGTCTGTTGATCAGTGACTGTTTTTATCCAATATCATGCTGTTTTTATTACTCCAGCTTTGCTATACAATTTGAGATTGAGGATGGCAATACTATTCCAGCAATTCTTTTATTATTTAGGTGTGTCTTAACTATCCTGGATTTTTTGTGTTTGTGTATGAAGTTTAGGATTATTTTTTCAATTTTTGTGAAGAGTCATGTTGGAATTTTGATAGGGAGTTGAGGAATCTGTAGATTGGTTTGGCAGGGTGGCTGATAGGGAGTTGAGGAATCTGTAGATTGGTTTGGCGGGGTGGCTGTTTGCAGCATGTTTGCTCTATCCATAACATGGAGATCTTTCCATGCTCTGATGTCTTCTTCAATTTTCTTTATTCAGTGTATAAAAGTTTTACTATGCAAGGCTTTCACTTGGTTGGTTAGAGTTATCCCAGTATATCCTCCACATGCCAGCTATTGTGAATTTCTTTCTCAGTCTTTTTCAGCCTGTTTGTATGTAGGAAGGCTACTGATTTTTGTGTATTAATTTTGTATCCTGTTACTTTGTAGAAGTGTTTATCAGCTATAGAAGTTTCCTAGTGGGGCTTTTAGACTCTTTTATGTATAAATCCATACTGTTCACAAATAAAGATAATTTTATTTATTTCCTCCCTATTTGCATCCCCTTGACCTCCTAGTACTCTAGCTAATATTATATAGGTAAGGAGAGAGTGGACATACTTGTCTTATTCCTGATTTTAGTAGAAATGCTTTGTGGTTTAATAATTCTTAATTTAGTATTCATTCCACAACAGTCACTGAGAAAACTGGAAGTCTTTCTATCCATAACTCTTGACTGCTTTAGAATATTCTTTCCAAATGTGTGTCCAACAGTCACTTTCAAAGTCTGCCCTCAGAACCCCAAACCTCCTAATAGGCATGTAAGGCACCAAAGATACAAGATTGGAACTAGAATTTAAAATCCTCAGACCACAGGGTTTCTTTATCTTTTAACTGTTTTATTTTCTTCAAGAGACTTCTAAGTTTAGCTCTAAGAATATGAGCAAGAAGTTCTTGTGCATCAGTGTTCCTCAGCCATCCCTATGAACTGGTAAGATGACGTGCTCACATACCCTAGCTTTCAGAGGTTAGGTCTGCTCATAAAGAAATCAGTGTAGAAGAACAAAATGACGTCAAAATGGTGTTGATAGCAGAAGTAATAGATATTTCCTCTTGTTATGGCTCAGGTATTATCCATCTGTTTTACTAGCTTATTCATTGGAAAGTCAAGTGAACCTTGCTAAATTAGTTTTAAAAAGTCATTTAAATAAGCAAGCTATGTTCTAAGAATCTAAACTCGGCCCCCGAGCTTAGCAAGTACTGTAGCACTGAGCGGTCTTCCAGGCCCTGACCCCTTTGTATGGATTAGAGTGCAGAGTGTCTGCCCTAATGGAAAGGACACAGTGTTCTCATGGCAGTTACTCATTATCCTGTTAACATGATCTTACTGGTGCCTTAGAGTTTGAAGGAAAGTCTAGTGAGAGAAACTGAAAAATACAATTGAGCCACAGAACAACACTTCCATGAGGAACCTCAAGCACTTTTATGAATCAAAATCTTACAGAGGTTGCTTTTGGCTGTGAATTTGGAATTTGGAATTTGAGAACCACGACCTTAGACTATAAGCCTCTAAGTCTAGAGTAGAGCCTGCTTATTAATAAGTAATAAGCATAAATTGACAGACAAATGAACAGATGGATGGGAGAATGAACTCCCTCTGTTTTCCCATCACCAAGTATAGGAACTTAAAACTTTCAAAAGCAGAGTTCAGAGGGTAGGGTGTGGTTACTCTGACTTTAGTTGTTTCCTTTTTAACTGAGCACACTAATGTTTTTGTCTTCTGTAAGTGTTTACCTGCTTACATTTTAGCTGAGATAAATAGTGCTTTAAATTTGTTCACTTAAGCTGGGCTATTTGACTAATTTGTTGTTTTCTAGGTGGAATAAATAGTTGTGGACAAGGAGACAGCCTGCAGTGCAGACTTACAGCACTGCTGTGTGAGGGATAGAAGTGGTTCAAGTTTAGAAAATGAGGAAGTTATTTGTGTTGGAACAGCTTTGGAGAGAACTGGAGGCATGTGATAAAGAGTATAAGAAGCCAAGGAATTTGGACTTGTAGGTGTATCGAACTCTGTGTGTGGGATACCATAAAAGATTTGCTGTTTTGCAAAATTCTTTTAATGGCAATGTAGGAAATGGAATGCAAGTAGATTTCAGGCAGGAAATGGGATGAGGAGACACTTTCCTCCTGTGGATGGGAGAAAGTAAAAGGGTATAAAGCAAGGTAGTGAGGGGAATTACATAGGTCAGAGTTTAAGAAATTCTTCAAGATGCCAGTGGCAGGATATAATGAGGGAAGGGATTAAGATCACCCTCAAGGGCCATCTTAGTTACTTTTCTTTTGCTATGAAGAGACAACACCAACCACCAAGGCACCTTATCAAAGCAAGCATTTAATTGGGGTCTTGCTAACAGTTGCAGATGGTGAGTCTGTGACCATGTGGTGGGGAGTGGTGGCAGGCAGTCAGGCATGGTGCTGGAGCAACAGCTAAGAGTTTACATTTAATCCATAAGCAGGAAGCAGAGAGAGAAAGAAAGAGGAGAGAGAGGCTGGGCCTGGGCATATGAAATCTCAAAGCCCACCAAAAGTGATATTTCTCCAACAAAACCACACCTCCTAATTTTTCCTAAACACTCCACCAACTGGGAACCAAGCATTCAAATCTCTGAGCCTCAGGGCCATTCTCTTTGAGATCACTACAGGTCTAACTTTGGCATCGAGGTGAGTGTCATTGAGAGTTTTCAGTGGTAGGGAATGACTTTTAGAGCAAACAATCTGTATTCAAGCCATAGCAGAAGTCATCAGGTCAGCACCAGTGAATCTTATACATGTAAATCCTGAAATCATGTTTTTATTCCTTCACCTAGTCAGGACACCAGCCAAGGTAGACTCAGATAAGTTGTAATTAAGAAATTTCTATAGCAAGGGCCCTTCTAATGAACAAAGGTGTTCATTTTAAGTAAAGCCAAAGGCTATTTATCAAAAGTGCTAAGGAGAGATTGTGTGTGTGACAGCCACCTCTCATGTACCCTATAGCTCAAGAAGTCTGGAAGAAGATGCAGAAAAATCCTTTGACAGAAAACAAACATCCTTTTATGATAAGAAGTCCTGGGTAGACTAAGGATTTAAGAGACATGTGTTCAGAGCAACGCTTGAAGTCTCAGCCAGAGCAGGAAGACAGCTGAAGGAGATGAAAGGATATAGATAAAAAGGGGAGAAGTCAAAGTATCCTCATTTGCAGACAATACCATGTTTTACATAAATAACTTTTAGGACTCCATTAGGAGATTTCTACAGCTGCTAAATACTTTCAGCAGTGCACTAGAATATCTCACAATAATCAGTAGCCTTCCTATTGTGCACATGACAGTCTGACAGGGAATTCAGGAAAACAGTAGCTTTTACAACAGCCTTTAAAAAATCTTCCTACCAAGCATGTGAAAGGCTTATATAATATAATCTTTAAAGCATTGAAAAAAGAAATTAAAGAAATACTAAAAGATGGATGTTTGTGTATTGGTAGGATTAACTTAGTTTAAAGAAAAGAAAAGAAAAGCCATGCCATGCTATTTGTAATGGCTATTCCTGGCTGTCAACCTGACTCTATCTGGAATGAACTACAATCCAGAATTGGAGGGCTCACCTGTGGTCCTAATCTGGAGGCTTCTGACCTGGATCTTGGCATGAAGATCTTGACGAATAGTGGCTATGAATCCCAGAAGATTAAGATAGGAAGAGTTCAAGGTCACCTGGGACTAAAGGTGTGGTGGCCCACACCTTTAATCTGAGCCACACCTTTTGCTGGAGACCTATATGAAGACATTGGAAGAAGGAAGGTTCTCTCTCTTCTTGGCCTGCTTGAACTAATATGAATGCTTCTGTCTTATTTTGTTAAGAATACTGTTAAGAAAACATTTATGTCTTTCTTCAAATTTCTTTAACATCAATTGGTACCAGCATCTTGGGGTATTCCTGTGACAACCTGATCATGTTTTAGGGAGGACTGTGGAAGGACTTTGAAACTTTGCATTCCTAGGACTATTGATGCTGGTTAGCTGGAGCTAAGAAATTAGTGGTAATTAGGAAGAGACCAGCATCATTGAGGTGAAATTTTCTGGGAAGTGTTTTCTAAGAGCAAAGAGTCTATGTTCCAGAGATAGCTAAGATTGTACCTCATGCTGCAGCAGGACTTGGTAATGTGTAAGAGTCACGCAGGTGGTCCTGGTTTTGAAGGCATGAAATGCCAGTACCATTCGATGGCCACCAAGAGCAGCAGCAGCAGTGGAGTACAGGCATCTGGAGCCTAGAAGACAAGGTGTGTGCTACAAAGGGCGGAGCTGGAGAAGTGACTCAAGCTATTGGAGGAGCCCAGAAGATTGTGAGTGGATCCCAGACATTGGACAGTTGGAGCTTGATTTTTTTGCTTTCGATTGTGCCCTGATATTTTTCCCTCTTGAAGGAAGAAAGTATTTTAGTATTTAGTATTTTAGTATTTAGTTAAGAGACTTTGAATTTTAAAAGATATTGGACATTTTAAAGGGATTGAACTTTTAATATGTCAAGACTGTGGGACTTTTAAAGTTATTTAGATCTTGAGCATGAATAAGAAAGTAAGGGTTGAGGCTTAATAGTGATGTGTTTGTGTGTCAAGTTGACAAAGGGTCAATTGTACTGGCTGGTTTTGTGTGTCATCTTGACACAGGCTGGAGTAATCATAGAGAAAGGAGCTTCAGTTCGGGAAGTGCCTCCATGAGATCCAGCTGTGGGGCATTTTCTCAATTAGTGATTAAGTGGGGAGGGCCCTTTGTGGGTGGTACCATCTCTGGGCTGATAGTCTTGGGTTCTATAAGAGAGCAGGCTGAGCAAGCCAGAGGAAGCAAGCCAGTAAGAAACATCTCTCCATGGCCTCTGCAACAGCTCCTGCTTTCTGACCTGATTGAGTTCCAGTCCTGACTTCCTTTAGTGATGAACAGCAACATGGAGGTATAAGCTGAATAAACCCTTTCCTCCCCAACTTGCTTCTTGCTCATGATGTTTGTGCAGGAACAGAAACCCTGACTAAGACACTATCAAAAGCAACCTATAGATTCAGCACAGTCCCCATAAAAATTCAAACACAGTTCTTCACAGAAATTGAGAAGGTAACCTTTAACTTTATATAGAAACACGTATGCACACATAGGTTACCTGGAATAATACTGAGAAATAAAACCATCATTGGAGTTATTACCATCCCCAACTTCAAGTTGTCTTATAGAGCTGTACTAATAAAAATAGCATAGTATTGGTATAAAAAGCACATTGATCAGTGTAATTAGAATAGAAATCCTGGGCCTCATAACACACTGGAGAAAAGACAGCATCTTCAACAAATGGTGCTGGTCAAACTGGATGGCTGCATGTGAAAGAATGCAAGGAGATCCACACTTATCATCATATTCAAAACACCAAATGGATCATAGTCCTCAACTTCAGACAGATACCCTGAATCTCAGAAAAGAATGTAGGGAATAGGCTTGAATTCATTGGCTCAGGAAAGTACTGTCTGAACAGGATCCCCAGAGCACGGGCACTTAGATCAACAATAAATGGGACTTTGTGAGATTGTAAAGCAAAGGACACTCTCCTTTGAGGAAAGAGGCAACCTACTAGATGGGAAAGGATCTTTACCAATTATACATTTGACAAAGTTAGTATTTAGAATATAAAACAAAAAACAAACAAACAAAAACACCAAACTGAATACCAATTTAACCCAATTTAAAAATGGAGTATAGAACTAAAGAGAACTCCTTACCACAAATGGCTGAGAAATACTTTTAAAATGTTGAATATCCTTACCCACCATGGAAACACAAACTAAAACCTCACTGAGATTGCATTTCACCTCACTCAAAATAGCCAAGGTTAACAGAACAAATGACAGTTTGTGCTGGTAAGGATTCATGGTAGAAGGAACACTTACATTACCCATTGCTGGTGGGAGTGCAAACTTGTCAACCGGTATGGGAATCAGTATGGTGTTTCCTCAAAAAGCTGAAAAGAAATCTACCAGAAAATCCAGCTATACAATTCTTGGGCATATACCCAAAAGATTGCATCTTACGACTGAGACACTTGCCTGCTTATCCATGCTAACTGCTGTTCTCCTCTTAACTGCCAGAAACTGAGACAGCCTGGATCCACAGCTAATGAGTGGGTAATGAAACACGGTAACAAAGGGATGTGACTCAGCTGTTAAAATGAAGTTTGCTGGTAGATGGACAGAGCTAGAAACAGCCATCTTGAGTGAGGGAACAGAGACCCAGAAATATTAGCACTGTATGTTTCCCTCGTGTGTGGATGTTCGTGTTTATGCTTTAGCTGGGTATGCTTCCTACAGAGTTCCACGGAAGTTAGGCAACTAGCAAGGAACCAGGTGGAATAGAGGAATGGAGGGGGCATAGAACATGGGTTTATAAATAGATCACTGGGAAGATAGAACAGGGGAGTTAAAGGGTCGGGGATAGGAGGACAGGGTGCATGCAGAATATGGGGAGGGATTTCTAATACCAAAGGCTTTTGAAAAGCCAAATGAAACCTACTGTTGTAGAAGCTTCCTAATATGTGTGTGTGTGTGTGTGTGTGTGTGTGTGTGTGTGTATACATATATAGATATATGTGTATATGTATATACACACATACAAGGATTTTTTTTTTCGTTTTTTTGAGACAAGGTTACTCTGTGTTGCCCTGGTTGTCCTGGAACTCACTCTGTAGACCAGGATGGCCTCAAACCCAGAAATCTACCTGCCTTTGCCTCCCAAGTGCTGGGATTAAAGGCATGCACCACCACTGCCCGGCTGCGTAAAAGGATTTTTAAACAGTTGCCCATATAATGAAAAAGACAGTATCCCAGCTAGATACCATATGATGCTAAATAAAAGTCCCAGTACTGTGAAGGGGTCATGTGTTTTTTGAGTCTTTCCCCAGAGGAGCCCCTTAGGCCTTCCCTAGACACTAAAGGATATTACATAACTTGATAGTAAGGCTATTGCTGAAGACACTGGATATGTATAGCTTGCACCGTGGGAAAGTATAGCTAGTACTCAACTAGAAGCTTCATCTCCACTAGCTAGCTTTCAGAGTGCTAGGAGATGCCATACCTACAACTAGAGGAGAGAGTTAATCTTCAGTCCCAGCCAGCCAGACATCCCATCAGTGCAGTGCTGGTATGAATGTTAGGGACTAACCAACCACTTTTAAAGTTTGAGGTCCACTTCCTGAGGTAGAACAGATGCTGATATTGTCAATGAACCTGGCACTAGATAGGTTATGGGGCCAAAAAGAAAAAATTGACACAGCAATAAAATGGCTCCTCTGGCATACTGCTATACCTGTGCATTGCACAGCCCTCATCAGAGAGAAACCCACAACAGCATGCAGGGAGTGAGAGACTTTGGAGTGCTCAGCCCTGAATGGGACATCTTCATCACACCTCGCCCTTCAAGGCTCAGAGATCTATGCTGAGTAGGGGGTGGAAAGACTGTAAAAGCCAGAAGTAGTGCATGATTTTAAGGAAACATTTGTTTCCAGACACAGCAGGTTGGATCCACAGACAGGCTCCCAGAGACTATGTCACCCCCAGCCCAAGCCACACTAGACCCCATCACAAAGCCCCACCCCTACCCAAGAAGCCTTTCACAAATGATAACTGCTGGGAAAAGTGTAACTGATTTTCTTTCTTTTGTTTGTTTTTTTTTTTTTTGTAATACAAATTATTTTATTTTTAAGTTTTAATGCAATATGATGAGAAAAGTTACATGATTTCAATTTATCTGAATTTGTTAACATTTAAAAACATTTTAAGTAAATAGAATTAAATCACATTCTTGTTTTCCTGTTGTACCCCGTCTTCCCAGAGACCCTCCTTCAATATCTTTTTTGTCATATTCTTTAAAATTTATAAAACATTATAACAATGAAAATGAGTATTATAAAAGTTGTTTGATATAAAACAACAATCAATTTAAGTCTTATGTAGATGCTTGTCTATGGCAATGCTGAAAATACAAACGTTTTTCTCAATATAAATTTTAAATAACTCCAAACTTATTAACTGTATATTTCAAAATAATACATCATTACTAATATTTTCTTAAATGAACATAGATATATAAAGTGGTTTTGTTTGTTTGTTTTGTATATAGTAGAGCTTAAAATCTTTGCTCTTACTGTGGTAACTTGATAAAAGAGTTACAAACGTCAAGCAAAGCATTCAGTCTGTTTTTCTCACTGTTTACAAGTCCCCTCCCAATTTAATTGTCTACATCTCTTTTGGGTATATAAATACTTTTAAAATATGTAAACTGTTCTGAAAACCATAGTATAGTGTAAAAACATGAAATAAACAGTACTACTAATAGAGAGGCTGAGATAGGAGAAGCAAGATCTTAAGACCATTATGTTGTACTCAGCAAGACACTGTCATAAACAAACAAGCTGAAAGTTTATATGGATTGTATAATATTGGACCTGTTTCTCCAATTACCAAATTAGAGAAACCATTGGATGACAATCAACAAATTTCTAATTACTCATGTTTTTGGATTTCAATCAATTAGAATATGTTGGTAATACTAATTTTCATATTAAGATATTAAGAAAAAGTAATTGTTACTTCTTGTTTTTGTTGTAAGAGGTGGAATTAGGTTTGTGTGGATTTGTTGAAATATTACTTTCTTGCTTCTTCTAAGGTGTAGTTTTGCTCCTTATGTTTTCCATCTGTTATCCTTTGTAGGGCTGGATTTGTGGAAAGATATTGTGTAAATTTCATTTTGTCATGGAATATCTTATTTATTATATATAAGTACACTGTAGCTGTCTTCAGAGTGTCAGATCTCATTACACATGGTTGTGAGCCATCATGTGGTTGCTGGGATTTGAACTCAGGACCTTCAGAAGAACAGTCAGTGCTCTTACCCACTGAGCCATCTCTCCAGCCCCGTCATGGAATATCTTGTTTTCTCCATGTATGGTAATTGAGCCTGGGCTGGCATTTGTATTCTTGTAGGGTCTGTATGACATCTGCCCAGGATCTTCTAGCTTTCATAGTCTCTGGTGAGAAGTCTGGTGTAATTCTGATAGGCCTGCCTTTATATGGTACTTGACATTTTTCCCTTACTGCTTTTAAAATTCTTTCTTTCTTTAATGCATTTGGTGTTTTGATTATTATGTGACAGGAGGAATTTCTTTTCTGGACCAGTCTATTTGGAGTTCTGTAGGCTTCTTGTATGTTCATGGGCATCTCTTTCTTTAGGTTAGGGAAGTTTTCTTCTATAATTTTGTTGAAGATATTTACTGGCCCATTACCTTGGGAGTCTTCACTCTCTTCTATACCTATTATCCTTAGGTTTGGTCTTCTCATTGCGTCCTGGATTTCCTGGATGTTTTGGGTTAGGAGCTTTTTGCTTTTTGCATTTTCTTTGACTGTCGTGTCAATGTTTTCTATGGTATCTTCAGCCCCCGAGAATCTCTCTTCTATCTCATATATTCTGTTGATGATACTTGCATCTATGACTCCTGATTTCTTTCCTAGGTTTTGTATCTCCAGGGTTTTCTCTCTTTCTGGTTTCTTTATTGTTTCTATTTCCATTTTTAGATTCTGGATGGTTTTGCTCATTTCCTTCACCTGTTTGATTGTGTTTTCCTATAGTTCTTTAAGGGATTTTTGTGTTTCCTTTTTAAGGGCTTCTAGCTCTTTACCTGTGTTCTCCTGTATTTCTTTGAGGGTGCTATTTATGTCTTTCTTAAAGTCCTGTATCATCATCATGAGAAGTGATTTTAGATCTGAATCTTGCTTTTCCGGTGTGATGGTGCGTCCAGGACTTGGCTATGGTGGGAGAATTGGGTTCTGATAATGCCAAGGAACCTTGGTTTGTATTGCTTATATTCTTACGCTTGCCCCGCACCATCTGGTTATCTCTAGTGCTACCTGCTCTTGCTAAATGTGATTGGAGCCTGTCCTTCCTGTGATCCTGGTTGTGTCAGAACACCTCAGAGTCAAGCTGTCTCTGTGATCCTGTGATTCTGAGATCCTGTGACCCTGGGCTTGTTAGAACACCTGGGAGTGGAGCTTCCTCTGGGTGTTTTGGGACTGGCTGCAGAGTTTGCACCCAAGGTCTGCTCAGGGCACAGGCCAGCCCAGACAGACTGGAAGGAACCTGAGGCACTGGGCTGGTGGAGTTCCTGTGTGCCTAGTCCCACTGGTCCCAGTTACTCCTGGTATTGGGACAGATGTTGTGTCCTCCTCACCTCTGATCCTGGGTGTGTTAGAGCACCTGGGAGTGGAGCTTCCTCTGGGTGTTGTGGGACTGGCTGCAGAGCTTGTGCCCAAGGTCTGCTCACAGCACTGGCCTAGACAGACCGGATGTAACTGATTTTCTTCAACGGAGTTATAGTGTGTCAGCAACACTTCAGGGCGGGCCTGTGCTCAAGAGCAGCTGGACAACACAGATTAATTACTCTATGGATTTTAGTGGCTTGGGTTGTTTTAAGAGAAAACATAAAATTGGGGAGGATATGAAAGGGTTTGGGGGAGGGACAGAATATGATAAAAATAAAATATATGAAATTCTCAGAGAGTAAGAAAAATTTAAACACAAAACATTTTTAACTTATATAAAAAAATCATAGGTTCTGGGGTTATTTTGTTGTTTTTAATTTTTTAGATTTTATATGAATATACATGTGTATATGTATATACACACACATGTACATACAAGTGCTCTAACCACTGAACAACCACTTTAGCCCTTGTGCTTTTTGTGATTCAGGGTTTGGCTGTGTATCCTGGCTGATTAGAAATTTGCTACATAGACCAAGCTTTTGAACTGAAGAGGTCCTCCTGCCTCTTCTTTCCAAATGTTGTGTTTAAGGGTGTACACTACCATGCCCAGTCTAGCTTCTGATTTTAAATTAGTGAAATACTTACATGGTATTTGAAGACTAGAGGTTAGCACTTCAAGCTTATGGGGAAATAGAATGTGCCATTGGTACTAATTAAACCTGAAGTGTTTCTAGATTTGAAAGTTATTTTCTTCTTGCAGTCTAACCCATGCAGAAATGAATGTTATGATGCACTTTATATATGGAGGAACTTTAGATTTTCCAGAAAAGGCTAATGTTGGGTATGTATTACTTTTTGGTAAGTTTAAACAAAAGTTCTGTGGATTCTGTTTTGTTGAACTATTTTGCAAAGAGTCAATGAAGTAGAAACTTCACTTTTATTGTCTATTTTGCTATATTTTGATTGTATTTGGGGAATATGTAAAAACAGTATGAGGCTGCAGAAATGGCTCAGTGGTTAGGAGAACTTGTTCATCTTGCCTGGTTCAGTTCTCAGTACCCACATGGAGACTCACTATCTGTAACAACAGTTCCAAAAGGTCCTGTGCCCTCCTCTGGCCTCAAGAGCATCAGCCATGCATGTGGTGCATAGACATAGATGCAGGCAAACCACTCATGCACATGAAATAAACTTCAAAGAGAGTGTAGCCTTTAGCGCTTTCCTTTGTTCTGTGTGCCGCTGAGGTGTGAGGGGAATGAGACGTCTCCACATCCTCTGTGGAGAGGCCATGTCAATGCTGATGATTTTGACCTAATAATGTAAAGCAAAAAGTTAGAGTTATAATTCAGATTCTTTTTTTTTCCTGGACATACTGTATTATCAAGAAATTATTATGCATTATTCTTTGATTTTTACATTTGAGAATTATCAATTAATATCTGTTTATTTTAGTCAGATACTGAACGTGGCTGATATGTATGGACTGGAAGGATTAAGAGAAGTAGCAATCTATGTTTTAAGAAGAGATTACTGTAATTTCTTTCAGAAGGTAATTGTTAATTCTAACAAATCACCAATTAATATGTGTTTTTGAACTTTGGATGCAGTCATGCTTAAAAATATCACAACCTAGCTAATATACACTCTGACTGAAAAATAACACAATAAATGCCTATAAAAATCAGAAGTTAAATGTAGTCATTTTAAGAAAAGTCAAATTGACATGAGGATTTATTGACGGTATATAAAAATTCTTGCACAATTCAAAGATAAAGTGTATAGCTAGGTGTCATGTTGGATTTGGCAGTATGAGAAAGGAAAGCTGTTAACAGCCCTGCTTCTCCAAGAGCCCCACAAAGGCATTGGTGGTTCTCTGCCCTCCCCTCTGCCGTGTCTGAGCACAGCCCTTGTCTGATGAGGTTTGAGCATGTTTTTGTTTGCACTAATTTACATTAGTCTTAGATTTGCCATTTTTTAATATACTTTGTGAATGTAAGCTAATTCATGTAGTTATGCTTTTCTTATTTTGCCAATTTTCTATAATTCACTGAGCATAAATTAATTTAACAGTGAACAGAAACTCTTAAGAGAATTGTTTATGTTGTATTTCTTTCTTATTAGGTACTTGATGCAATATTATCCATTGTCTGACTTATAACTTGGTTATTTTAATAACATTTAAATCTGTTTTTACATTGGATAGGACCTTCTCTATCCTGAATTAATGAAAGGACAGTTCCCTACCCTCTCAGTCTCTGCTTAAGAACATATGGAGCTCATAGCCATGCAGGCTCCTTTCACAGGAGTCAGACCCAGAGAACAGGAGACTGGGATCTGAGCTATTCTCTATTCCATTCTAGATCTCCCCGGCCACAGGTTTAGTCTGGGAGGGGGGAAAGGCTTGGGTCAGATATTTCAGAAGTATTAAAGCAGCACTCTACTAGAAAAAAAGACTTGACGAATGTGGTTAAAGTAATACTTGGGAAAAATGTTTTGTGTTAGTATCCATTCTGAACTGAGATTCTTTAAGAAACTGATCTACACCTGCCTGTGCTGTAAAAGTCTCTTCTATAAGTAATCCTTGCACACGTGTGCCTGTATTTTTAATATGTTCATGAGTGCTGAGTTCAATACAGCTCCTTGTATTATATACTTCCAGTCATCCACTTAGTGTTGTTTTAATTGGACAGATCCTTTGCCGGCACTTTGATGGTGTGAGCTTGCGCGTGCTGTGAGAACCATCACTGTAAGGACCCCCAGCTCAGCACTTCGTAGTTCTAGTGTCTGAAAACAGAGGGGTGCCTGTTTCTGTTATGACCCTGGGAGCCATCTCCATCTTTGACATGTCCTGCTGTGGGACACACTTACTACATTTACTGTAAACTGGGTTGTTCTGATAATGAGTGTTTGAGAAGATGACTCCTGATTCTGCTGAGCTAATGCTCAAACATTACTGCTTTGCAGACTTTAATATATATTTTCATAAGTGAAGCTTTGAGTATGCTACCATGTATAAAAAAAATTTTAGTCTTCATTTATGTATCACAGTGACTGGCCTTTACAGGCAACACACACACACACACAGAGAGAGAGAGAGAGAGAGAGAGAGAGAAATAAATGAATAAGCCCAGGCAGTGGTGGGGCCATGACTTTAATCCCAGCACTCAGGGGGCAGAGGCAGGTGGGTATAGGAGTTCAAAGCCAGCCTGGTCTACAGAGTGAGTTCCAGGACAGCCAGGGCTACACAGAGAAACTCTGTCTTGAGAATAAGTAAATAAATAAATAAATAAATAACATTTAAAAAGAAAAGCATTAATATTCAAAGCAAACTGCATTCAGTTTTATTTTAATAATTTTTGAGACAGGATCTCATGTATCTTGGGCTGGTCTCAAACTCATTATGAAGCCAAGAGCAAGCTCCTGCTTTCACCTGCTCAGTACTGGACTTACAGGCACACACCCACATGCCTGTTTTATACAGTGAACCCCAGACTTCCTGCATATTAGACAAGCTTTCTACCAACCGAGCTACACCCAAAGCCCTACGTTAGGTTCTTAAATACTAATGTGATACCTTCCTAACAATTGACAGATCAAGTTTACAGTAGTTATTAATTTTAAAGTTTGAGATTGCTGACCCGATCAGAAGGAAACATTTTAAAAGAAGCTTTGTTCTGCATTTTTTCCTCTACTTTTTTTTTCAAAAATTTTTTTATTCATTTATTTTTTACATTCCATATTCCATTCCTTGACCCCACACACACCCGCTCCACCCTCAAGCTACTCCATATCCCACACCTCCTCCCCATCCCCCGTCTCCTTGTGGATGCCCCCATCCCCACCTCACCTGACCTCTAAACTCCCCGGGGCCTCCAGTCTCTTGAGGGTTATGTGCATCATCTGTGAATGAACACAGACCCAGCAGTCCTCTACTGTGTGTGTGTTGGGGGCCTCAAATCAGCTGGTGTATGGTGCCTGTTTGGTGGTCCAGTGTTTGAGAGATCTCGGGGGTCCAGATTAATTGAGACTGATGGTCCTCCTACATGATCACCAGTCTCCTCAGGTTCTCTCAGCCTTCCCTAATTCAACAGGGTCAGCTGCTTCTGTCCATTGATTGTGTGCAAATAACTTCATCTGACTCTTTCAGCTGCTTGTTAGGTCTTTCAGAGGGCAATCATGATAAACCCCTTTTTTTAGCTCTCCATAGCCTCAGTAATAGTGTCAGGCCTTGGTATGTCCTTGAGCTGGATCCCGCTTTAGGCCTGTCACTGGACTTTCTTTTCCTCAGGCTCCTCTCCATTTCCATCCCTGTAATTCTTTCAGACAGGAAAAATTATGGGCCAGAGATGTGACTGTGGGATGGCAACCCTATCCCTCACTTGATGTCCTGTCTTCCTGCTGGAGGTGGGCTCTGTAAGTTCCCTCTCCCTACTGTAGGGCATTTCATCTAAGGTCCCTCCCTTTGATTCCTGAGAGTCTTTTACCTCCCAGGTCTCTGGTGCATTATGGCGGGTCCCCCTCAACCTCCTATTTCCTGAGGTTGCCTGTTTCCATTCTTTCTGCTGGCCCTCAGGGCTTCAGTCCTTTTCCCTCTCCCAATACCAGATCAGGTTTCCCTCTCCCTGCCATTACCCTCACCCCTGTCCACTTTCCCTCCCAGGTCCCTCCCTCCCTCCCCACTTGTGATTGCTTTCTCCTTCCTCCCAAGTGGGACTGAGGCATCCTCACTTGGGCCCTTCAGCTTGTTGATCTTTTTGAGATCTGTGGACTGTATCTTGGGTATTCTGTACTTTTTGTGTGTGTGTGTGCTAATATCCACTTATTAGTGAGTACCTAGCATGCACGTCCTTTTGGGTCTGAGTTACCTCACTCAGGATGATGTTTTCTAGTTCCATCCATTTGCCTGCAAAACTCAGGATGTCTTCCTTCTTAACAGCTAAGTAGTATTCCATTGTGTAAATGAAACACATTTTCTGTGTCCATTCTTCTGTTGTGGGACATCTGGGTTGTTTCCAGCTCCTGGCTAACACAAGTATACTTCAGTGATAGATTACTGATCATCTTTAATATTCTTTAAACTCCCAACTGCAACTAACAAATGAGTGTTGGTTTTCTCAGGTTGTTAGGTGTTAAGAGAGGACACAGGGAAACTACCTAACTTTGCCTTTTCTTGGGCGAATTATTGGAAGTACGAAAGGGCTGCATGACTGTCTCTCCACAGGGGAGTCCACAGTGCTGGCCATAGTGCTGGTATGGCTGCCTGTCTGGGACAGGAGCAGCAAAAACTCAGGACAAGCACTGCCTGTTATAAAGAACAGGTAGCTCTGGTGCAGAGGGAGCTTTAACCTGGAACAGCTTGAAAGTTTAGGGCAGCCATGGTGGTGGGGCAGGGTTTATAGGCCAGAGGAGCCTGGTGGCTTTGATGTGTGTGTGTGTGTGTGTGTGTCTGTGTGTCTGTGTGTCTGTGTGTCTGTGTGTGTCTGTGTGTATGTGTGTCTGTGTGTGTATATGTGTGTCTCTGTGTACCTGTGTATCTGTATGTATGTGTGTCTGTGTGTGTTTGTGTGTCTCTGTGTGCCTGTGTGTGCTTTTCTTCCATAATTTATTTTATTCACATAACATCCCAATTGCATACCCCTCCCTCCTCTCTTCCTAGTCCCACCCTTATAAATCCTTTCTCCATTAGCCACTTCTTTTCTCCTCAGAGAAGTCAGAGCCTCCCCCACCTTGGGTACCACTCTACCCTCGGACATCCTAGTCCCAGCAGGACTAAGAGCCTCCTCTTCCACTGAGGCCCAACCAGGCAGTCAAGGTAGGGAAGAGGATCCAGTGGCAGGCAACAGACAGCCCCCACTCCTCTTAGAGGACCCACATGAAGACCAAGCTGCACATCTGCTACAAGAGTGTAGGGAGATTTGGTCTTTGATTGGTGCTTCAGTCTCTCTGACCCCTATTGGCCCAGGTTACTTGACTCTGTAGTTCCTCTTGTGGTGGCCTTGACCCCTTTGGCTCACTCAGTTCTCTCCTTCACACAAGACTCCCCTGAGCTCCTCCTCTTTGGCTGTGGGTCTCTGCTCTGTTTCCATCTGCTGCTGGGTGAGACCTCAGAAGACAATTATGCTAGGTTCCTGTCTGCAAGCACAGCAGAGTATCATTAATAGTGTCAGGGGTTGGCTCTTTCCCATGGGATGGGGCTCAAGTTTGGCTAGTCATTGGTTGGCTGTTCCCTTGGTCTCTGCTCCATCTTTATCTCTGCTCATCTTGTAGACAGGACAGATTTTGGGCTGAAGGTATTGTGGGTGGGTTGATATCCCCCTCCCTCCCTCTAGAAGTCCTACTTGGTTACAGGAGGTGGTTGTGTTAATAGGGACCCACGGAGCCTTGAAGTATTGTGGTTTGATGTGTCACAGTTATGTGCTAATAAAGAGCTAGATGCCCAATTTGCCAAGGTAAGGGGGTGAGGGAAGAGGCTGTCCTGGTGGCAGGCTGGTTTCAGGGGGTTCGGAGGAGTGCTAAGAGGAAGGGAACTTTGCTCTGTGTGCAGCAGTCCTTCTGTTTCCCCTGTCAGAGTCCAGCCTGTGCTGAGCCTAGAATGGCAGTTTGGGGTACAGTTAGGGCATGCATTTTGGGAGGTTGGAGTTTGGGACCTTACAGATTGGCTTTATGTTGACACTCAGTGTAGGTTTCTCCTGTCCAGTTTTCAGTGCTGAATGTGCCATTGCTTGGGAGTGCTACAGTTCACTTACTTTCGTCCCCAAAGTGTGACCAAAGCCTCTGTAAACAGCTATGTATAGGTTTTTGCATGGAAATGTTTTTTTTGTTTTTTTTTTAAGAAAAAAATTAGACACTAACTAGAATATGGCTGCAAGTATATTTCTGGAATTAGTTAATTCAGATGAAGAATTAAGTGTAGGAATTAAATGTATTTCAAACTGTCTTATAAATTAGCAGTAGTGCTTATTAAGATTTAAAAAACCAAGCAAACTAACAAACAGCCTGGGGGCTGCCAGAGACTGAGCCACCCACCAAAGAATGCACAGGGGCTGGTCTGCAGCAGAGGACTGTCTGGGCTGACCTCTGGGGCTGGTCTGAGGCCCTGGCACGTCTGCAGCAGAGGACTGTCTGGGCTGACCTCTGGGGCTGGTCTGAGGCCCTGGCACATCTGCAGCAGAGGACTGTCTGGGCTGACCTCTGGGACTGGTCTGAGGCCCTGGCACGTCTGCAGCAGAGGACTGCCTGGGCTGACCTCTGGGAGAGGAAGAGCCTAACCCTGCAGAGACTTGATGCCCCAGGTAGGGGGATACAGGCGGGGGCAGGTATCCCTCTCAGAGGTGAAGGGGAGGGGAAGGGGGTGAAGAACTTTGTCTGGGAGGGGGAGCATGAGTGGGGCAACATTTGTGATATAAATAAATAAAATAATTAATTAACAAATTAAAAACAAATAAAAAACCCATCCTCCCCTACCCACTGCCCCCATCTTTTCCCCCTCTGTGGTCCTCTTCTTCCCACCACACAGTCCCCTCAGCTTTTATACTGTGCACGTCCCACTGTGCTGCCCCTCCCCCAGACCCCTTCATCATTTTTTCATAGTCTCCTTTCTTTGGTGTCCTACAGAAACACACATGTATACACATACACATACACAGGTGTATATGAACTTTAAAATATATCTACGTGAGAGAAAGCATGTAATAACTATTTTTCTGACTCTGGATTGTTTAATTTCATATGATGATCTCTAAAAAGTAAATTCAAGTTTATTAAATTTTGAATTGTATGTATTTGTTTTATGGTTTAAGTATATAAATAAGATTTTCTTTATGGACCAAATACAACCTCTGTAAATTAAAAAGATTAAATATGATATTTTCTGTCAATTTTAGCCTGTTCCCAGAACGTGGGCATCAATTCTAGAATGCTTAATCATTGCTCATTCAGTTGGAGTGGAAAGCCTTTTCTCTGACTGCATGAAGTAAGTTACCTTCTTTATTGCTGTTAGTGTATGTCCTTTGTATATAACATATATATATATCATATATAATATATATGATATAATATATTATATTATATATATATAATATAATATATTATATATGATATATATATATATATTATATACTCTTAGCCTCCAAAATTTGTGGCAATTTTAATCTTGATATATGTTTTCAATAAAGTTCAAGGAGTTAGTTCTTAACTAGTTGTACCAGTTGAGAAGGTGTGTGGATTTAGATGTTACTTAAAATGTGTGGGGTCAGTTTCATTGCTGATAAACCATGGCTATGTAAAAATGTGCACATAATCAACATGGGTTTAAGTACCTCTTTCTGTGGATGAGCTGTTTGTGCAGATGTGGGTGTGGGCTCGAGTGTGGGTGTGATGTGGGTGTGGTATGTGTGTGAGTGCAGGTGTGGTGTGTGTGTGAGTGCAGGTGTGGTGTGTGTGTGAGTGCAGATGTGGTGTGTGTGTGAGTGCATGTGTGGTGTGTATGTGAGTGCAGGTGTGCAGGTGTGGTGTGTGTGTGAGTGCAGGTGTGGTGTGTGTGTGAGTGCAGGTGTGCAGGTGTGGTGTGTATGTGAGTGCAGGTGTGGTGTGTATGTGAGTGCAGGTGTGCAGGTGTGGTATGTATGTGAGTGCAGGTGTGCAGGTGTGGTGTGTGTGTGAGTGCAGGTGTGGTGTGTATGTGAGTGCAGGTGTGCAGGTGTGGTGTGTGTGTGAGTGCAGGTGTGGTGTGTATGTGAGTACAGGTGTGTAGGTGTGGTGTGTGTGTGAGTGCAGGTGTGGTGTGTGTGTGAGTGCAGGTGTGCAGGTGTGGTGTGTGTGTGAGTGCAGATGTGTGTGTGTGTGAGTGCAGGTGTGGTGTGTGTGTGAGTGCAGGTGTGGTGTGTATGTGAGTGCAGGTATGCAGGTGTGGTGTGTGTGTGGTGCAGGTGTGGTGTGTATGTGAGTGCAGGTGTGCAGGTGTAGTGTGTGTGTGAGTGCAGGTGTGGTGTGTGTGTGGTGCAGGTGTGGTGTGTGTGTGAGTACAGGTGTGCAGGTGTGGTGTGTGTGTGAGTGCAGG
>NW_022196905.1:100270433-100273335 GCF_008632895.1 Mastomys coucha
GTGTGTGTGTGAGTGCAGGTGTGGTGTGTATGTGGTGCAGGTGTGGTGTGTGTATGGTGCAGGTGTGTATGTGAGTGCAGGTGTGGTGTGTGTGTGGTGCAGGTGTGGTGTGTGTGTGAGTGCAGGTGTGGTGCAGGTGTGCTATGGGGATCCTTGCAAGCATCATGGCCAACAAGGACACAAACCTTGGAAAGATGAGAATGAAAACTTGGTTAGGCCTGACTGGATCAAAGTCTAGCCCCAGGTGGTTCACTGTCAACAGATTTAAACACAGTACTATTAGGAAACAGTTTCCAGGCAACAATCATTCTAATTCTAGGTGTACACTAAAGCTTAAGCTGTGGCTGCTTAGAAACTCTTTTACAAAGTTTGTGATATCCCCCTAAGGATGGGCTCTATTCCTGGGAGCTAGGGGAGGAGAGTCTGGAGGATTTGGGTGAGGTCTGGCTTTAGATATAGCAAAGGTCACCAGGTCATTAATAACATTCACTCCCAGATTTCTGGGTGGAAACCTATTTTATTTCTTCCACTGAGGAGATGCCCCTGCATGATTAACATTCCTAATTTCTCCAATGTTTACCTATAAGCATGGTGACCTCATGCCCTCTACATTTCTGAAAAGGAATATAATTAAGTCTATCTTAGAGCCCATAAAATTAAGTGACGGCCAGTCACAGTATGTTGTACTCTTTTGTATTATTGAAAACAAAAATACTGACTTTAAAAATTTTCATTTCTCTAACTTGGAATATTTTTATTTTAACAGCTGCATTATAAGCCATTTTGCAAGGTTTTGGTCGGAAAGAAGCTTTGCAAATGTTCCTCCTGAGATTCAGAAAACTTGTCTCAGTATGCAGATTCAGTCCTTAGTGAGTATAGTCTGAATGCTGTGTTTATGTGTGCATCAGAGCATTTACGAGTGCTGTGCTTATGTGTGTATCAGAACGTTTACTCAGTCTGCAGTACTCCCAGTGATTGAATGCCGAAATCGAATGTTAATGTGTAAAAGCAAGATGACAGTCACAATAACTCAGGACCAAACTGGAAATCCCCACCCTAAGATCTTGTTCTTCTGAATCCACTCTCAGTGCTTACCTCACTAGTCTGAGGTTCAGTCAGACAGGCTGCCCTGCTATGAGGTAGACGTTCATGAATATAAGGGTTCCAGAAATGAAGATTGTGCGTTGGTTCAGCAGTCCAGGGAAACAGATCACCGGGGTGATTCAGAATACCATGCTGGAGCATCTTAACAGTACCCAAGGGACTCAGCTGCCCACCTGGTGGCAAGTGTATCTACATTAGGCCACTTCCTTCGTGGAAGAGATACGTTTGTATGTGTTAGAATAGGCATTCACTCTGAACATGGATTTGCCTCTTTAACTGTTTCTGCTAAAACTGTCATCTATGAGTGTATACTCTGTCATCTTGGTGTTCTACACAGTACAATAATGACTAAGAAATTCACTCACAGAAATTAGAACCCACAGACGGCTCATGCTTGTATAAACCACTGAATTCACGAATTTCCCTTTTATCCTGAAACTACTAGTCTGATGGAACACAGCAGGACCTGTAGCAGATGAAGGATGGTGTCAGCTAGGTGGCAGTGCCTGCCCAGTCTGAGGCAGTGCCTTCTAAGCTACAGTGTACCTAAATCAGCCTTGGATTTAAGGTGCTGTTTTTCTTGTAGTCGAAATTTCTGTATCCAGAAATCAAGATGGCTAACTGGGAATGGCCCCACACGGAATTGCTCCCGGTGACCCATTAGCAAAAATTTGCCTCCCTTCAGGGCAACTTTGGGCTCTGCTAATGTAGCCATCTTAGCACCAGAGAGAATGCATCCAAGTAGGAGTAGACACAGCAAAGATTCTATTGAACTGGCAGCTAAGACAGCCTTGCTCTGGCTGGTTTGTAAATCCAAATATGAGGAAGTAGAAGTGATAGGTTGTTTGACTGTTAAGAGTAAGCTGCGCTGCAGATCCCCATTGTGAATAAGGAAAGCCATGTCTGGACATATTTACAACTTACAATGCTATAGCACATGCAGCCTTTACACCCCTCTACATGAGTGTTTATCTGATGACTAGTCAGATGTCTTAATTTTCTTTTATTAATTTATTTATTTTATTAGATATTTTCTGTATTTACATGTCATATGATATCTCCTTCCCCAGTTTCCCCTCTGAAAAAAAGAGAAATAAAATAAAACAAAAACAAAAACAAACCCCTGTTCCCTCCCCCTGCTCAACACCCTACCCTCTCCTACTTACTGGCCCTGGCATTCCCCTACACTAGGGCATAGATCTTCACAGGGCCAAGGGCCTCTCCTCCCATTGATGACCGACTAGGCCATTCCCTGCTATATGCATGCTGCTGGAGCCATGAGTCCCACCATGTGTACACTTTGGTTGGTGGTTTTATTCCCTGGGAGCTCTGAGGGTACTAGTTAGTTCATATTGTTGTTCCTCCTAAGGGGCTGCAAACCCCCTCAGCTCCTTGGGTCCTTTCTCTAGATCCTTCATTGGGGACCCTGTACTCAGTCCAATGGATGGCTGTGAGCTTCTACTTCTGTATTAGTCGGGTACTGTCAGAGCCTCTCAGGAGACAGCCATATCAGGCTCTTGTCAGCCAGCAGTTGCTGGTATCCACAATAGTATCTGGATTTGATGATTGAATATGGGAAGGATTCCCAGATGGAACAGTCTCTGGATTGTCCTTCCTTCAGTCTCTGCTCCATAGTTAGTCTCTGCAACTGCTTCCATGGTATTTTCTTCCCTCTTTTAAGAAGAAGTGAAGTATCCATATTTTGGTCTTCCTTCTTCTTGAGTTTCTTGTGGTCTGTAAATTGTATTTTGTGTATTCTGATCTTCTGGGCTAATATCCACTTATCAGAGAGTGCATA
>NW_022196905.1:100274357-100311260 GCF_008632895.1 Mastomys coucha
TGTAGCTGTACAGAAGGCCATGAGCTATCATGTGTGTGGCTGCTGGGAATTGAACTCAGGACCTCTGCCGGCTCCACCCGCTCCAGCCCCGCTCGCTCTGGTGTAATTCACTGTAGCTGTCTTCAGACACACCAAAAGAGGACATCAGATCCCATTATAGATGGTTGTGAACCACCATGTGGTTGCTAGGATCCGAACTCAGGACCTTCGGAAGAGCAATCAGTGCTCTTACCTGCTGAGCCATCTCGCCAGCCCCAAAAGACCCTTTCAATAGGACAAAACGGCAACCTACAAATTGGGAAAAGATCATTACCAATCCTGTATCTGATAGAAGGCTAATGTCCAATATGTACAAAGAACTCAAGAAGTTAGACTCCAAAGAACCAAATAATCCTATTAAGAAATGGCGTACAGAGCTAAATAAAGAATTCTCAACTGACAAATACTGAATGGCTGAGAAGCACCTAAAGAAATGTTCAACATCCTTAGTCATCAGAGAAATGCAAATCAAAACAACCCTGAGATTGCACCTCACACAGTTAGAATGGCTAGGATACAAAACTTGGGTGACAGCAGATGCTGGCAAGGTTGTGGAGAAAGAGGAACACTCCTTCATTGCTGGTGGGATTGCAAGCTGGTACAACCACTCTGAAAATCAGTTTAGCGGTTCCTCCGGAAATTGGACATAGTACTACCAGAGGACCCAGCTATACCACTCCTGGGCATATACCCAGAAGATGCTCCAACATGTAATAAGGACACATGCTCCACTGTGTTCATAGCAGCCTTACTTATAATAGCCAGAAACTGGAAACAACCCAGATGTCCCTCAACAGAGGAATGGATACAGAAAATGTGTTACATCTACAGATGTCTTAATTTTCACCTATGACCTTGTTGCCCTACCATCCAGGACAAGCTGGTACCAGTTTACTTTGTGGCTTCATATTTGTTCTAGGCCCTGAGAACTGAATCTGTTTGAAGAGTAGTGAGGATTACACACTGAGAAACACAGAACTTGACATTTGCTTTTTCTTCAAGAAAAGGGTTAGCATGTTGTATGTATGTATATATGTCGTTTTAGGAAGCAGTATGACTTACTCTTTCCACTAGGGAATAAAGCACAGTCCACAGAATTACATTCAGGTGCCAAGCTGACAGGGGCAGGAGATTGATACTATAGCACTGTAGCATGTTTGTGACCTGGCTATACTGTGTGTGCGTGTGCATGTGTGTATGTTGCTGTGATGATCAGAAGATGGTACCAGAGCCTTTGGAACTGGAGTAATGGATATTTATGAACCACCATCTGGGTGTTGGACCAGTTCCTTTGCAAGAGAGACAAGTGCCCTAACCACTGGACCTTCTTTCCAACCTAACAGTGTTTACTCAGTTAAGACAGTTGAAATATTAAGCATTTTAATGAAGTATTGTTAAAAGTAATAGAATTAAACATTAATGTTTAATGTTTAAGGGTTAAATGTAAAATATCACAAAAATTATTATATAACCTCAGTGTCTGGTCATAGTAGAAATCCAGTAATGACAAAGTTTCTGTATTGACCCAGTAGTAGTAGGCCCTACAGTACAGCAGTGAGCAAAAGCAGACGTTGAGCACACATATGTTATGTTCATATTTGAATAATTTTGTTTCAGTTAAGAGCTTAAAGGAAAGGGATAGATTCAGAAAGAATGTGGTGTCTGTGTAAAGATCAGGCAAAACAATACCTTGGTTAAATTCTCAGTATTTTCGAGAATGTCCATGTTAAATATGTGGTCTTCTATTGATTGCTGTGCGAGAAACCCTTCCCACAATTGAATAGCTTAGAACTATAATTTGTCATTTCTAAAACTGCTGTGAGTTGACTGTCTGAGCCTTCAGCTGATATTCTCTAAGATGATCCTGTTGCTACAAGGAGCTGGCAGCTGGCTGCTGACTCACTCTGTGCTGTCCTCTGTTGGTCAGATGACAAAGGTAATAGTTACCCACAATTTTGTTTTTTACAAGAAACACCCAAGAAATCAAAAGGATTTGATTTGCTTAGAAAGTTAGTTTATAATAGTTTAGGAAGTTAGTTATGAATACCAGCTAATTTTTCCAAATATTTGCAATATTCTAGAATCATGGGAATGCTGCTTTTCTTCTGATGGAAAGTGACAGGCTGGTCATGGGTTTACCCAGAGTAAAGTGGACAGAAGCAGCCCTGTCGATGGCGTCTCAGCTCCAAGAAGAGTGTGTGAAGTTTATTGTACAAAACTTCTCTCAGATCATTGAGAGTGAGAACTTCAGTCTTCTCTTGCAGGTACTATGTCTAGAATGGATGCTCTGCTTGGTCCCATCTTTGAGTTTTTGTTTTAATTGCATAAGCATTTTTAAAGTCAGGTTGCCTTTGGTTAAATTATTCTGGCTTGAGTAAACTCCACAGCAGATGGCAGATTTGCAGCAGATTTGAAGCAGTGGTGGACAGGATGCTCTGGCTCACAGAGGAGAAGGCAGGAGGGCAGGCTGCATGCCCTGGCAAGGCACAGTGTGCCTCAGGCAGCTCTAGCTCTCAGTAACCATGGCTGCACTTTACAGGACCAGGTTGTAAAGATAATGGCTCTTGAAAATTCCATCTTCATAAGGAGCCACTTTCTCTAAAATTAGTCACTGGATGAAGATGCAGTCTTCATTTTTTGTTCTATGGTTAAGGCTGTATTAGCTTTTGAAAACCCTATTTGAAAACATATTTGTGTGGTGTGCCTCTGTGTGTGTGTGTGTACATTTGCATGTGTGTGTGCATGTTTGTGTGCATGTGTTATACATGTGTGTAGTTCTGTGTGTATGCGTTTGTACGTGTATGTGCATGGAGTGGGGAGTGATCGTGCCCATGCAGTTTTTCCAGAAAACATGGAAGAGCGGCTACTGTTTCAGGTGATGTTACATAGCCACCATGGCAGCTTCACTGCTGTCACACTAGACTCTATTTCTCATGTGTTTTACATGTATTTCATTAAGTGTCAAATTCTGTGTTTTGTAGTCACAAGCAATGAGCAGCACAGCTCATCTGTTGGACAAAATTTTTAAAGCAATTGAAGACAATATTACTGCTGAAAACAGTTGCTCCCTCCTTATGGCTCTGGACACATTACTGAATTCTGAAAGTACAAAGGAAATGGTACTGAATGTAATAAAACTCATTAACATATGTAATATTAGAAATGTTTAAGATTTTAAGTTGTACATGCAGTTTTAAATGTCACACAAGCCATTGAAGTTAGGTACTGGACACCTTGGGCTTGATACAACTTCTTATATATATTTGGAATATTTACTAACAAAATTTTTATCAGTTATGTTTGCCTTTAAATTAGCATTTAATAAAAGTTTAGAATTTGGCAGTTTGGCTCTTTAATTCTAAGTATAGCTTGGGACTTAGCAGTATTATCTAGCACAATGCAACTTTGGTATTTTTCTCTGATAACTACAGTAACTTGTATGTATAAAGTATATATTTTAGTTACTTTAATCATTAGTGCCTTTTATGGTACTAGTAATTTCTTTTTTTTTTTTCAAAATAAATCTTATTTTTAAATTAGATTGAGTAGGAAAAATAAAAATATAAATATCATTTATTTTTAAATGCAATTAATCAGTGACAATAAGATAATTATGAATTATTGGCATTTTTATTCTACAAGAATGATAAAATGTTTCATTAAATTTATTATTATTATAGAGTATTTGACCTTGTAATGTCATAGTTGATATGAAAAGGTTTAGGAAGAAGGTATTCATAAAAACCCATTGATTTTTTTTTTTAAAATCACATGTAGTTTAAAGAGTATCATTTAGCTTCGTGTTCACCATAAAATTCTGTTAATGAGTAAGCCTTCATAAATAGCATGTACTCAGTGATCTTAGCAATGTAACTGATGACATCATTGATGTAGCTTAGGAGTAAGTAGATTCGGGAAGGGATAATGACTGGTTGCTATGACAATGCGGCTCACCAGCTGCTGATTTGTCACTGGAACACAGGGTTTTACGTGCAGGATCCAAGCTGTGCGTGATAAGCTGTGGACCTTCCTGGTTCAGTCTGTCTATGCTGTTCGCCACACCGAAAGCTGGAAACTGATGCACACAGATGATCAGCAGAAGATCCAAGCAGGTATGTTGTTCTTTCAGGTTTTTATTCTCAGATGATGATCTTTGTGAGAGCAGAGAGTTTGAAGGCATTCTGAATGCTAGTTAATTAGCATTTGTGAGCTTCTGTTCAGCAATGGAGTGCTACCCAAAGCTAGCAATGTGTTAGGCAGCTTGGAGAAACCGTGTTTCCTGTGCTGTCCTTAGAAAATGAAACTTATTTCCTTTGTATGCAATTGTCAATTTTTAATCCTCCTATATACTAGCTATAATATTCCAGTCGCATTTGCTTAAAGAATAAATACAAGCATCTTTATTTGTGGGAGCTTAAAGTAAAAGGACATAGTGTCTACAGTCAGACCACCAAGCGTACTTCCTCCCTTTGAAGACTCATTTTACTAAAGCTTTCCATCTTTTTCACGAGAGCCTTTCCTTGCTCTTGTGCCAAGATTAGATGCCTTTATTTCACAATCGATTGGTTCAGGGATGCAGTGTATGCTATTGCAGAGGGTCCCTCAGGAGCCAAACAATGATCTCTGACATTTACTAGGAGCCATTTGAAACATTAGCATTAAACAAAAGATGTATGTCTAGCAGAAAGTGTGTGTGCTTTAAAATATTGAAATAGAATTCTGAGGGTGTGGAACTAAAATGGCCTCATGACTATTTTTAGGTTAAAGCAGGTGCCTCAGAAATAACTGCCATGTTCAGCAGCTCTACTTTTTCTTTTTTAAACTAAAAGACTATATTTTATGTAATAAACATTTTAGTGCTCTAAAACATGGAAGCCATGTATGATAAATTATACGTCAGCTATGTTAAATTCATAAGTGATGTATTCATGGTTAGGCCTGCTTAGTAAAGCAACTAGATGTAATTAATTTAAACAACAGTTTTCAAACATATTCCTTTATTCGTGTAATAAAAATCATCACATCTTTAGAAGTTGAGCACTTTCCTTGACTTTTCTGAACTGGTTTCAGATGTGAGCTTTTCCGTCACAGTCTGTGAATGTGAAGAAGCAAAGGTCGGCCCCCTTCAGCAGGCGTCCTTTGAGTTTGCTTCTGATTGGCAGCAAACTTTGTTTTTCTCCTTTTTAGAAGAATTCACAACAAACTTGCATTCTGGTGTTCTGTAATCTTTCATAGTAGCAATTAGAAATTCGTATGTTTGCCCATGCTTACACACCTGCACAAACTGCCAGGTGGTGTGGTTAGCCACTGTACTTCCCGTGTTATTAGGCTGCATTAGGATAAGTCTCAAATTGCAAACATGTTGAACTTTAAGGAATCCTGACTCATGTATAATCACTGCCTTGGGTCACCTTTGTTCTAACATTCTGAGGTTCTTACTGAGGTACTGACTCGAGAATTTTTATTAATTTCTGTGTGTTTTTATGCCGTCATTTGACTGCTACAAATCAGTCCTTGCCATCTTGAGGGTTTTTTGCTCTGCCATACAGCATGTATCCTATGGAACAGAGACTGTAGAAGGTGTTTGATAAGCTGTTTTCTTAAATATATATGTGTGTGTGTGTGTGTATCTATATACACACACATATATATTTAAGAAATTACATGTGCAAATAAATTCCTTCTTCAAAGTAAAACTTCAAACTTCAAACCCTATAAACCTTGAAAATCTGAATTGGATTCTACCCTGAATCACATCATTCCATATACCTTTCTGGTGCCATTCCAGTTCTAGCTAGTTTTAAGTGGGTAAACATGAGTTTCTTTTTTTTTTTTTTTGGTACAGGGTTTCTCTGTGTAGCCCTGGCTGTCCTGGAACTCACTCTGTAGACCAGGCTGGCCTCGAACTCAGAAATCCGCCTGCCTCTCCCAAGTGCTGGGATTAAAGGCGTGCACCACCACTGCCCGGCAAACATGAGTTTCTAAATAATTCCTAAATAAACTTAACTTATAAAGTGAATTTTTATTTAGCTCCAGTAAGAAAGAGATGACTTGCAAGGTTGCTTCCTGCATTGTTTTCAGTGAGAACAACATCTGTTTCTCGTTTCTTTGTACAATCCTATAATCAATCTGTAAAACTAGAAATTATTTTTAATTTCAGCAGAGTATACTTAGAGTAATTGGATATTTTTCATATTAAATTTGTTTATAAAATATTAATTGTTTTGACATTTAGAAACTAAATAAAGCTGGTAATTTAAAATTTTACAGCTTGTGAAAATTCAGAATTATTTAAATGAATGTATGTAATTTTACATTTTCATTTATGAGCTTTAAGAACTTTTCTGGACCAGAGAATAAGATTGAAGTATTTTTATTCTAAAATGTGATGGTAAATAGTTTGTTCTTCTTTGGATTCAAGTGTTTTGTTTGTTGTTTGTTTGTTTTTTAATTTCTATCAAAATATAGCCTTTCCTCCTGGCTTCTCTATAGCATTATCCTGTACTTCTCTGCTGATAATAATGTTTCTTATATTCTTTGTTTACAGCTGCACTTGACAAAGGTGATGACCGCAAGCTTGGCAGGAAGCCTGTGCTCACCAGCTCTCAGGTATACTTCTAGCATTGCACAGGCGCCAATGAGAACACAATACAAATTTATTATTTTACAATTCAAGATTCATTTTTTATCAAGTAAATCTATTTTAAGAGGAAATAACAACTGAGCATTTAATATATACATTTTAAATGATGTTGATGTCCCAAATTCATTTGGCATGGGAAATATATGCCTTTTTTATTTCCTTGAAATTCTTTTTGGCAGATAAAATATTGGTGCTGTTCCCGTAAACGAGGAATTGTTAAGGCATCTAGGATTCAGTTCGGTGCCTGCCTTTAGTCAGCCAGCCTGGTCACAAGAGAAGGCTCATTGTTCCAAGTTTCACTTTGCAGGGGGAAAAGAAGCAAGTGGAGTTAAGAACACAGTGTACTTTATTTTTAAATTTGTTTGGTATACTTTCATATAGTATCAAAAGTAGTCAAGTATTTATAACTGGTAAGCAGTAATGCCCTGGGCTCGAGGGTTTGGTCTCAGGTACATAAAAAGACTGCCTTCCAGTGACTACAGCACAGCAAGTTTCCAGTGATTACAGCACAGCAAGCTTCTCGGGTTTTGAGATCCACTGTGCAATAAAGCCATATACTAAGGTGACTGCACTCCATTCTTAAAAAGATTGAGATGTTTATTCTGCTACTTTTCCTTTTTTAAAAATGATTTGATGATTTTATTATAGCCTGAAATATATTTTCTTCCTTCCAAATGTTGTTATATAGCTATTCATGTAATCAATAAAATATATAAGTACAAAATTATACTAATTTATGCATATTCCAGTGATGCTGTGGACTCAATCATTCAGTGTTCTGATTTAGAATGTAAAGAACATATTGCCCTTGAAAGTTTGGCAGAGAATCCTGTTTTCTTCCTTCTTATCGCCCACTAGGTAGGAACCACTACTCCTGCGGCCAGGACATAGCTCTCTTGGCTTAAAGCAGGAGGCTTCAGGGCCTGCATATCTCTGATTGGAAACCCAGACTGTGGAGGGTTTGTTTTCTGGAGTGTTTCAGAGTACTCTTGTGTATCATGAGCCCTTACACCATCTAGCATCTAACTGAGAGTCACAGGCCACACAGCCCTGGAAGTTGAGAGTGCAGCTTACATGGGCCAAGAATCTCTGCTGTGAAGGGCCCTTTGCCTAGTGTCCTAGTGTAACCTGCAGCACCTGGGTGCTGGGTCCAAGCCAGCCCTGGCTAATGAAACCCTCCTTAAAGCAAAACAAAAATAAAGACAAACAAAAAACTCTTGTGAACTCTTCACAAGATAACATTTCCAGCTCTATGAATGTGGAAACCTCTAGGCTCCTCCTAGCCCTGCTCAGTGTGCCCTATAATTCCTCACAACCTGCTCCATGTGTGTGCAAGCACATGTGTTTTCCTACTATCCTCAACTGGGTTGTGATGTTTATTTGTTTTGTTTTATTTTGTTTGCTGTGATGGGAATCCACACCATGCTGAGGTAGGCATTGTCCTACTACTGAGCCACAAGCCAGACCTGCTTTTCTTCCTATACAGCAAGATACAAAACATTCTAATTGTTGTTGCTTGTTTCAAAATAAAGTGAGGAGTGGGTACAAACAAAAAACTGACCCTGTGCTGGTAATTGTTAATTCTGGGCACTAGGTACTCGGTGACTCGTTGTGCTGTTTTGTCTTCTTTTCTTTTCTTTTTTTTTTTTTTTTTTTTTTTTTTTTTTTTTTTTTTTTTTTTTTCGAGACAGGGTTTCTCTGTGTAGCCCTGGCTGTCCTGGAACTCACTCTGTAGACCAGGCTGGCCTTGAACTCAGAAATCCGCCTGCCTCTGCCTCCCAAGTGCTGGGATTAAAGGTGTGTGCCACCACCTCCCTGTTTTGTCTTCTTATTGCATTAACAAACTCAGCGTGGTAGTGTACATCAGTAATCCCAACTCTAGGGAGACTGAGGCTGGAGGATTATAAACTCAAGGCCAACTACACTACATAGCATGAAGTACTCATTAAAACAGAGAAGGTTTCAAAAATTGGTTTCCTTTTAGAAGCTTGGTCCCCTTTTCTCATTTTTGTCAATAGGCTATGGTGACCCCCCACCCACACACACAGTTGGCTGTGACTTATAAGAAATGTGTATAAACTCTGCAGATATAAGTCCAGATCCTTATCATGTGCCACCACTTAATGTGAAGTTTCTAAAGCATGGATTTATCTCATATAATACGTTAATTTTATACACCACATGATAGTTCAAAGTACACAAGGATACAGTAAGCTAAGTGAGGTCAGTTTTAAGCACAGGAAGAGGCCTTACAGAGAAGCTTGCTAAGTTGTGTTAAAAATAGAGAACTATTCCAGGCAGTGGTACACACCTTCAATTCCAGCACTTGTGAGTGGAAGAAGGTGGATCTCTGTGGTACTGAGGTCTACAGAGTGAGTTCTAGGACAGCCAAGGCTACACAGAGAAACCCTGCCTTGAAAACCAAAGTGGTGGGGATGGGGTAGAGGATTATGTTTCAAGTCATGAAAATAAAAAAGGAGGAAATTTACAAGATTTTTACAAGATTTAGAATTCTGGAACACCATTCTGAAGGAAAACATTTACAAGATTTAGAATTCTGGAACACCATTCTGAAGGAAAACATTTTCCACACTACAGACATACATAATCTAAAGCCAAATATGCTTAAAATTTTCACACTATCCCAGCCCCATTAACTCAAAGCTAGGACAATAATGTATTGATTCTGTTATCACTATACCTTGCTTTTGCCTAAATTTAGCCTTTATTTATTGCCTTATATACTTCCATGCATCCATGCATGTGTGTGTTATCTGAGTCAATTTTTTTAATATATTGGAAGCCTTCCATATTTATAAACTCTGCCTTGAACTAAACATCACTACATGCTTAACTTAACAGCGGTTACAAACACTTTGTTGTACTCCCAATGTGTTATGGGATAGAAAGGATTTAATTATGAAAGGTAAAGCAACACAAGTTCTGGCTGTAGTCCTACACACCTTTGCCAAGGTGGGGGAGGTCAGCATTCCATGAGTTGATGTATGTGTTTATATTTTATTCTAAGATTCCCAACTGCTTTAGCATCGCTGCCCCCTTCTGATGGAGGTGCCCTCGTGTCCCCTCCACCTTTCTCCTGCTCAGCTCTCGTTGGGATGCCTTTTCCTCTAGAACCTCTAGATGACCAAAGCTGTCCTGTCATCTAGGATTTTTTTTTTTAACCTAAACTTTTCAAGTGTACATGTTGTGTTTCTAGACGCTTTTGTCATTTTGTTTTAAAAAGGGTTCCCAGAGTTAAAGAATTTTTGATGAAAATTTTTATAATATCCCTCAGCTTACAATTAGATGACTATATCATAAGTTCAAGTCTCAGCTCTGTCCTTTGCAGGCGTGTGACCTTGGATAAGTCACATGAGTGCTTTAATACACAGTTTCTTACCTAACAGTTGAAGCCAGCTGCAGGAGCTGTTTCAAAAGGTTATTTGTAAGGATGGATTGAAATGATGGGCCCTGAGAAAGGGCTGCAGAAGCCCTCAAGTGTCACTACCCTTCCTTTCTTCTTTAGCAAAGGAGACAAGGCTCTGACATTGATGTTATAAAGATAAAACCTTGGACAGAAAATAACAAAAAACCGCATCGGACGTATCTCTCTGCTAATCAGAAGATGAGATCTGATGGACTGGGAGCGTCAGGACATGCATCAAGCTCTAACAGAAACAGTATAAATAAGGTGTCCAAGCATGGTGACAGTACAAAAATGTCCAAAGTTATGAAAGAGATGAAAACTGGAGGAAAGCATGTCTCTGGAAAGTCTAAAGCTACAGTAAAGCCCCAAACAGAAAACAGTGATCATACAAAGGTAGAAGGTCTGTCCTCCTCAGTTGTGGGAAGACCAGCAAGAGTGGCAGCAACTGGGTGGAAGGACCCAGTACATGGAAAAGGAGTCCAGAACCAAGAAGGAGAGACCACAGGGGCCAGGCCCAAGGTGCTCACTGCTAACCCGAATGTGCAAGGCAGAGCCAAGCCTTTGCCAACACTGAGAGGGAAAGATTCCATATGCCCCACCACTGTAGGACCCTCCAGCAGATCTACAAATTCCAGCACGGAGCTTCTGGCTTCCATGGGCTCTGTGGATGAGACAAAGGAAAACGGATCATTAGAAGACAAGTCTTGTGATGAGAAACCATACGTTAGTGATTCCCCAGGACAGATGGTGAACAATGGAGTAATGTCAACTAGAGGTGGGTTTCAGCACTCTTATTTTGTTGGTGTGTGTGTGGAGGGGGGCATGGTTCTATACAGTTAGACAGGCAATCTACACCAGCAGCTAGCACTGCAAAGGTTTATTTGAGATAAGTCCTCTCCAGCAGCCCACGCTGGTCTTTGACCTGCGCCATGGCTCAGGAGACTGTTGTGCCTCTGACCCTCTGACCCTCCTGTCTCTGCCTCCCAGGTGCTAAGACTACAGCTATATCCATCATGCTTGCTTTATGTAATGCTAGAGATGGTGCCAAGCAGGCACTCCACTAAATAAGCTGTGTCCCTGGCCCTGGGGCCTTAGTGTTCAGTCGCTCCAAATGCTTACAAGTTCCTAGATGATCCTGGCATGCTTTACTTACTGTTAAGTGCTAAAATGTGTTTTATATGGATATGTTCAAACTGAGGGAATGTGTTCTCTCCCATATCAGCACTTGTTTTTTAGTGTCTAACCTGTACATTTAATTTGTTATAGCAGTAAAGTCTCGACCAGTTTCAAGAGTTACCTGTGGAACAGCAAATAAAAAGAGCTTTATTCATGAGCAAGGCCCTCACGTGAATAGCAGGTGGGACTCTGTTCAACTTGGTTTCACGCACTCTCTCTGCAAGCTATTTATATACTCATTTTTAGCTAAATGCTTTAAAAGATTTTTTGTTGTTTAAACATATTTATGAAATTATATTTTTAAACTTTCTTATTTCATATTTATATAAAATGAAAAAATGTAAAAGTTTCTTAGCTATACTTAATGGCATGTGAAGTTATGCATTGTGACTTATTGTATATTATCCAACTCTTTCAAAACTTGAAGGTTTATGAACATAGGTATCTCTATTTTCAGAAGAGATATGTTTCTATCTCTTCAAGAGATACATCAACATATCAAGAGATATGTTGAAGAAACAAAATATGTAATCGTATATGGTTGTGGTCATACACAGGTATATGTGATCATATATGGTTATAGTTGTACGCTGGTGTTTGTAAGTTCATGTTTTGGAGTGTCACTAAGCGCAATCGTTCTTCTTAGTGTAATAAAAAGAGGGAATGGCAAAGGACTTAGTGATTCAGCGCCACAGACAGCTGCGAAGAAAAGAGGGAGCAGCAATGGATACACAGCAGCTCAGCCACGGACAAAGAACACCCCTCCCACCCTGGCTCAAACTCAAGGTAAAGCTGCAGTGGCCCTAAGTGTTCTGGGGCCTGTATCAACTGGACAAGCCAAGATCCAGCCAGACTGCCATTGCATATAAGCAAGATAGGACACTACTTACTGTGCAGGTGTCTCGTACTCCTGAGGTAAAGTTCCATGGTTTTTAGATAGACATTTTGGTGTTAGGAGATTGATTTGGGTTGTCCTGTCCTTCATGGAGATAAATTTAAAGGAGTCATTGACTGGTCTCCACTTCTGCTCCTCTTGTAGAGCATGCCTAGGTTTCTTGAAAGTTTCCTTGATGACTAGAGGAGTTATGTTTGTGAAGCCAGTACTGAAGAGTTGTTAAAGAACAGCAGGAGCTGAGCAGCTGTGTGGAGAGGGTGTTCCTCCAGAGCTTGTCCCCATGCAGCTGTTCCCTCGGTGTTGCAAGAAAAATCAATACTGATTAGATTCTATAATGTGCATGTAACAGCCAATTTTAAACATTCCTTTCTTTCTGAGCTTAGAGGCACATGCCTGTAGTCCTTCACTGGGGATATAAAAGCAAGGGCACCTTTGATCTGTATAGTGAGTACCTGTAGTACATGATCTGTATAGTGAGTACAAGCCAGTCCTGGCTACATGAAACTATCTCAAAATAAAAAGTAAGAGAAGGAGGACAGGAAGAAAGGAAGGGAACTGAGGATCTGGCTTGGTACATGAAGGTTAGGGGAAAAGCCAAGTGTAGTGGAGCACACTTAGAATCTCAGTACTGGGGAGGCAGAGGTGGATGGAAAGATCACCAACAGCAAGCCAGCCTCTTCAGTGAGGCCCAAGTCCTAAGAAGAGACTGTCTCAAAAAGAACAGTGTGTGGCTTCTGAGGAGTTGTTCTCTGTCATGCACACATGTACATTACACACATCGTCACACAAGCATGCACACACACACAAACTGAGATTGACCTCTGGCATGCTCATATGTGTGTGTGCACACAGCCACATACCACAAGCACACACACATTTATTTCTTATGTATTAAGCACTCATGTGTAAGAGCAGTTTATCAAACCCTCAAAATAATCTCTTCTTTTGATTTTTAATTTTTTTAATTTTTATTTATTTATTTATTTATTTATTTATTTATTTATTTTTATTTTTTTCGAGACAGGGTTTCTCTGTATAGCCCTAGCTGTCCTGGAACTCACTTTGTAGAGCAGGCTGGCCTTGAACTCAGAAATCTGCCTGCCTTTGCCTCCCAAGTGCTGGCATTAAAGGCGTGCGCCCCCACTGCCTGGCTCAAAATAATATTGATTTGCATGATGAATTAATACTGAAAGTCAATTAAAAATCAAGGCAGATGAAATTACTCATATTGTAGTAACAATTAGAAATGCGATATAAATGGTTTCTAAGACCTGGGTATCTCAGTGGTGGAGTGCTTGCTTGTCTTTCACAGGTCTCTTGAATTCCCTGTACCCCCAAACACACACAGAACAAAAAGTTGATAATTGGGGTTGGCAGATTTGAGTGCCCCAAATTTTATTTCTAAGACTTTAACCAGAATGCATAAATGGAATTTTAATTCTGAATCTCTTGTAGCCAATGATCTGGTTCACACTGCAGATCTGGGTTGTTAGCCCTAATAATCTAGAACCATAATCATCCAATATAAGTTTATTCCAGTTTGAAGAGAAACGAATAATTTCAGCAAATGTCCATTTGTTTTTAGGTTAGTTCTTCTTTTTGGCTCTGGTGTTTTCTTTATTTCCCCACCCCACCCCCAAAAAATGAAAACTTCAAAGAGAAGACCTTTCTTGTTGCTTTGATATAAGAAAATCAGATTTTCTGCTGTTGGATATTTATGTAAATCCAATTTTGGCACAACAATGAAGGTTCTTGGTGAAAAGAAATTCTCTTTAAGGGTTTTTAGTAAGATCATAAAATAGTTCCTCTATATTTAAAATATTTGTTTTTTTCTCACTCTATCATTGTTTATTTTTTGACTGTCAATATTAGATGTTTCCCTTTGGTTGCTTTATTGATTTTATTTTCTTTACAGTGATTTGAAAACATTAAATTTCACCTTAGAATTTGAGAGTACTTTGCTTTTCTGAACTTTCTTAGGATCCCAAGGAGAATCACCACACTCTGTAAAATCTTCAGTCTCTTCAAGGCAGTCTGATGAAAATGTAACAAGCTTGAGGCATGGAACAGATAAGCAAATACCTAAGAGAAAAATTGTCAAGCAAGGACATGCAACTTTGCAGAAGGTTAATACAAAACTGGTACTAATGCCTAAAAACCCAAGTCAGCCCAAGAAAGGTGGAACTGTGAACAATAAAGATTCAAAACAAAAAGTGCTTCCTGCACAAGTTATGCTGCAAAGTCAGGCTTCTCAACGACCTTCCAAACCTGAGGTAGCCGCCACACAGAAAAGCGTGCTTCATGGTGTGAGTGACATCAGGAACCATGTCTTTAAACAGAGGCCTCACGACTCCCTGGTTACCCTTGCTTGTGACACCAGTGGTCCTGAAGCATCCCAGACACCCTGCAGGCCTCAGCCACAAAGCCCATTAGGCAGTCAAGAGAAAAAGAGACTGGAGCTAGCATGCCAAGATAGGTCAACCCTGGGTAATTCAGTGAAACGTGAGCTGAGGTCAGAACTGACTGGCATAGAGCAAAGTCACACATCCGCTTACAAAGACTCGAGTCAGTGCAACGGGAATCCAAACTGTAGGAACATCACTGCTCTGAAATCTGTGATTTCAAATCCAAATGAAAACTTGATAAACTCTAACACAGTTCATGATTCAGACTCAGCAAATGCAGAGCGAGTCTACTTATCAGATAGAGACAGACAGACAGGGAGAAAAACCACAGACACTGAACCAAGTATGAATTGCGTGGACGGGAAAGCTTTACTGCGTGTTCCTGAAGGGACACGTAGTTCCCTAAACTCTGCTCACGATGACAGAAGACTCACAGTTCACGTAGAAGAGCTAGCAGCTCAAACCCAACAGTTACCTGACGGCTGTGCTGCAGAGGACGGCGAATGTGCTACAGTCACCTCAGCTGTTTCCTCCAAATGTCTTTTGGGACAACCATCAGAAAAAAATTATAAAAATATGGAAACATCAGAAACTCCAGAAGCTCCATTCATGGGCCCCTGGGGGTTGAATGCCAGTGCCACACATCAAAGAGAGAGTCCAGAATCAGACACTGGCAGTGCTAGCACATCTTCAGATGACATAAAGCCCCGCTCAGAAGACTATGATGCTGGCGGCTCTCAGGATGATGAGGGCTCACACGACAGAGGCATCTCCAAGTGCAGCACAGCGCTGTGCCATGACTTCCTTGGGAGAAGCAGCAGCGACACCAGCACCCCTGAAGAACTGAAGGTGCACGAAGGTGACCTCAGAACTGAAGTAAGAGTGAGAAAGCAGGGTGGAGGTGACCTCCAGATCCACTCGGCAAGTGATGACGAGATCCCTAGGAAGAAGTCAGAACCTTGGTCTCCATCTACAATAGTCCATCCCAGAGAGAAGGGAAGCGCTCCTCGGGGTAGTAGCATCCCGTCTGCTCAGGAAGTAGACCAGGTTTCTTCTTCAGCAGATGAAACAGAAGATGAAAGATCTGAAGCAGAAAATGTTGGGGAAAATTCCTCTCTGTCCAACTCAGGTACTCAGCACATTCAGGGAATAATTAACTTAGCTTTTGAAGATGGAACTGAACATGAAAGTCGTGAGTTTTCTGCAACTAAGAAGTTTAGAAGGTCAGTGTTGCTCTCGGTAGATGAGTGTGAAGAAGTGGGATCTGATGAAGGTGAAGGCCACGCCCCCTCTCAGCCCTCCCTAGATTCTCTTTCTCCTTCTGATGTTTTTGATGGTGTTTCTTATGAGCATCATGGAAGGACAGGCTACTCTAGATTTTTTAAAGAAAATGAAGCTACTACTGCAGAGCATAAACACAATAAAGGCAATGGTGGATATAAAAATGAAGGCTTCCTCCTGAGTCCTAGGAGCAAAGACTTCTCAAGACAAGATAAACAGTGTGTGTCAACAGAGCAAAAGACCAGCTTGGATGTCCTGCCCAGAAGAAGCCAACAGATCTTTCCAGAAGAAGTAACTAGTAAACGTGAGGCAGCTCATGACTTTCAGCAGCACAGCACATACATGGATGGGGACACCAAGTCTCAAGAACGGCCATGTCATCTGGAACTCCATCAGAGAGAACTCAGCTCCAACATACCAAAGATCAGCTCAATGAAATCTCTAGACCCCTGTCCCAGCCAGCTGCTGCCTCAGGAAGGCCCAGTGAAAGAGAACCATTGCACACCTCCCAAGAGAGCTAATAATGCTGTGTTTTCAGGTAATGTACAGAAATAGAAGTTTAAAGTTATCCGTACCCTGGATCTTATATTTTAGGTAGAATATTTAGGCTACAGTTTCAACTTTTACATGAGAACTTAAATTTATTAATAATATGAAAATGAGCTAGCTATTCATTATTTATTATTTGTTTAAAATCTTAATGAATAATTAGCATGTAGTGGGAAAGCTTGTTTATTACACACAGATAACATGTTAGATCTTACCTGGAAAAGACAAGGACTTAGTTTGGTGTCATTTCAATTATCATGTCTGATTTAATGTAAACATTCTTGACTATGGGAAGTTTTACTTTACATTGGATAAGATTTATGGACTTGCTAGTATAGATCAATGAGGGCTGTGCAATAACCATAGTAGTATTACTGAAAAGCACTAAACTATTTTAATTAGGTTAATTATTATAACTTATATGCATTTTACAGAGACTAAAACTTTCTTAGGATCAATATAATTCTACTCTAAGATTTTCAAGTGAAGAGATGAGTTTCCTAAGCAATTATATTTAGAAGCAATGACAGTATATGACAAAGTCTAGGCTTATTTCATGTGCTAAGATAATTTTTGTCTAATTGTGTTTATGTCTTTCTTTCAATAATTCAGACTAATGACTTAAATATGCAATAGTAGCTGGTTGAGTATTATGTATCATAATTTAAAAAAAATATTGACCAGAAATCCCTATTCAGTAAAATTATAAAAGTAGGAGATCTTCCAAAGTTGTATTTTTTGTTTGTTTGTCCTGGTTTGCATCCTCCTTTGCATGTGCAATATACAAATAAGACTTTAGATACAGTGTACTTATCCCAGAACCTATGAAGCCAAGTTACTTTATAGATAACTTTAGATAACTGTCTTTTTTTTCTTCCTTGAGTTACTATTGTAGTGAATTAGATTTGTGTGTACTTTGATATTTATTTTAAATAATTTGTTATTTTCTGTATTCTAAGTTTTCAAATTAAAATATGGAAAATTATTGTTAGTTACCTACATTGATTTTGCTGCTAAACATTACCCTTGAATTTTTTAACACAAAAAAATAAAATGCCTCAAAAATTTTGTCAATTTTGTAAAAGTATTATTTTTTCCATCTAGTGTTTTTTTTTTTTTTGAGAGGAGCTAATATTGTCATATTGTGTTAATATTGTTCTACAAAACTCTGAGGGGTGTCGACATGCAATTTTTACATTGTGTAGTATTGTGAATTATTTCAGGAGACATAGATGATTGTGATACAATGGCACAAACCTCCATGTATGACCACCGGCCTTCAAAAACCCTCTCTCCAATATATGAGATGTCTCTAACAGCAGCGTGTGAGCAGAAAGTGGAGTCAGAAACCCATGTCCCAGACAGGGGCTCTGAAGACGAGCAGCGCTTTGCAAAGCAGGACTGGACACTGCTGAGGCAGCTGCTTTCTGAACAAGATGCAAACTTAAATGTCACAAGCTCTCTGCCTGAAGACCTAAGCTTAGCCCAGTATTTAATCAACCAGACACTCCTCTTAGCTCGAGATAGCACGAAACCTCAGGGCTCAGCACACTCTGACCCTTGGGACAGGTGCAGTGAACTGTCATCCCCACTTGATGATTCAACAACAAGTGCTAGCATGGCTAGTGTTTCTTCCACAGATCGTTCGCCTCAAGGGGAGTGGACAATCCTGGAACTGGAAACTCAGCATTAGGAATCTCAACAGTTGGGAAAGAGTTAGACTACGCCACCCCTGGATTTCTGATGCCTACTTTATATTTAAATTATAATTTAGTTAGCCAAATATAGACTGTCCTTAAAATTTATGGAGTCTTTTAATTTATTGAGGTAAATATAGCTTATTTATTAATATGATGTCTCATATTTTGAAAATGTTTTTCTAAATTTATGAGCATGTTTTCTACATCAATTAGATTAGGAGGCTAAAGAAAGTCTTTGCTACAGTTTTCTTCCCTACCTAATAATTTGTTCATTTATTCAAGAATTTCCATGTCAGTACACAAGTAGATCAACTCCCTTACTCTTGACCCTGTATAGTACCATAATAATTTAACAATAAACTTACTGTGTGAGTGTGTACTATACAGAATCAGTCTGTGAATAACATTTAGACTCTCAGGTGAGTGTTGCAGCTGGGCACACAAAGGGATCCCAGCTTTCCCAGCATTTCAGGACTAGGACGTGGAGAGGTGAGTGCACCTTGAGTTTCAGCCATACTGCTAATAAACTAAGAGAAGTTGGGCTTTTCTGGTTCGGTCAGGGGTAGGCATATGCTCTCTTCAAAGGCACGTGGGAACTGTTGTGTCTGTGGGGCTCTAACAGTCACTTTGTCTTGCATGCCATGGTAGGAATACTTTGGAACTGCACTGCTCCAAGCTAATACAGCATTAACCAAAAAGAGTGCATGAGGCAACTGACTGAGTCCTAGTGTGGGTGTGTGCTCCCTCTTGTCTGTTTATGTCCTTTGTCAGACTCCTCAGTCTGTAGCTTTGTAAGAAAAACAGATAATCAATGCTACAAGAGAATAAGCAGTAGGATCTTAGATGCTAATGAGAATCCCTTTAAGGTGATGGGAAAATAGCAACCAGGTTAATACAAAACTATTTGTCTCAAAACAACAATTATGTTTTCATTTAAGCACTAATCTGTTGTACCATAAAACTTTCTCATGAATTTTTAAAAAGGTTTTAAATTTTTTATATTAATTTATTTTGTAGGTGTTTATGTGGTTAGGCGTATGCATGTGTGTTACAGCACACTTGTAGACAACCTGTGAGAGTCAGTTCTCTCCGTCTACCATGAGAGTCCCAGGGATTGAACTCAGACCATCAGGCTTGCTGGCAAGTGCCTTTACCCACTGAGCTATCCCTCCAATCCTGGTTCTATGCCTTTATAAAAGCTAGACACTCTTGCAGGACTACTCATTGAGGGCATAGTTATTATGCTCAGCTCGATAGGTAAATAAGTAGGTGTTGGATGTAAGCACTCAATAGAAGGTGAATAGAATTAAGTAAAAAGTGCAGTTCTAGTGTAGGGCAGGAAAATGTAAGAAAGACATTGAAATATGAACACACACACACTTTATATTTTAAAGCTGGGTAGAAATTTAAAGATTAGACCAGTCTCTTTAAATGTAAAAGGAAGGCTTTTGTGGCCATAAGAATGAAAAGGTCCTACAGCTAATTTATGGAGTATGATACATTATTTCTTAATTCCAACTTGCTGTTATTTCTACTACACAAAACACTATTTTCTCATGAAGCTGTGAACAACCGTTGACACATTGAAACATTTGTAGTATGAAAATGTCTATCTGATAACAATTAAAGTGTGCCTTCATTCCCAAGACATTCGTGGGCTTTTGTTTTCTGAATGTGAAGTTGTTTTACATGTTCCTTTTAATAAATTTCCCCCCAAGGTCTAGAAATTTATAATTGAAATTATATTTCTTTCCCATCCTTGGGTCTTAAGACGTTCACTTTAAATTATTAAGCCTTAAAACATAGTCAATATCATTTCTGCCAACAGATCACTGGAGAGGCATCTTACCTAAGTAGTGACCACTTTGGGAATTTGAGCACTTCCTGCATTTTCATAGCTCCTTTATGAACATGCACTTAGCATTGTTTGCCTCAGGACTCTGTAGCAGGGCCTCTTCATGGGCCGAAGCTGTACCCAGATACAGACATTCATTTATCTGCCACTACCTGTATGTTAGAGAGTGCATTACATGATTTAAATATGCACCAACACATTGACATGTCACAACAGGTCTGTGAAATACATCTTTACACATAGGAAACGTACTTTTTTCAGGGCCAGATAATGTTTATTTTAGGACTTTTCTCAGGAAAAGTCATAAAATGAATCATAATACAGAATGTCACCAAGAATGCAACACGCAGAGACCAAAACCCAGAAGTGAGAGTCAGAAGGACAGCCATTGCAGCCTCTGACCCAGTTCTCTTTGCTGGAACTGTGTCCAACAGCCCTGCTAGCTTCATGATTCCTGCCATTTCCAGTGACAGTGTCCACAGAGAAAGTTCTGATAGGAAAACAGCAGTCTGTCCCCTGCCTCTTAAACCCATAGAATGCACATTGTATCTGATCCAGAAAGAGAATTTTCACACACTCATAGTTACTCAGTGCAAATGTATAAACAATACAGTTATGAAAAATGTTATGTTTATATGTGCATAGCATTTCATACAAAGATTGACCCACACACTGCTTTTTACCAACACGAAAGACCATTAAGTCGATAGGAAATGCCTGAAATAAAAGTTAAGAACAGAGAGAGCAAATGAGTACTTGTTACCCATAAGCACGCTCAGTGGCCACTTTTGTATGCCTGTGTGTCCATGAGTACAGGGCCATTTGCCCCCATGGGTGGCCTCTTAAGGACCCAGTGCCCGAGGCTGAGTCACTCCCCCTGACAAGAGAACTCAGTTGTCAGTAGGTACTCGTCTTGGGGTTGAACCTCCTGACTTTCTCTTGGCTCAAAGAAGTTAGGTCTCCAGTCTGTAGTCATAGCCATGGGTTGTTCATATGTGCAGGTGTCTTCTTGTATCGTGAGCACACTCAAGCTGTTGTCATCCCTCCCTCTGGCTCCTACAGCCCTCATACTACATCTTTTGAAGGAAATGTACTTTTTAATTTATTTTTTAACATTCATTCGTTGTGGAGTCAGGTCTCTTCCACCATGTGGGTTCTGTGGGCAAGGTTTAGGTTGTCAGGCTTGGTGACAGGTACCTTTATCCATTGAGTCATATCATTGGTCCCAGAAATGTTTTAATTGTATAGACATGTACATACCTACATACATGCATACATATACACATACAACTATGTATGTATTTATGTTCTTTTAATTGTATATACATACATACATACATACATACATACAGCTATATGTATGTATGTTCTTTCTTTATTCTGGATCTTCTGACATAATGGAAGAAACCAAAGAAAAATAACAAATTATCCTATGGTAAAATCCCAGCTGTACGTGTTCAGAGTTAGAAGCACAAACAGCTCATCAGGAAGAGATTAGAGGGGCCAGAACTTGTCAGTGATGCACCCAGCTGAGTTGAGGCTGAAGTCTGAGTCTGCACCTTAGACTGGGGACTTGGTGCCATCCACAGTAAGTATGGCGATGTTACGTAGTTTGTTGCAAACCAAAAGGGATATAAACTTTTTAAAGACATTTTTATTCCTAGTTTACATGAGATTGCAAGCTTCTAATCAAGAAAATACCTTCATTGTTTTTAAGCTTCCAAGACTTTTATTTCGAGTTGAATTGTTTGGATCAATGAGGAAATGTCTGGGGAAGATAAATAGCTCTTTCATCTCCTTTCTTAGAGCATCCAGATAACATCTGATGCTACTTTTACGGCTGAGCTGAGACTCAGCAGCACTCTGAGGACTGGCATTCAGGATGGGTATTTAGGAGAGATAGTAGACAGAGGGAAGAGCTAAGCTAGAGCTGGATCATGAAGTATCTAGGAATACAGTCTGCAAACTTATAATTGCTAAACTTCCATTATACATTCAGTTATTTGGACTTAACTATCAGGAGACAAGAGTTATGTTTAGTGGAATTAACTACAACTCACAATGGCTATTCTATCAAAGGGTTTTTTTTTTTAAATCTTTATTGGTAAACAATTTACATAACATACAATTCGTCCACTTACAAAACTCAGTGGTTTTTAGTGCAGCATATTCTGACGCCATCATCACTTTCAAGTTTATAACATTCTAACAACTTCATGCAAATGTATAATTACTGTGATTCTATTCACTGTCTGTACCCCCTTCACAACACTGCTGCTGATCCTCTTCTTCACCTGTGTTTATGTGTGTGCATGTGTTTACAAGTTCATAGCCAGCATGTGCTTTGTAGAATCTCAAAACAACAACAACAGAACCCTTTGGTAGCAGTATATAAGATTATGAGTTGAATGACAATGGCAGAGACACTGGTGAAAGTAGTTTGCAGTGATAAAAGCTTGAATAGGGTAGCTTAGGAGATGTTGGAAGACCCTGCTATTAAGGTCACAATCTACCATGTCTGGATAGCCCTCTGAACTCCATGCAAAATGGAGGACTCCCTTTCTCAGCAGGGCTTCCTCTTCTCTGCCTGACCTTATCTGAAGAATGTCTCTGAGCTCAGGTGTCTGACCTTATCTAGAGGATGACCCTGCATAGAGCTTCCTGCAAGCCTTGCATGATTCAGCACATAAATCCTGCTCAGTCTTTTCTGCTGTATGATAATTAAATACTGTGTTATAACCAATCGGTCCTTTCCAATTATAACCCCAATAACCTCTGAGGAAAGCCACATAGTTCATAGACAGAATACAGGTTCAACTTCTCTCCTGGTAAGAACTTGCCCATCAGGTTCTTGGAATTCCTCTTCATGTAAATGAGGCATGCCCAGCACCTCAGCCCTAGCCAATCGGACACACCCACCCTGACAAACCCCACCCACTCCCCCAAATCTATACAGCCCTTGTTCACTTTGAATAAGGTCGAAGCTGATCCTGGAAGTCACTCTGCTGTGCTCACAGCTGTCTGAACCCTACTGTCCCATGCCTCTGCTCCCCTCACCCTTGTAGGCCAATGGCCAAAGAAACTGAGGAAAGGGAGACCCACAAGGAGAAACAGGAGATACTTGAGTTATCTAACAGATAGAACTGAACAAACTAGTGACTAGATACAGAAATGAGATGTCAACTTAGAAGATCTAGGTTTCTGACTAGGTTGGCCTGGGTGGTTGATGATGTCATCAACCAAAATTTACAATGAGTGTAGGAGAAAAGAGATGAGTTTAACTGAGGACATAGTGTGAGATTCCTAAGGGACATTCAAAGAGCTGGGGACAAAAATACTGTTGAACATTCAAGAAAAGAAAATCCTGAGGAGCCTAAAAAAGGGATGCTCAGAAATAGAAGTAGAAAGCCATCCTGAAGAAAAGTGAAGATGTATAGTCTTGATGCTGTTTAATTTAGAGGAGGGTATGTCAGAGTGCATGGTCCTACTTCAACTGCTCAAACCCATAACCCATTGTTATGGTTGTTGGTGGCATTTTTCTCTTGTAAGGCAGTGTTAGCATGAGAACAGTTGTTGAACTCCTCCTGCCATTATATGAATACAGCTTGCCTTTCCAGCAAGTCTACGCCAAAGTGATCATAACTTCATATCCAACCTAGTTCCCCGACAATGGGATCCACCATTAAGTGTAAAGAATTTGAAAGCCTTCGTGGTAGTGTGCCTGTAATTCCAACACTTAGAAGAGGCAGCAAGACCACAATTCAGAGCCAACCTAATCTGTGTAGAAAGACGCTGTCTCTAAATAAATAACAATCTCAAAGGCTTGTCTAAGAAATGTTTACAATATAGACACTGAAATTTTTTTTTAGTAGCAAAATAGGGCTGATAAGATGGCTCAGCAGCTAAAGGAACTTGCTGGCAAGCCTGATGACCTAGAGTTTAATCCCTAGTACCTGCAAGTTGCCCTATGATTTCACATGCAAACCTTAACACGGCATACCCAGAAATACAAATAACTGGTTTTAAGAAAAGTTGCTACATAATGTATTTGTATAACTCATGCAGTGATCAAATTTGTTTACAAAATCTCCTTAATAACAAGGAAAGATTTATTATGGAGGAAAAACATTGTCTGTTTAAATACACATATGTTCCTTTTTTTGTGTTCTTGTATATAAACATTGAAGACCAATCTCCTTATAAAATCTGAATTGTATAGTACTGACTACTGTAACCATTTGATAACTGAGTAACTGAAATGTGTGCCCTTCTGCCAGTATTTTCCCATGTTCTGCTACCTTTGGCAACCCCCATTCCACTGTGCTCCCGTGAGTTTTACACTTTTAGAGTCTATATTACTGGGACCACATAGTATTTGTCTTTCTGTGCCTGGTTTATTTCACTACAGAGATAATACATTGACCCCACAACACAGGCTCCCTTCTTTTCAGAGTCTGTTTAATCCTGTTTTCCTTACCCATTTGCAGGTGTGGCATGGCCTTTTCTGGGTAGGCATAAACAAGTGCTTGTTCACCCCAGCTAAGGGCACACAGAAAGAAATGGTTCTACCCAAGTGTAGCTTAGGGGGTCATTGAGTATATCAGGGTTACTTACAGGCTTGTAGGTGTAACAGCTACATCACAGAAAAGCCCATCATGGCCCAGGTGAGGACCCATGGAAGCTGCATCCCTGGAGATCCCTGCATAGCTACAGGCAGGTCACCCTGCTAGAGAGTGTCTGCTCCCCAGAAAACATTAACTGCTTAGGTGGGGAGGAGCCTTGTGAATCTTATAACAGCTTCATGAGCCTCGGAAGTGGTAGGTGCTTCTCTCCTTGCTGCAGAGAAGTCAATGGGGGAAGAAAATGCCCATACAACAGTCCATTCATTCCTCTAGTCTCAAATTCTTCACCCTGCTTCATAAAGTTGCATGATCCTAGGAGGGGATGCTATAAATGTGTGATTACTTTCTTCTTTCCAGTTATAGTTAAGTGGACCATGGTGCCATAGCAACAGTCACTTATTCTCTGCAGGAATCACAGACTGAACTGGAAGCTCCCTATCTGGCAACCAAAGGATGTTCTGTCTTCAGTATGCAATCAACAACTGTGGTGATATCCTGCATGATTCATGATGTCTCCCCAGCCCGCAACTCAAAGGGAGATCAGGCTGCCCCTTCTCCTGAGGCTTCCCTTTTATTCCCTTACGGCTTTATTCCTTTATGCCCTTTTCACTCAGGCGCCTTTATCAACTCCTCAGATGCTAATTACTATCCTTGCAGCAGTTCTTTTTAAATATTTTAAAGACTCAATTTAACAATATGTAATGAAAACTTTTTACAAAAGGTGGCCAGGATCTTCATCTGAAGGCCATCATCCAGTGCAAGTTGGTCTTACATAGCTAAGGGATTATTTAAAAGTCAGTGTGAGTGAGTCGGTGTGCATAAAATAATTCTGTCACTTGGATCAGTTGTTTTGTCAAAAGAGCAACGTTGGGTACACAGATGGGGTACTTTATCCATCTAGCCCCTACATATGGCTTGCTCTGAACTACCTAGATGTTTTATCCTAAGGTACTACTGTCACCTTGCAGCTGCTGTGCATTTCCCACCTCAGCTGGTCTCTTTGTGCTCTTTGACCCAGCTCAGGGCCAAGGGAAAGCAAAGCTGTCTCTTAGCTGGCCATGACTGCCACTGGAGCCAGCTCCGTGGTTCTTGTAGGCTCTGGGCCAACACATGATCTTTGTGTTTTCATCAGCTACACCCAGCTACTTGAAGGGGCTCCAAGCTGGGCGAACAGTCCTCATTCTGTCCTTTCGTGCACAGGAGAATTGCTACTGCATTCTCTAGGGCATGACTGCCTATCCATATAGTAAGCTTAGCTTTTTTTCACACTCACTATTTTATCATTTGTGCATTGTGTAAATTTTAAAGCCTTCAGAAGCTCACAATCACTACATTTGGTGTTCTGTTCATTTGTCATAGGAACTCCAGCTCAACACTATATATGTCACATTTGCCTTCAAGTAACCTAGACAGAGTTCTTTATCTTCTCTCAGATTCTGAGAGCTTAGTGCCATACAAACTCAACTTCTGTGCTAGTCTGAATCCTATCTTGTAAAGATTGTACCCACCACAGGACTCAGAGTCTTGAGGTCTCTGCTGACTCCACTTCCTCTTTCTTAGCTCTCCCATAAACACCTTTGGCATACAGATATCTCTCTGGTGCCCAGTCACCTTACTGCTGCCTACCCTCTCTGTACTGACTTCCATCTGCTGATCATTATGGGGACCTCAGCCAGTGGCACTTTTCTCTCATTGCTTCAGGCTGTATAGTCTTTTTTTTTTTTTCTTTTTCAAGATAGGATAAGTAGTTACATTACAGACTCATCTGTTCCCATATGCAATCTTAGGCAATGTTTTTCATTATTTGGAAGTCTTCCCCAGTTAAGGGAGTTTAAATGCAGAGCATTTCCTGATGATCATGGCTTCCTACCCTGAACCATTCTTAAGGGTCCCAGGCTGCATGCTCGAATCATGGATATTCCCTCCCTCTCTATTAAAGATTGGATTCTATTAAAGATTGGAGATACCTCACTGTCTCCCTCTTCACTGTCTGATTCTTCCCCTGGGTTCCAAGCTTCTGGATCCGGTTCATATTGTTTTCCCTGCATCCTGCCAGCTGCTGTATGAAATGGCAAACTAACACTTCTTTCTCATACTCCCTTCATCCACTTTCTTTGCCAAATCAGAGGCCAGTGCAGAAAGGAGAGCATCTCTGTGGCTTTCCTCTTGTGATTCCTCTTTACATGCACAACTTCTTTCTGGCCAACAGCTTTGTTTCAACTGCACGCCTTACTGGCCATAGCAAAGGCCACACAGCACCCATCCCAGCCCACGTAGAACACTGTCCCACAAAACCCATCAGCTATTTGGGAGATAGTCGTAAAATGGACTCCACTCAATAAGGAGGCATACTAATGCATACTACATAAGGAGGACAGCCACCTCACCCCAGAGGAGATTCACTCTCAGATAGCACAGCTTTGGTGGCATGTCCTATCACACATTGTAGGAAGCATGCAGCTACTCTAGAGCAAGGAAGCACACCATCTTGCACCAGAGGGAGAAAGAATCATGTCAGAACCATGTCAGAATTACTCCACAGACACTGCCCTCAGATCAGCCTCAAGTTCATTGTTCATCACCAATTACAGGAGCCAAGCAAATCCTCCCCAGCTCCTCTTGGTTCTGTCAGTCCCTACCCAGGTACCAGGTGTATTGCTTGACTTTTCCTGAGGAGACTTGAACAAATACTTCCTCATCCAGACAGGACACTTATGGCAAACCAAAGAAACAATTCCATTCAAGTCCAGCTGCATCACCAATAATTCACCTCCCCTACCCACCACACACACACACCAGAGATGACCCACAAAAGCCGTGTCCTGAGCTCCCTCCACATCTTGGTGCAAGAAGCCTTGCCTGCCTACAGTCTCATCTACCACAGCTGTTCTGCTCAGGCAGGGAGGGGCCTCACAAGTCCTGTAACTTTGTGAGCTGCTTCCAAGAGAGAGTATTTCTCCAGAGGGGTAGACACTTAGGCTGACTCTGTATCTTGGCTGTTGTGGCAAACATGGGGACATAGGGAACCCTGAGCACAGGGTTCAGATGCACAGAAGATTCTGGAGCATGGTAGTTACAATATTTATTTTTTTCATTACTGGGATTGAATTTAGAGCCTTGTTCATGCAGGCAAGATCTTTACCACTGTGCAAGATTCCTGGAGTTCTTTCTTTTCTGAGACAGGACCTCACTAAGTTGCTCAGGCTTACTTTGAACTCACCATGCAGCTCAAGCTAGCATTGAGCTTCTGGTCCTCTTTGTCTCAGCATCTTTAGTAATTGGAATTATAGGTCTATAATTATAGGTCTATGTCACTAAGCTTTATTTCTAATTTTAATTTTTTTTCTCTTTTTTCTTTTTGAGTCTGGGTCTCTGTACTCACCACATCTGGCCTGTTTGTTCTTTAGCACAAGCAGGCCTTGAACTCATGTTCCTCCTGCTTTTTCCTCCTGTACAATATGGTAAGATATTGTCTCAAAATAAACAGGAGGAAGAGGTGAGAGCAAACTGTGCTGATGAGGCACTTCCAGGACCCTGAAGGTTGTTTTCTCTCTCCATTTCATGTGTAAGGATGTGTGATATGTGCATGTTCATCTGGAGTCCCCCAGGGTGATGTTGGGAATCATCTACAATCCCTTTTCTGTCTCAGTTACCGAGGCAGGGTCTCTCAACCAAACCCAGAACTTTAGATATAGCTACTGGCCAGCTTGTCCTCCGGATTCCATCTCTGCCTTCTGAGGTAGACTAATATGCCCACCCAGCATTTGCTGGATTTGGGAATCCAAGCTAGCAACACTTGTGTTTGCAAAGCTAGCTCCTAACACTGAACCATCTTCTCAGCCCCTAGAAAGCCTCATTTTTATATAAGTGAAACACCAACAAACTATGGACCAGCAGGACCAGTAACACTGGAATGTGCAGGCAGCCACAGTGTGATGAGCCCCACATATTGACTAGCACATGCCATCTGGGCAAACATTTACAGGGTTCTCAAACAGGCCAACACACCCAGCTTCTAGCAGGAAAACAGCTGGCTATTGCTGGTCTTTTGATCCAGCAATCTGAACATGACAACATGTTTGAGATGCAGTTGAACCTGCCTTGGTAAGGCACAGAGACTCACATCTGTAATCATTTCCCTTGGAAGCATGAGGCAGGATTACTATGAGTTCAACATCAGTTTGGACCACTATCTCAAGATCAAATAAAGAATTCTGACAAAGCATGGTCTTCCCATATGTCCATTCTATACTAAATTTGGGCTGCTGGGCTCAGATGAGGACTTTGACAGTTTGACACAATGTATTGAAGGAGCTCTCACTGAACATCAGGCTGAAATTTGCATTGGTTTTATATCGAGGATTCTGATAACTCCACACTACTTTGATTCTGACATAGCTCTACAAGACTTGTATGTCTGTCATTGCACAAACTATTTAGTGTTCACAAGTCAGCTTTCCTTTATATGAGATGTAATGAACTTTGCCTGTTTGCTTTCTATTTCTTTTTTTTCCTAGCAAGAGAGCTTAATTGAAAATAATTGCGATTGAAACACACCTTAATTTAAACATCATATGCTTCCTTATTAAAAAGACTTGTAGAGTGCTGAAGACCCTTAGACTACAAATAATCCACCTTGTGAAATAAATAGCAGAAGCCATTGTCAGGAGGCAGGAGCCCTGCTTTGAGTTCCCAGTAAGGAACTGGAACAGCCTGACTAACAACTCAGGCCTAACTTGGAAGTATAACAACAGCCTAGCCTTGGCCAACCATAAGCAGCCAGATTTCAGCCAATCCTAGGCTTCCAGCTGATCGGACCACATTCCAACAAGGCAAAGGGTAGAACAGGAACCAATCAGCCCTATTTCTGTACTTCCCTTCACCGTCTATAAATAATGCCTGCTGTGCCAGAGCTGAGCTAGCTGGACCTTTCCTGGTTCTAAGTTCTTTCCAGCTCATGATTCATTCTTAACTCAAATCTCCCTGATAAGTTTAAAATAGCAAAAATGTCCCCTTCAACAAACCTTAAGTTGAAATAGAGTATCTTCTTGCAGCATCTTATTCGGAGTAAGTTATATAAAGCACATATTCAAGAAAATATCAAATTAAACCAAAGTGAATTGGAAGGGATTAATGCAGACAGTAGTCATACTCAGTCTGTAAGGACTGGTAAGATGGCTCAGCAGGCAGAGGCACTTGCTACCAAGCTGATTACCTGAGTTCCATTCCCAGGACCCACATGGTGAAAGCAAAGAACCCACCAAATTGTCCTCTAACCTCCAAAGCCGGCTGTGGCATACACATCCACAAACATAAGCACACTCAGGTTAAGAATATGTAGATTAAAACAAACTTTAAATCAGTTTTTAAAAAAATAAGCAGAACGGAATAATATCTTAAAAAACAAAACAAACAAACAAACAAAAAAACCTGACTCCTAAACAGCCAGACAACCTATCCACCCCCTTAGTCTCGGTGCTGGGAAAAGCATAAATACATATTTATGGTAGAGTTTTGTATAGTCTCATACAAATACAGCTGAAACCCTGGATGAAATGAATGACTTAAAGAAATACGCTTTAGCAAGTGGGTTTAGGAAATCTACACAAATGACTCGTATCTACATGGATAAGCTTGGAGGAAGCTGATGGAGTGTTTAGATGCACCCTTCAAACCTACAGCAGTCCTAGTCCCAATTACTCAGATGCTGAGGCAAGAGGTTACTTGGCCTTGGAGTTTTGTCAGCCTAGACAATATAGACAGGCATTGTCCCAAATTAGTGCTGATCAAGGCCACTAAATCATTTTAGAGTATGAATAAGGAAGAAATGCATGACACACAACCTACGAAGCTAACCATATGACCATTACAATCTGACTGCAAACAGCACAGAAATTACGGAGTAATGACTGCCTTAGTCCCTGCTCTATTTCTGAGAAGGGACGCCATGCCCAAGGCAACTCTTACAAAAAGAGATTTAATTGGAAGCTTGTTTATAGTTTTAGAGACATAATCTGTTATCCTCATGGCAGGGGGCATGGTGGCATGCCACAGGTGCTGGAGCAGTAGCAGAGAGCTACATCCTGATCAGTAGACAGACAGACAGACAGACAGACAGACAGACAGACAGACAGAGGGAGAGAGAGAGAGTAAGAGCATGAGAGAGCTTGACTGGGCCTGCTATGGTCTTTTGAAACCTTGAAGCCTGCCCCAAGTAACACACTTCATCCAGCAAGGCCACACGTCCTAACCCTTATAATCCTCAAATAGTGCCACTCCCTGGTGACTAGGCATTCTAAGGCCACCACTATACCACTTACATAATCGTGGTGAAGCTCCAAAATGATCTAGTCATGTATTAAAACAACATACGACAATTTAAGGAATGCAAGGTGACTCAATGCAGTAGGTCAGATAAGAACAGTCATCTCTATGGACGAGGCTATTAACTTGAAACAGAACCATTAGAAAGCATGCACCATGATCCCCAGTGGGAAGCATAAAGTGCAAGTTCTTCCCTTCCCTCTTCACGGCTGAGACTGGAGCAGCTTAGAAGTACTTAACTCAGTGCTCGGTTAGTAAGGGGACATGCTCCATCACGGCAGAAAGCTGTGGCAGAGGGAGTTGATGTTGCTGCTCACACGGCATCTGCGTTTAGGAAACAGGAATGCCGATGCCTCTTGGGTGGATTGTTCCCTGTGTGTCTGCTTGAGGACCACAGCCGGTGGGATGGATGGTACTGCCCATAAGGAGGCTGTCTTTCCTACTCAGTTAAAACTCCCCAGAAACACCTTACAGACATCCCCCAGGTATGTCTTCTAGGTGATTACACACCCAGTCACGGTGACAGCAAAGAGTCACCATTACAGGGACACCAAGGTGACAAAATGTAGATTGATAACTTGGCTATTTTAAATGTAGAATATAGATATGTTCAAGATATCATAAAAAGAACTAAAAGACAAAAGGTAAGCTGGAGGAAATACTTTTATGTTTAACAAAGATTGAGATGCAATCTTTGTAGAGCCAGATGTGGTGACATGCAACCCCAGAGGAGAGACAAAACACTGAAGCTTGCAGGCTACATGCACATGCGGTAATCACACACTTAACCAATTAGATTACGTTAGGAAACTAATTTCTAGCATTATTATTATTCTCTACAAGTGTATCATTAGTCAAGTCAGATGACTCTTGCTTGGAACAAAACTCCACTTGTAATTTAAAATCAAGCTAAAAATTGTGCATGTTACATTAAAACCCAACCCAAGCCCAGTGCATGGGATAATTGTGCTTTTAATAGTCAGTGAGCTAAGTCAATCTAAAAAATGCTAAGCAGGAAATGAGAACATGTTGGGCTACCCATGTGGTCCACATGCCTGAGTCAGCATGTGTGGCTTATCGTCACCAGGATTCATTACCATCAGCACTCAAGGTGAACTTTTTAAAAAAGTTACTGGTCACTTTAAGTTACATTTGAAGACAATGTGGTTTTGACTCTTAGACATAATTAGATGAATGGGCTCTAGACCTAGTAGTACTTCTGTATGAAGGGAAACATTATATATGCAAGTGTTTTTAGGGAGAAAATGATTGCATTTCCCTAGCAGTTTTTAGAAAGTGTGACTGGCTATTGCACCTTTGCTTTGCTCCAGTGATGGATCAGATTGGGCTGTTGAAGGATTGAAGAAAAGACAAACACAGTACACACACACACACACAAGCCGGGCTCAGGGGGACTGGGCTTTACAATGGAGAAAACACAGTCGGGGTTTCTATTCCTGCACAAACATCATGACCAAGAAGCAAGTTGGAGAGGAAAGGGTTTATTCAGCTTACACTTCCACGTGGCTCTTGATCACCAGAGGAAGTCAGGACTGGAACTCAAGCAGGTCAGGAAGCAGGAGCTGATGCAGAGGCCATGGAGGGATGTTCCTTGCTGGCTTGCCTTCTCCTGGCTTGCTCAACCTGCTCTTTTATAGAACCCAAGACCTCCAGCCCAGGGATGGCACCACCCACAAGGGGCCCTACCCCCTTGATCACTAATTGAGAAAATGCCCCACAGCTGGACCTCATGGAGGCATTTCCTCAACTGAAGCTCCTTTCTGTGATAACTCCAGCCTGTATCAAGTTGACACACAAAACTAGCCAGGACACTCCCTTTCTCTTTTTCTCCCCTTCCCATTCTGTTAGTTTCCTTGATCTGATGAGCAGTTTTGCTTCTTTCATGTCTACATACGTGGATTTATGTATCTGTATAAAGTCTAGGCACCGTAAGTAGGAGGAGCCACTCAGCTTGTGTCTTTCAGAGAGGACTCAACTTCTTATGATCATCTTCAGCTGCATCCCTCTTCCTGAAAGTGACATAACTTACTTCTTATGGCTGAAAATAATTTTCATTCTGCATATGCTGTGGTTTGAATAGGAATGGCTCCCATACACTCATGTGTTTGAATACTTGGTCCATAGGGAGGAAGTATGACCTTGTTGGAGTAGGTTTGGCCTTGTTGGAGGAAGTGTGTTACTTTGGCTGGGGGCAGGGTAGGCTTTAAGGTCTCCTATGTCCAATGACACACTTCTGCCAGCTGTGGATGTAGAACTCTCAGCTCCTTCTCCAGCACCATGTCTGCCTGGACCCTGCCATGCTTCTCTCCGTGATGGTAATGGACTGAAGCTTTGAAACTGTAAGCCAACTCCTAGTAAATGATTTCCTTTATAAGAGTTGCTGTGGTCATGGTGTCTTTTCACAGCAACAAAACCCTAACTAAGACAAAAGTTACTATCAGGAATAAGGTATTGCTGTGATAGGCCTGACCCTGTTCTTGTTTGGAGGAATGTGGACTTGGGGTCTTGGATTAGAAAATGCTTTAAGAGCTACAGAATTCTTAGTCCTTCTCCAGTACCATGTCTGCCTGCAATCCACCGTGTTTCCTGTCATAACTACTTCTGAAACCATAAGCCAGTTCCAATGAAATGTTGTCCTTTATAAGAGTTGCCTTTATCATCATGTCTCTTCACAGCAGTGAAACCCTAAGACATGCATATTCACCATATTTTCAGTATCTGCTCTTCTGTGGTCACATACTTAGGTTAATTCCATAATTTAATAAGAAACAGTGATGCACAAATATTTCTGTGATCTGATGAATTGCAATGCTTTGGGTAAATACCCAGGAGTGGCGTAGCTGGGTCGCACAGTTGATCCATTTTAGTGTTCTGAGGAATGTCCATATTGACTTCCATAATGGCTGGAATAGTTTAGGTTCTTACCAGTGTACAATGGCTCCCGTTTGTCAACATCTTCACCAACATATGCTGTTGTTTTCTTAATGACTACATGCTGACTGAGGTGAGTGGGGGTGGGGGTGGGAGGGTAGGGAGGGGAAGAGTGGGGGATGGGGAAGGGAGGTGGGTTTGGGAGGAGAATCTCATTGTGGCTTTTCTCTGAGTTCCTATCATGGCTGGTAATAAAAATGCTTAGTATTCACATGTTTATTGGCTGTTTCTACTTCATTCTTTGTGAACTACCCACTTCATTAACCCATTGATTGTGTTGATTTCTTTTTATTGTTGTCCTTAAATATAATATTTTTGAATTGATTTTTTTTGAGAATTCCCTGAGACACTGAAGTCCTTTTTTGGGAAGTTCTTGCTTGGGTCTGTAAGACGGTGCAAAGGTAAAGGTGCTCACTGAACAAGCCTGAAGACTAGAGTTCATTTCCTGGAACACACATAAAGGTTGGAGGAGGCATGGAGGTCTTTGTGCTCACATACACGTACTTAGAGGAACCTGGAATATTAAACACACAGAGTTCTTCCTTAATGGGAATGAATGTATAACGTGTTATCTACCCAGAAGCCTGGGAGCAGGCATGTTTAATAGCCTGGTGACTTTTGGGCTATCTGTGGCTGGTGACCACACTGGACAATCCCCAACTCCTGACATTTATCAAAGCTTGTTTTCCTCTGTCAATCTACAGAACCTCTTGTTGAAAGGTTTCAGGTATACTTTTATAGAGTTTTATTTAGCTTACTTTGTTCCTCAAGGTGATTCATCGGAAGCTTTATTGTGCACACAGGATTGAATTAATTGTCACCAGAAAAGTTTTTACCAAAATATGCTTAAGTATGCCTAAAATAAACTACTCAGGGTTAGACTATCCTATTGATTCTACACTTTCAAGTTGATGTATATACTTTCAATCTAAGAATCTAATTTATGGAATTTTTCATTGGGACTTTCTTACAGTCTCTAAATTAGGAATGTCCTGACTCTAAGTAGAAATGTAAACCAAATATATATCTATCTAGAAATTCTAGGAAATGGCGAATCAGAGAGTCAGGCCAAATACATTTTTCTTTTCAATTTCAATCTATTTGAGAATATTAAAAGCACAATGCAGCAACCATATTCTTGCAACAAATGGATTTCAGAAACATTTAATCATCCTGGATAAAAACCTGTTTAGTGGTATTAGCTATGAAACATATATTTCTGGGAAATGCCTTCAGGCAGACTAAATAGCCTGGACCCAGAAAAACAAAGCTTGAAATAAAGACCAAAGCCTATAAAGTAATAGGGCTAAGAATTGTAATAAAAATGAAGTCTCACTGGGCAAGGGTGGCACACACCTTTAATCCCAGCACTTGGGAGGCAGAGGCAGGTGAATTTCTGAGTTCGAGGCCAGCCTGGTCTAAAGAATGAGTTCCAGGACAGCCAGGGCTACACAGAGAAACCCTGTGTCAAAAAACAAACAAACAAACAAAAAATGAAGTCCCTGGGTTCTCTGAGAACATCAGGGCTGGCAGAGTACAATGCACATGAGGCTAGAAGGAAATCTGTTTCAACACGACTCAGTATTTGGTGTTGGTTCAAGCTTTTGGAGTCTGACACAGGGCAGTTTGTTAGGCATTTAAGTACAATACATTAAGTATAACACATTAAGTACAACACATTAAGTACAATTTTGGAAAAAAGATTCCTGGTAACAGTTATCCCAATCCCATGTATACTTATTGTTATGTGTATATTAGGTGTACATCAAACTCTTTATGTGTCCATCAAAACTCTTTTTGCAAAGTACATCTGACCTCTCCCCTAAGAATGGGTTCTATATCTATGATAAGGGCATAGGGGAGGACCTGGTATGTTTTAGGATATTGTAGAGGTCCCAAATCTACAAAGTACATGCAACATCTCCCTTAAGGATGGGTTCTATTGAGTGAGAAGCAATGCTCAAGATAAAGGTCTATGGAAGAAGAGTCTAGGATAGACATAACAATCTGGGGGATTCAATGTGGCCTGACCCTACAGATAGCACAGGTCACCAGGCTATTAATGATATCCATTCCCAGCCTTCTGGTTGGAAAACAGATATATATCTCTCCCATAGAGGAGCTAACCCTGTGTGTTTGACATTCCCAGCTCCCCTAGTGCTTGTCTGTGAGCCCAAGGACCATGTGTCCACTATAATACATACAGACATTACTCTGGAAAGGCTTCAGCAACTCAAGCTGATAAAATCCCAGTTTTTGGGTGGACTTTACCTTCTGGCAAGAAGTCCACAGCTGTAGACAATAAGTAATGCCCATGTAACTTACTGTAGTATGTCAGACAATAAGTAATGCGGGGGTAACTTAACTATAGAATATCAGAAAGTGGCAAGTGCTAAGAAAACAAAAGTATGCCAAAAGGGATTAGAAGTTGGCTTCTATTTTAAATGATGATGTTATGTGTATTAGTCATGGTTTTGATTCCTGCACAAACATCACGACCATGAAGCAAGTTGGGGAGGAAAGGGTTTATTCAGCTTACTTCCACATGGCTGTTGATCATCAGAGGAAGTCAGGACTGGAACTCAGGGAGGTCAGGAAGCAGGAGCTGATGCAGAGGCCATGGAGGGATGTTCCTTACTGGCTTGCTTCTCCTGGCTTGCTCAGCCTGCTCTCTTATAGAACCCAAGACGTCCAGCCCAGGGATGGCAACACCCACAAGGGGTCCTACCCACTTGATCACCAGTTGAGAAAATGCCCCACAGCTGGATCTCATGGAGGCATTTCCTCAACGGAAACTCCCCTCTCTGTGATAACTCCAGCCTGTGTCAAGTTGACACACAAAACCAGCCAGTACATTATGGTAGGTTTTATTGAAAATGTAATACTTGAACTAGGATTTGAAGAAGGGATCAGATCATAAGTTTTGATGCCCTTCAGCAGGAACATGCCTGGCAGGACAGGGGACCCAGAACAGAAATCTGGAATTTATAACTGGATGGTGGCATCTAGGCCTCTACATTTATGCAATCACTGCA
>NW_022196905.1:100312525-100350770 GCF_008632895.1 Mastomys coucha
CTAACTTTCAAGCCTCGTGGTTGGCTCCACTATCTCCTGCGTGAGATAGGTGTGGTGCTGAACCAGGGCCTCCTGAAATTAAAATATACCTCTTGTAATTACATCAAGATGTGGTCTCTTGTGATTCCTTGGGTGTACGTCCTCCCGAGATTTGAGTGGGGGTCTCCCCCAGGGGTCTTTCAATAGCAAAATGAATTGTTAGATGTCTAACTGAAAAAATCTAAGGAGGGCTTTCATAACCAAGTGGGTTGGTTGTTTGATACTTATCAGTAAGATTAACAGACTATTTGTTCTTATCTATTCTGGTACTAAGTGGGCTGTTGGATACCTGACAGCAAGGTTAATAGTCTTTTGTTCTTAGCTGGGTCAGTACTTTTCCATGGAGGCAGCTGATGATTTTAGCTGGGCTAGTACATTCCCATGGAAGCCAAGGCTTTTGTGCCAATAAGCAGTTATAGCTGACAGAGAATTCAGGCTGCTCCCAACAATTAAGCTATGCCTGGTGGCACTGAATCCAAGTTACTTGAGAGGCTGAGGCATGAGAGACATAAATCTAAGGCCTGTCTGGATAGCTTAGTGAAACATGTTTTAAAATAAAAAATAGAAAGTGGGCTAGGAATCTAGCTTTGTGATAGAGCACCTGTCTAGAATACATATGGCCCAAGGTCCAATACTGCACATACCATTTTTAAGATTATGAGCTAACCAGTGAAGTTACAGGGGAGAGAGGAAACATTTCTGTAGTGTGAAATAGTCAGTTGTAACAAATGTTGCTGATTGGCCAAATTAAGTCAGTACTAGCAATTGTTGTTAACAAATGTTTCTGATTGGCCAAGTTAAGTTAGTACTAGCAATTATAACAAATGTTTCTTTCTTTCTTTCTTTTTTTATTTTGGTTTTTTTAAGACAGGGTTTCTCTGTGTAGCCCCGGCTGTCCTGGAACTCACTCTGTAGACCAGGCTGGCCTCGAACTCAGAAATCTGCCTGCCTCTGCCTCCCAAGTGCTGAGATTAAAGGCGTGCACTACCACCGCCCGGCTATAACAAATGTTTCTGATTGGCCAAGTTAAGTCAGTATTAGCAATTGTCCCCTGGATTTACTAACGACCTTGACAAGCAGCTTCTGGTGTGCATGAAAATCTTGAGTAACTTCAATAAAGAATGTGAGAAGTGGCATTAGAAACAACTTACAAACTGTCCATCTGAGTTTTGATAAAAAGGAAAACAAGTAAATAGGATGATTTGCTGGAGTGGGAAGTGAGATCAAGAAGAGATGAAGATGGGAGAGATAACAGACTGTTTTCTGTTCCAGGAAACTGGTGGAGAAGAGACACTTGGTGATGCAAAAGAAACAGGAGAGCTGTTGTGCCATGCCCACTCGTCTACTCCAATAAAGTCTGCAATATCAGGGTTGAAAGCCTGATCAAGGACAAGAAGCATTATGACTTCAAAGGGAGTCTGTGCCTTCTAGGTATTCAGTCAGTTGCTGGCATCTCCTAACTCAGATGTGTTCCAGATTAGTCTTTCCAATCATCAACACACCCTCTTATTCAGGCATAAAGGTACCTGATTTGTAAATGGCTAAAACTTAAGATTGGGCGTTGTTCCCTGGCCAGCACAGCATTCCAATATATCCCAATTTATTACCAAACCTTTGTTAGCTTGGAATTTCTCACAAGGAAGCTGCCTTATCAGACAGGGTGTTCTCAGAGTTAGCAACAGAGGTCAGGCACTATTGCTTACTGTAAACAGTTAGAATTCTCAGGGCAGTCCCACAGAAGACAGAACTGTTTTTACATACCAGAGAGTAATTGAAGGGCTTCCCTAACTTAAGGGCATTCTCAGGAGCTGCCTGAGAATTGGTGCTTGCCTCCAACAGACCCAGAGAATTAGCTTGGGACTGTCAAGATAGCCCCAGTGGGAAGAGCACCACTGCTCTTCTGCTTCACACCTAGATCTTACCAACCTTGATGTGACCTTCACTTGCCTCTGTGACTTCTGTCTTGCTGTCTGATCCTACTGACCTTGATGTGGCCCTCACCTGACAAAAGGTGACTTTTGTCATCTGCCCTGTTTTCTGTATACTATATAAGCCTGGTTTTCACTTTGTGCATAGACTTAGACTTAGACTTGGACTTATACATTCTGATTCGAGACAGAGCATTCGAGCTTCTAGCCTCATGCCATCTGCAGTCCCCACTCCCGAACCTCCCCCCAACCCCCGCCACCCCCGGCCCAGAGCACTCAGTGCCACAGACTGGGGTTTCTTCGGGGAGCCCTTGTTCCTTGGGGTGATGAAAGTTCTGGCCAGGTGGGCAAGGGATTCAGCATTTGACAGACAGAAATGACACAAAGAAGTGTGGTATCTGAATGTATTTTCACAAAATAAGAATCAGGCTTATATAGTATAGAGGTGGTATAGAAGAGGTGGCTGTGAAAGTCAGAGATCACGTAGGCAGGTAGCTGTCACATCAGACAGTAGATCAAACAGCCAGGTGTGAATGATTCCTTCCTAAGTACTCTTCCCCACTGGGCTACCTTGGGAGCCCTAAGCAAACACCCAACTATCTAATTCTTCTGGGTTGTCAGAAGTATGCACCAGGGGGTCTCCTTCTAGCTAACCTCTCATGAATAATACCTTACTTAGGCCCTGGGAGTGATTTCTGGGAGCATTTGTGACAGTCTCCCAATTTGACAGGGGAGCTGACTAACTTCTCTCTAATATGTGAAATAGTTTGCCATTTGTTGTCAGTAAACTTTAATGCCTGGTCTTTTTCCCCTCTCTTGAGACGATCTGTCTGAATAGGAAACATCCTTGAGAAATTCCAGGCCGAGAATCAGCTCAGCACTGATAAGGATTAGTTGGAACATTGTGGGGGCCTGGAAACATTTCGTTATAGCCAAACTAAATTGAACAATATTTCTTAGGGCACCTTTATGCCTGAATAAAGAAAGCATGTAGATTTCTCCACAGACTTTTCAGAAATCAATCTGGAACACATCTGAGTTAGGAGATATTAGTGACCGGCCACCTCAGGAGACTTGGCTCACGGTGACTGGCTCACTGTGAAGCATACACCTCAGGTCTATGAACAGGTTTTTTAGACCTGTCATGCAGATACAACTGAAGTAGACAAGTGCTGCGAAACAACTCGGGCCTGGGGGGTGCAGCGCCTGTCCAGAAGAGGTGGATGTGAAAGACTGAATTTAGAAATTTGGAAAAAGCATGTTAATGGAAATGCATTAATGTATAACCTTTACTTAAAGAAGGCATAGGAAGTCTCTGTAACGAGCCAGGAATGTGGACTGATCAGTTCCAGGAACTTGTTGATCACAGAGACCCCCTCCAGCTAGGGCCCAGAATAAGGAACAGGATAGCGGTCAGCCATTAAGAAGATAGCATTGGGGCTGGAGAGATGGCTCAGCGGTTAAGAGCACTGACTGCTCTTCCAAAGGTCCTGAGTTCAAATCCCAGCAACCACATGGTGGCTCACAACCATCTGTAATGAGATCTGATGCCCTTTTCTGGTGCATCTGAAGACAGCTACAGTGTACTTAGATACAATAATAAATAAATCTAAAAAAAAAACAAAAAAACCAAGAAGATAGCATTGACCAAACCACATTCCTCTAGATAATGAGTGTGCAGGACGACTTCCTTGTGACCTGACTCAACCAGGGGTTGGGTCCCTTTGGAATTTTCCATTGTTTTTATGTTATGGTTCCTTGGTAACCCTCTCACCACCACCACCACCACCACCACCACCCCAGTTTGTGATTTTTCCCTTTAAATACCCCTCACTTCTTGTGTTCGGGGTTGAACTCCTCTGGCCTTCATGGTCACGAGATCGACCCTGGTACCGGCCTATCCCAAATAAACCTCATGTGATTGCAGCAAGTTCAGTCTCTTGTGAGTTATTGGGTGGTCGTGTTATCCCAAGACTTGAGTGAGGGTCTCCCGAGCTCTGGAGGTCTTTCAGCTGCTTTAGAGCCAGTGTGTTTTAGATGGCCTCAGAGGTACATTGATTGCTGAGCTGCCAGATTTTTCATTTCTCTTTTGTAATGACTGTAAAAATCTGATGCTATTTTAAAGAAATACACTCATACTCAACATTTCCTTGTGTCAACTCTGTTTATCACTTGCTGAATATTTTGCCCACCTGACCAGAACTCTCATCCCACTGAACAAGAGATCCCCACCGCAAACCCAGTCTGTGGCACTGTTGGAGTAATTTCCTGTGATAGGTGAGAAGACATGGGATCTGATGTCCACTTAAAGGGCAAACCTTTGAGTTTACAGAGATGTTACTCAGTGTGTCTACTTTAATTGGAGGGAGATAAAAATCATAGAGTGCAGATAATGGTACCTGTAGAAGCTCAATGGTACCTGTGTGGCTATATATTTAATATTTAAAAACTAGTATAGATAGTTCATATTTATGAAGTACTTACTGCCTTAGGGTTTTATTGCTGTGAAGAGACACTATGACCAAGGCCACTCTTATAAAGGAAAGCATTTATTTGAAGCTGGCTTACAGTTCCGAAGGTTTAGTCCATTACCTTCATGGCAGGAAACATAGCAGCATCCAGGCAGACACATGCTGAAGAAGGAGCTGAGAGTTCCACATCTGGATCCACAGGAATCAGGAGACTGTGCCTCACTGGGCAGAGCTTGAGTGTAGGAGACCTCAAAGCCTGCCCCACAGTGACACACTTCCTCTAACAAGGCCATACCTCCTCATAGTGCTACCCCCTAATGGCTAAGCAATCAAACACATGAGCTTATGGGGCCCATTCCTATTCAAACCACCACACTTACTAATAGTAAATATATCATTTCTTGTGAAAGCAAAGGAAGAAATGCTGTGGGGTTCTTCTCTTTACAATTAGTCCTGGGGATTGAAACTATAATCTCACATATATTGTATAAGCACTATGCCCCTGATCTTTATCCCTGGCCCAGTGTTGCTCATTTGAAGAGAATTAGCCTATAAGAATGTTATCTCAAAATGCTTTAAAGAAATAATTTACAATAGCCATTTATTGCCTAATTTTTTGGAGTCAGGGAAGGCTCCATTCCTCACAAATGTCACTTTTTATTCTTTTTCTTTTCTTTTCTCCTTTTTTTTTTTTCCCCTCTGTGTAGCCCTGGCTGTCCTGGAACTCACTCTGTAGACCAGGCTAGCCTCAAACTCAGAAATCCTCCTGTCTCTGCCTCCCAAGTGCTGGGATTAAAGGTGTGCGCCACCACTGCCCAGTTACTCTTCTTTTTCTTAACTAACTTATTTTTATATGTATGAATGTGCTTTGCCTGCATGTATGTATGTATACTAAATGTTATGTCCAGTGCCCTTGGAATTCAGAGAGGATGTCAGATATTCTGGAACTGGAGTTATATTAGGATAGGCTGAAAGCTGCCACATGGGTGCTGGGAACTGAACCCACATCCTCTGTAAGAGCAGTAAGGGCTCTGAACCATGAGGCATCTCTCCAACCCCAGAACAACACCTCTTAGTTCTGTCTTCACATGGTGGAATCTGAGAACATTATTCCCTGGGCTTTTCTAAGAACATCAATTCCATTTCATGAGCGAGGAGGCCTCAAGAGCTAATCACTACCAAAGACCCTTCCTCTTAAAGCTATCACGTTTGCTGTCAATCTATGATCTGGGAGGGACGTGGACACACAGATATTTAAGAAATCACAAGAAACAATTGTCTAGAATATGTCAGTAAGAGGGCCTGTCAGATACTGTACACTTTCCAGGTAACATTAAGAGTGCACTTGGACAAAATAAGAGCAGGCAAGCCTATTGAGTGGTCATTGTGTTTTGTTACCATGTTTGCTACTTATGATCTAAATGGTGTGTTCCAGATTTTGTCAGAAATTGTATGTGGAGAAGGTGCTGGTAGAATTAGGACATGTCCGGGACCTCCAACACACTTAGATTTGAATCTCAACTCTTTGTTCACAAGCTCTTCTCTTTCACCAGATAACTGAGTCTCGATCTCAGTTTTCTTATTTTAAAATTAGAAAAGTATACACCTCACAGAATTTATGGAGAAGAGCTATGAAATACTGTGTATGAAGTCTCTGGCATAGTGCTTAGCACAAAGTTCACGATAAAATTATCTCTCACTTACTCTGGCAAACACCCTTCTTACTAAATACCCTGCTTTATGCTCTCAGAACGAGACTCTACTCTCAATCCCGCAAAGTCTCTGGATTAGGAATCATATCATTACTGGAGAGGGAACCTTTCAAACTCTTTACCAGGCTCTGTTGCTTAATATTGGGTGCCCCTCCCCCTGCCATGAGCCTTATCTTGCATAGAAAACCTTCTAAGTTCTTTTGGTAATGCCAAACTTTCCCTGCCGACATGGTGAGGAATCAAGGTGTAACTGTAACAGTCTCTCACTTCTCACATCCATCCTGTCTTTCTTTAACACATTGTTCAACAGGAACACAGAAGACTATAGTTAATTTTAATATTAGGTACATGAAATGCCAAAATTCTGAAATGTAAAAAATAATCTTTAAGAGTACATCAGCAGGTTTTTCCTAGAGCCCTTTTGTTCAGGAGTATATTTGATGAAGTAAGACACATGCATAGACTGTTCTGCAGTAAGAATAATATTTTTTAATTGTGTGTGTGTGTGTGTGTGCATGTGTGTGTGTGCTGTTTGGGTTAGAGGTGTTGGATCCCTGGAGCTGTAGTTATAAGTGGCTCAGATGCCACCAAGCCGTCTCTCCAGTCCCTAGAATATTAATCTAATCTAAAACTTACTCCCCGCCCTCTCTTGAAACTCTATTACTCTGAACGCCAGTGATTGAATACCGTGTTAAGCTTTGTTTAGGTCTGAAAACTGGAGTCCAAAAGGAACTGTTACAGTCTATATATTTTACATACAGAGCCATTACAGAGAATCTAAGTCGATCACAATTTAGATAAACAGCAGTGTCACTTGGATTTTTGTTGTTGTTGTTACTAATCAAAGGCTACAAATTCACAGAAATCTACCTGTCTCTGCTGCAACTGCTGGCAAGGGTCGTCACGTCTTGCTTTCCTTTCCTTAGCCAATGAATCTGCCTCCCGCACAACCTTCATGGTTGACAGCAGCCTTCTGTCAGAGCTGGGTCTGCGGCTGCGCAAAAGCCAAAGCCCAGCATGCACTGTGGCGAGGGCGGACCTCGCGAAGCTCAGGCCTCCAGGCGCAAGGGGCGAGCGAAGTGCAGCGGCGACGGGCAGTCAGGTGTGTTTGCTGCCTGCGGATCGTGCCACAGACCCGTCTCCCCAGTTTGTTTCTCCCGGTGTGGTGTTTCCTCTGACTTGAGATGCCATCTTTACCTCAGGGCCTGGTGGTCTGAGGGAGGAGCCTTCCTGCCCTTGAGAGGCCCTGAGGGAAAGTGGCTCAGTGTGCTCCGTAGGATTGTAGAGCCGCTTGCTCCTCGGGCCTGCCCTGAGCCCTGTGGACTTAAGCTTTATTACGTTATCCACCATTCTTTACTTAAAGAATAAGGAATAGGACGCACCATGAAGATCACGTGGGTCACATGAGAAGGGAAGGTGAAGGTGATTTTCCGGAAATCACTCCACAACCCTAAATATAGTTAAGTGAACATTCTCAGTTTTGGAAAAAACAAGAACAGCAAAAGCCCAGGACTTGAGGGCAATGCAATAGTTGTAAGTTTCCTTGGCTTTTAGATTTTTGTTTGTGGGTCTTTTGCCTTCATGTATGTCTGTGTACTCGTGCATGTTCCATGTCCAAGGAGACCATGTGGTGCTGGGAATTGAAGCCCCATCATACTCTTAACCGCTGAGCCATCCATCCTCTTGCCCTATGGGTCTACAGCCATTCATCTTTAGAAGACGAAGGTCGCCAACTTGAGGCCAGGGGATTTGGCCAAAGTTAAGCTGTTGGGAATGAATGAGTTCTTGACTGCTAGCCTCCGTTTTCCCATGGAAATGCTGAGGTCACCTTGCGCTCCTAGCCCTAAATGCTGAGGTCACCTTGCGCTCCTAGCCCTAGTTTTCTGACTTCTAATCCTCAATAGCACACCTTTGGGAAATCACCACTTGTCAGTGCTCAAAATTACCTCTCATACAATTGGTTTTCAAACCTAAGTACAAGTGTGTGAAGAGTTGAATAAATGTATGTATTACTGATATACACACACCAGTCTATACTCGGGTATTCGTTTTCGGGTGTGTCATCAAGTAACTGCCCTTAGACTGGGAGGAGGAGTTTACTTTATTCACTATGTGTCAAGGGCTAGAGTAGGCATACCAGAAAATGTCTCTGCTCTCAGAGAGCTGGTGTGTCATTCACTCATTCATGGAATAAATGAGGAAATTATGGAGCAGCAGGTTTCAACTCAGCAGGAAGAACTTGCTAATTATCAGAGCTGTTCATAAATGGAGTGAAACTGCCTTGGGAGACACTGACTGTCCGTCACCCAGAGTGACTCTCGTTTGCATTGGTTGCTTTCTAAATTTAGCTTTGAACTACTTCTATATTAGGTAACATGCAGAATGTAAATCTAGTTGACATTAAAAAGTTTATGACTTAGTTGGTGAAATGAAATACACTTCTAAACAGTCTTGTTGAGAAAATATACTAAATGTTCAATAGAGTAAGGCAAATTCTAAATAAGTCTCATTTAATTACTATTCAGATCATTTGTAAGATGACTTTCTAATGAAACATTGTTTTTCTTGTGATAAGATGATTTACTGAGAGGACGGCTATATTTTATCAAAGATAGATGCTAGTCACATAATTCATGACTGTCAGTGTAGACCTTTCCAGTGAGTAAGGCTGCATTGGCAGGATTCTCCAGTACAAAGCTGCTACCCATCCCATCCCATCCCATACTGTACTCTTTGGAAGAAAGTTACCTGTGCAACCTTACCTAAAGGTTCTTAACATTGGCTCTACATCAATTATATGGAGTCCGTGTCTGTTGAGGTGGGGGGTGTTGCATAGAGACCAGAGTGGGACATGAGGAGTCTTCTTCATTGCTCTGTTCGCCTTGTATTGCCTTGAATTAAGTGACTAGGAAGCCGACCTTGCCAGCGTAGCTAGCTGGCTAATGAGCTCTCAGGATCTGTCTCTGCCTTTCAATGCTGGGCCTACAGCTGTAGCTTTGCCTGGCTTTGTGCATGAGTGCTGGGGATTCAACTCCAGGCAGACTTTTATGTTGCAGAGCAAGAGCTCTTGCACACAAAGCCATCTCCACAGCTACAGTTCCCAACTCATTGGTTAGCTTAAAATTGGCATTAATGTGGACTCGTGAGTAGTTCTCTATACTTTAGACTATAATACAGTTCTGCTTTCTGTTTGTTCAAACTGTTCTGCTCACCTTTGACAATCTCGTTGTTCTCCTCTGTCCATGTCACTGTGGTTTATTTTCTGTGTTTGTTTTTAAACATGTCCTTACTTCTGTGTGATAACAATTCTGGCTCTTCTGACATATTTCCTGCCTAACTCCTACAATCAGCTATGTCTCCAAGGAACCTGGTTTTTTTAATTTGGAGAATTCTATAAAAATTTGGATTTGCTAGATGTTTGGCTGCTAAATGTACATGTTTCATTGGAGATGTGAAATGCCTACAGAATAGAATTCAGAATTGTTTGTAAAAGGCTAAAGATTCCTATAACAGATTCCCTTCCTACATTGAACCTGTATGTGCTCCTATGTCACCTAGCCTTGGCCTCCTGACTCTGTGGGTATGGACTTAAGAAATGCTGCCAGGAAATAAATGCTAACACTGAAGCTGTTCTGGTACTATTACTGTGGGTAAAACCTGTCCTTTTGTCTGAGTTTGTATCTTCTATTTGTATCCTGATACTGGTAGGGCAACTCTGTGGCTTACAAATGGATAAATTTTAGGGCTTTCACAGTTGTTGATGCACCCTCTTCTCTTTAAGTTAAGTGTTCTATGAGCAATTGCTTCTAAATGCTAGGAGAAAGCTGAAGAGCCAGGCCTGGTGGTTCACACCTGTAATCTTAGCACTTGGGAGGTGGGGAAGAGGAACGAGCTTGAAGCTGATAAAGGCTTCGAAAGACACTTTATTCACTTATCAAATCTCTATGTTTCCTTCATCTTTCATTGTCTCAGACTGTGGCATTCTTAGAAGTGGGGCTTATCCAGCGGCATATCAATGGATGAATGCAGTGGAAAAGAAAGAGTAAAATGGACAACCACCATTATTATCAGCTCATCTCTTAAGGTAGGTGTATTTAGACCACTGATCTTCATTACAAAACTTAAAGCACCTTGTATAAGGCAGAATTTTGAAAGATCCTTGGCTTCAAGTATCCTCAGTTGCTCGGGAAGTAAACACACTAACTGAATTTCTGAGTTAGTTATAAAGGTTTTGCCTTCACTTTCAAAACCCCAGTTCCCTAAATCTTTGAAAGCTGGAAATATTCTAGTGCCATTCCTTAGGTAAGATCTCACTGGCTCAGGCTTCAAGCTTATTACAGAACTGAAGACCTAGAGGAGTTCTAACCCCAAGCACAGTGATAACAGGTGCATGCTACTGCTCCTGGCCCATGGCTTTTATATTTCCTTTATGGCCTCTTTTTTAAAAATAGCTGGTTACTTTTTTGTACCTATTTTATTTATACTCTGAGACAGGGTCTCATGTAGCTGAACCTAGCCTCAAACTTGGTGGGGTGAGGTGAGGTGTGTGCAAGATTCAGTTGTTTGTGCTCCTAACCTCTTAAGGAATATAGAAAGAGAATGATTTCTTTCTCTATTAAGTTTTATACTGTATTGAGATTATATTTTTATAAGTTATTTGCAAATGCTTATCCATATCAAAGAGGTTAAATTTGTTAAGTTGAACTCTGAAATTTGCCATTTCCATGGAGAAGATCTTCATATGGGAATTCTTTTTTATTTTCTAATAAACTTTTGTAGGTGAAGTGCTACTTTCTATTTAAAGTGCTATTAAATTTAAGTGCTATTTTCTGTTAAAATATGTATTTTCTTTCATGTGAGATTTTCTAGATACTAGTTTTAAAGCATATTACTAGATATTATATATTTAGGGAGGTTATTTTATTTTTTCATTTGTGATGTATAAACAAAATGAAACAAGTTTTTAATAAGCTACACTGCTCTTCAGAACATGTGATGGATTCCAGTGCATTATAAAACACCAAAGGAGACAGAATAGTGCCCAGTGTTTTCTAGCCCTGGCTGTTTTGTTTTGGTGATGCTCAGGGTTGAACCCAGGCTCACTGCCAGGAAAGTGCTTGGCCACTAATCTGCATCCCTAGCTTCTGGTCTTCCCTGAACAAGTAGCATCTTTTCCTATATCGTGGATATAAAACAGTTTGGGAAACTAAGTCTTAAATTTTGGATTGTTTCTAGAATACCCATAAACGCCCTATTTTCCTCACACTTACTGATTGTCAGTTTATTATTTTATGATCCCAAATCACCAGCATAGGGCATAGGGAGCCTCAGGGTTTGCATCAGCCACTCCCGACCTTGCTGTGAAGTTGCCAACTGTGTCAGCCTGCCCCTCAACAGACCAGTGCCTAACATCTGAAGCCTTCCTTTACTCTGCTCTGCTCCTCTCACCTCTGGCTTTTTTGTCTCGTCTTTTTCTGCTCAATATACTCCTTTTTTAATTTTAAAGATATGATTAACTTTTTAGGCAGCTTTGCTGGCTCATGCATATCTGTTGCATCCTTTCCATATTTTAGTTCTTTGCTAAAATTTTCAAGATCTTTGATCACTTTGAACATAGAAAGCAGACCTATTAGCGACTATTTATGGTGGTTCTCTTTCATGTAATCTTACCTCTGTATGTCTGGCTGGTATGTGTGTGTGTGTATGTGTATATGTTGTAATTTATATTTTACAATTGTACAAGTAATTTGAAGTCTATAATACATTTAGAAGAATATGCTATTCTTCTACAAAGGCTTTAATTCTGTAATAGAATTAAATTGATGCTCTGTTTGCCAGGCAAAACAAATTTTAATTTTATATGAATAATGCATTTAATATAAGTTCTAAATATTCCATACTATACATTTTTAAATTATATCACAAGGCTGGTCAATGGTAGTGGGCATTGCAAAGCTCCTGATTTGGTTCCCACACTGGAAACAAATTTTACATTTAAAATTCAAGTTTAGGGCTGGTGAGATGGCTAAGCAGGTAAGAGCACTGACTGCTCTTCCAAAGGTCCTGAGTTCAGATCCCAGCAACCACATGGTGGCTCACAACCATCTGTAATGAGATCTGACACCCTCTTCTGGTGTGTCTGAAGACAGCTACAGTGAATTACTCTGGAAAGAGTGGGGCTCGAGCAAGCGGGGCCAGCAGAGGTCCTGAGTTCAATTCCCAGCAGCCACACACATGATAGTTCACAGCCATCTGTACAACTACAGTGTATTCATACACATAAAATAAATAAATAAATAAAAATAAATCTTTAAAAAATTAAATAAAATTCAAGTTTAACTGAGTGTTGTTTATTCGTATTTGCTAAATCTGGCAGACCAAGCTGTGTCATTAGTTAACTAGCCTCTGTGCTTCTAGAATGGCACTGATTATGGGCAAATCAGGAAGCAGCTCTCAGGTTTCTTCGGTAACAGCAAAGCTGCTGTAAGAAGCCCTGGCTGAGAAAGGCTTCTCCCAGGTTGTAAGCTCCAGCAGTTCTGCGTCTGATGCACTTCAGGAGCTGAGGTGATTGAGGCTGGCTGCTGTCCTGTGAGAGCTGCTCCACTTTTGTCAAAAGCTCTTCTCAGCTTTCCCTCCATCCTTCTTGGATTGGCAGGTTCCCTTGGGGAAGAAATGGCCTACATGTTGGGGTCATATCTTTGAGTTTTTGTATAGATCTTGGCTTCATGGTGTCTCACTATCCTGCTAGTTCTTTGATGCATTTGCACAGATTTTTTTTTAAACTGTCATTTTCCAAGTTCTTTCAGTAGAGAGTTGGCCTAAATTACTGAATCTGTGATTGCTGGAAGCAGTGTACAATTTAAAAACAGGAAAGAAAGGGGTGTGGTTGAACTCAAGGACCAGGGTTCAGGAAAATGAAATACTCTTCTTGGGTAGGAAAGGAAGCATATATTTTAGACCGTGCTTAAATTACATTGTTCTGAAGGAAAGTATAAATTCAGTTTAGGTAGGGATTGTGTGTGTGTGTGTGTGTGTGGTGTATTTGTACCTGGATGTGGATGCAAATACATAAATTTGCATAAGCCAGAAAGGGATATCATGTGTTCTGCTCTGCTTTTCTTTCCTTATTTTCTTAAGTCACAGTTACTCATTGACTCTGGAGCTAGGCTGGTGGCCAGCGAGCCCAGTACTGGGGTTACAGACATGTGTGGCCATGCCTGACTTTTCATATGACATCTAGGAATTTGAACTCAGTTCCCAGTGCTCTTACCCACTGAGCTATCTCCCTGACCTAGTTAATAGATTTTATTTTATTTTTTATTGGTTATTTTATTTATTTACATTTCAAATGTTATCCCCCTCCCCAGTTTTCCTTTCCACAAACCACCTATCCCTTTCCCCCTCCCCCTTGCCTCTATCAGGGTGCTCAGCCACCCACCTACCCATTTCCACCTCATCACCCTAGCATTCCCCTATGCTGGGGCATTGAGCTTCCACAGGACCAAGGGGCTCCCCTCCTACTGATTCCAGATAAGGCAATCCTCTGCTACATATGCAGCTGGAGCCATGGGGTCCCCCATGTGAACTTTTTGATTGGTGGTTTAGTCCCTGGGAGCTCTGGGAGGTCTGGTTGGTTGATATTGTTCTTCCTGTCAGGTTGCAAAACCCATCAGCTTTTTTAGTCCTCGCCCTAACTCCTCCACTGGGGTCCCTGTGTCCATCCCATGTTTTGCTGTGTTCATCTGCATCTATATTGGTTAGGCTCTGGCAGAGCCTCTTGGGACAGCTATACTAGGCTCCCTAATGTGGAGACTAACAAGCTTGAGTTCTAACCAGTTAGGAAATATGTTAACTACTTAGGTTTTAGCCCTGTGACTGATATAATCTAGCTGTTTAGATAGAACAGTAAATAAGGTTATTATTTTTAATGGTAATATTAAAATCTGAATATGGTAATGTTGCTTTCATATATTTTCTGGCTCATCTACAGTAAATGTAATGTAAAGGCATGAATTAGGATATTGGTTGTCACCTATATGATATTCTGCATTACTGTATGGACCACTTAGCCATCTACAAAACAACTCCCAGCTTCTTCTACAGTTATACAGTAATGCATGTAAGAATATCGCCAGGTCATTTCCTAAAAAGAATTGTCCCTAGTTCTCACTAAAGTTTTTATTTCTTTGATACTGCTTCTCATTTTCTGTCCCTAAGGAATACTAACTGATTTCCAGATTCACACTCAGAACTTCAGTAGAAATAGTTTCACTCCTTCCTTTTCAGTCCTTTGCCCCAGAGAGTAGATTTGTTTCTTTGGTGACCAGTCTTTAAGTGGAACAGTGATAAACCAAACCATTAAACACTTACAATTTTTTACTAGCTGTAATAAAAATCATCTCAAGCATATCTTATGTTTGTGTTTCTGAAAATTGTTTTTTAAGAGTTACGAAATTGCAACTGCCCTAGAAAATCGAAGCCACAAGGTTCGGTATTCTGATACATTGGAAAGTGGATCGACTGTATTTTCTCTCTCTGGTACAGTATATTTATTAATTGCCTTTACTCAAGGTTTTTTTTTTCCTTTTTGTAAAATATGTGGCTGCACATGCTAATTTTTGCAGTTCAGTAGTGCTATAATCTATTAGTGTGTTGGTTTTGCAAGAGTGTATGGCTGCACTTTGCACTTGCTGAAGAAGTAGTACCAAGTGTGGGATAGATTTGTCCCTTCCGTTAAATGGTGCCTGGTAGAAGATGGGGAAACGTACTTGCTTTGGAACCAAGGTAAAAATAGAAAACTCCACTTGCCTAGTAATAAATATAAGTTGTTAACAGAAGCCAACAGTACAACTGTGGCCAGAATTTACATACCCAAACCAATATATGATATATTCCTATTATTTTGATTTACTGAAAAAATAAACATTGAAGAACTTTATAGGGACAAATAAATGTTCCTGAAATTATAAAATTGTGTATGAGACATGGACAAAGTACAGGAGTTATGTTAGGCTAAAAAGGTGCTGGTGATATGGAGGGACAGCCTCCATCTGTGTATGGGACGTAACAGGCGTGACAGAAGTGATGGAGGGAAGCAGGCACCAGTCTGTGCCCTATCACACACAAGCTAGTGACCCCAATGCAGAGCATCCATGGCAAGCCTGCACCACACAGTGAAACCATGGCAGAATCAGAAAGAAAGAAACAGTTCTGTTAGGAGGTTTACCATTCTATCAGAGATTTTGGAAGGCAGGTGCTTTCTGAATCATCTAAAACGACATGCAGAAAATTATCCAGACCCCAAAGCATTCCTCCTGGTTGAATAGAAAACACTCCAGAGAAAAAGGAATATTTTTGGTGACTTGTGTGTTTTGGTTATCATCTGTATGTTTACAAAGAGGTATTCCTTTCATGCTCTTGAGGAGAACAATGATGTTCAGAGGTTATATAAAATGTATAAATGCATTCAGTCACTATGTAATCACACACAGCTTTCTATAGATAGTGTATAGATTATTTTATGAACAGCTATTACTAAGCTTGTTTCCCTTAAGACCATTCTGGCAGTTGGTCCCATTTTAGACACCAGGTATCTGCTTGTTTGAATATATTCAGTTACATGGTTCCTCCTGAGGGAGGAAGGTTTCTTTAATAAGAATTCAAGATTTGCGTTAAACTCCCTTTCTCTCACTGATTCTCACCTTTGACAGTTATTACAGGATCTTCTGAGTCACTGAACACATGCTTGTAAGGTAGTGATCATGGGAGGGCACAGTACCTCCTGGACACCTGTCCCAGTGCCTCCTAGACACCTGTCCCAGTGCCTCCTAGACACCTGTCCCAGTGCCTCCTAGACACCTGTCCCAGTGCCTCCTAGACACCTGTCCCAGTGCCTCCTAGACACCTGTCCCAGTGTCTCCTGGACACCTGCCCTGTGCCTATTGTCTTTTGGCTGTTTACTCATATCCTCTGGAATAGCTTCTCTAATAAGCCAGAAAATATTTTCAAAAAATTTTAGTATGAAAATTTTTTTAAAGATTTATTTATTATTATAAATGAGTACATTGTAGGTGTCTTCAGACACCAGAAGAGGGCATCAGATTTCATTATGAGTGGTTGTGAGCCACCATGTGGTTGCTGGGATCTGAACTCAGGAACTTTGGAAGAGCAGACTGTGCTCTTACCCGCTGAGCCATCTCGCCAGCCCGAAAATTTTTTTGAGTTAAGTTTTCATTCTATAGTCCTGGATGTTTCTATAGCCTGGAATGACCTTGGACTCACCACAGTCATCCTGTCTCAGTCGTCTATATGCTGAGATTACAGATGTGTACTACTACACCTAGATTGAAGGGTTAACTTTTAAAATATACTTAATCTTTTAATTAAAATTAGGTGTCACCTTCATGTGTCCAAGTCCATGGCAAAAAAAAAAAAAAAATTACTGGCCAATGTTTTTCCTTTAAATATTTAGAACAAGTCATTCTGTTTTCTAGAGCATGTCAAAGAAATATTCAGACCATTTTGTTATATAAGAATTGTAATAAATTCTATTCCTTATGTGTTTGAGGTCCCTGATCTTGTTGAGCTTATGGCTCTATGTAACTTCATCATATTCACCTTTCCTAGGAGTTGCATTTTTGTTGATGGATGCTAAGGAGTGTATGACATCAGCTGAGGAAATATTTCTTACCAAAATCAAGAAGTTTATTAACATTCACCAAAATAGTTTTTTGGTTCTATTTGCTCCACTCCATGGGCCTGAAGAATGGAATCTCATGTTCAGGATTCATCAGAGGTATGGAAGCAAAGCACAGCCAATTTTTCTTACACTGTTTTGTTTATTTCAGTTATTAATGCTTTTAGGCAGTTGAGTCTTGCTAGAAGGTAAATTTTATAATCTGTCATATGTAATCAAACAGAACAGACAGGTATCTTAAGTCAGGATGACCAGAGTTGATGTTGACAAGGTCCTATTCTACAAAAGCAAAACGAAGTGAGCTTTAAATCCTGGCTACACAGCCACCTCAAATCTTCTAAGGCACAAAGCAGGATGTGACTGAATGAACATGTGTAGAATAGAGCTCTAGCCCTTCCTCGTGCTGCCTGTGACAGCAAATACCAGTCAGTTAGTTACTTAACCACTTTCTTTTCAGATTCTTGGGCAGTAATTTACGAATACTTCCTGTACACAACACAGTGAATGCTGTTGACCTTATGTGCACCATAGCTAAGGTAAGTCACCTGGAGAAAAGGCACTCATACACAAACACAGTGAATGCTGCTGACCTCATGTGCACTATAGCTAAGGTAGGTCACGTGGGGAAAAGATACTCATACACAAATATATATACATCTTGGCCAGAGATGTTAAGGTTTTGATTTTAAATAAAATTTTGAGATAATAGCACATTTTCTCCCTCCATTTACTTCTTAAAGCCCCCCCCCCTTTAGATTTATGGCCTCTTTTTGTTACATATGTGTGTGTGTTCCTAAATACTTAACTGTAACCTGTTCAGTCCCTTTAATCTTATTTGCATATGACTTCCAGGCTGACCAATTAGTATTGGGTTACCAATTTGGGAGTTTTCCCCCTCATCTCAGCATTCCTGGGTTTCCTATAGTTCTAGTCAGGCCTAGGGCTTTTTAGCTTTTCCCTTCCATGTTATCATTCCTACTGCTGGTGACCTTTGGGGTCATGCTTAGCTATCCATGTTGAGACTTCATGTGTGTAGCTTCTGACATTTTTAGAAGACACAATCTCACAGCAAATGCCCTATTCTTTTGGCTTGTAAAATCTTTCTGACCCCTTTTACAATGATCCCTGAGCCTAAGGTGTAGGAGTTGTGGTTTTCTCTTTTGTAGTGACAAGTTTCCTTGATGAGGGATGAGGACTACACTCATCTGTGGATATGACAAATGTTTAAAGTGTAGTTAAGTATTATGTTGGTTTAGTAAAGTGATGGTTGTAGGCTTTCCTCCAAGACCCATGACATCACTAGTCCTGGGTAGCTGTCGAGGTTCCCAATACAGGCATGACCTCTCGTTGAGCAGGTCTTCAGTCCAATTAGAGAGCTGTTAGTTCCTGCTTAGATATGCACGCCACTACTGTACCCTTTTATCATGTCATGCTGGTTACTGCTATGGTTCATAGACATCATACTGGGTAGGACTGTTGGTTGCTTCCCTCATTTGGAAGCTTGCATGGCCCCTTCTAGGGTCATAAATGTAGTCTTAGGAAAGCTTTCAGGTCAGCTCTGGGCTGCGTCTGAAGTGCAGTGTTGTCAGTAATGACTCAGGTCAGCTCTGGGCTGTGTCTGAAGTGCAGTGTTGTCAGTAACAATGATCTGCCTTCCACATATGGAAGGGGAACCAAGAGCAATAGCAATAGCTTCTAATGTTTTAAGAGTTTCTTGGACAACTCTGACTAGCAATTCAAAGGGCTTCTCATACCTAGTGTTGGGTTGTGTTAGATGGTCTATGGCTCTTCAATGATTGTCAGCCCTGATGGGAAAACTTGATTTAAATTATATATTTACATACCGACCTATGTGCAGTATAGGTATTTCAAGGTAGACTGTGACTTTTTAAGACATGGTTATTGTTATTAAGGGTTTTTGTTTTTAAATATGTCTTGAGGATTGTCATGATATCTGCCTTCTACTCAATTTCTTTCCCAAGCCTGACATCTTCTCAGTTTACTCCTGATGACCTTATGAACTGTTCCCACCAGTTCAGTTTCTTCTCAGGTGGCTTCTCCTTGGAAGTGTTCATAGATATGTCAACTTCCCTTCCTAATTTTTGTACTTGGAAATCCTAAAGCATTTCTTTTTTTTGTTTTGTTTGTTTTTTTGAGACAAGGTTTCTCTGTATAGCCCTGGCTGTCCTGCAACTCACTCTGTAGACCAGGCTGGCCTCCCTAAAGCATTTCTAGTACTGCATTTTAGGGAGTTACAGTCTGAAATTCCTTGAAGGTACTCTTATCACTGAAATTCACACACAATGTTTTGGCACATCCATGTCAAGAGATGTTTGCTGAATTATCATTTGAGGAAGGATTTCATTCTGTAGCTCTGGGTGGCCTAAAATTCTCCATGTAGACAATACTGGCTTCAGTCAAACTCATACACATCCACCTGCCTCTGACACCTAAGTTCTGGGATCAAACGCATGTGCCATCTCTTCAGCGGAATCAATTTTGTAATATATAATGCTACCAAAATACTCCTTCTATAAATAATGCTATACGTTTACATCTTTTTTCAGACTACCTCCAAACCGCACATAGACAGCATCTGCTACAGAATGATAACAACTAAAGCTTACATCATAGAGCAAAGCCCTGTCTGGAGAACACTTCAAAAGATACTGAGTACTGACTCAGTTAGTGCGGATTCAAAATATTGATCACAAGTATTCTTTTAGAAGAATATCAATATAATTAAACTTATTAACTTGTAATGTCCAAATGTAGATTCAAGGGCATTTATATTTAAAATAACATGTATACAATTAAGTATTAGAGGATTGGTTGAGTGACTCCTTTAATGTTTAGGAATGTAGCTGCATGACACAGTGCTACCCTGGTATACACAGGGCCTTTTAAACAGTCTAGGGAAAAAAGAGAAAATAATGGATACATGAGTAAAACTCAGTTTCTTTTTTTTTTCCTGGCTTTTTTTTTTATTAGATATTTTCTTTATTTACATGTGATATGATTTTTCCTTTCCCAGTTTCCCCTCCAAAAAACAAACAAACAAACAAAAACAACAAGAACAAACCCCTGTTACCTCCCCGCTCTCCATGCCTGCCACCCCACCCTCTCCCACTTATTGGCCCTGGCATTCCCCTACACTGGGGCACAGAACCTTCACAGGACCAAGGACCGCTCCTCCCATTGATGATTGATTTTGCAATCCTCTACTACACACATGTTGCCAGAACAATCAGTCCTACCATGTATACTCCTTGGTTGGTGGTTTAGTCCCTGGGAGCTCTGAGGGTACTAGTTAGTTCATATTGTTGTTCCTAAGGGGCTGCAAAACCTTCAGCTCTTTGGGTCCTTTCTCTAACTCCTTCACTGGGGACCCTGTACTCAGTTCAATGGATGGCTGTGAGCCTCTACATCTGAATTAGTCAGGTACTGTCAGAGCTTCTCAGGAAATAGCTATATCAGGCTGGCTTGTCCTTCCTTCAGTCTCTACTCCATAAACTCAGTTTCTTAATGATACCAAGTTGAATGCACAAATATAATAGGAAATGAAAGTGCAGAATTTATTAGTTGGACTAAAGAAAAAGCCACGTACATTTTGGGGTTTTCTAAGATTAATCTCTGCAGGCATTTTCATATATAACTGTCTCTTGAGACCAGGTTGCATGTGCTATTTAGAGGTTGGTCTCTAACTCTGATCCTTCTGCCTCCACCTCCCAATACAGGTACTGGGTAGTTCCTAAAACTGCTTCTAAGTCATGAAAAGGGGGAAAGTTAAAAAAACAACCAACCATTTTGAAGTAAAATTACCATATTTCTGTAGTGCTGTGCTATTGAGCTTGGCAACAGGTGCTGTAGACAGTTAAAAAGCATCCAGCAAGCAGGCAGTATGGGGATGAATTTACAAGTATGTGGATGAATCTGCATCTTCTAAAGTCACACTTTAGTATTTTAAAACATTATTTTATGTGTATGAGCTGTTTGGTTTTTTGAGACATGCTTTTTTCTTTCTTATGTGTAACAGCCCTGGTCTCCGTCTGCTCACTTTGTAGGTCAGGCTGACTTCAAACTCTCTGCCTGCCTCTGCCTCTGCTGTGATTAAAGGTGTACACCACCATGCTAGTATATACATACATGTCCCACATGGGCACATGGTGTCATGGAGGCCAGAGAGGGTGCCACCTCCTCTGCATCTGAGTTACAGTGTATCCTCTGTGTGGGTGCTGAGAACTCGACCCAGGCGCTTCCAAGAGTAAGAAGTGCATTAACCACTGAGTGATCTCTCCAGGCTTTTTAAAGCAGAGACTATTGACTACTGATATGTATCAGAAACTGACAAGCCAAAAGAAAAAAGCTGTATTATTAAAAAGGATTATGCAATTTTTCTAGTAGTAAAATTTCTGCAAATATTCTTATGGTGGTATAAAGTATAATGAAAAACAGCATTTTATTGGGTTTTATTTATGAAATAGAACTTTTACTTTACTTTAGCCCAACATTTTCTTCAGAGGTAGACTTTGATTTGATTTCAATGAGTTCTTCTACTCGAGCCAGAACACTTTCAATCAAGTCAAATGTGAAGAGAGCAGAATGTAAGACCTGAAAAGCCAAGAGCATGACTGTTGTCATCATTAGTCTCTTGTTAAATAACTCAGACTAGCCTCCAGCTCACAATCCTCCTGCATCAGACTCCCCACTGCTGGGGTTCCAGGCCCATGGTCCTATACCCAGCAGACATCTGTGTTACTAAAGCTGCCTCTAAAACAAAGCATACAAGAGAGACTTTAGGCTGGAGATAATCTGTGGGTTACCTTAAGCTGCATTTCAGGAGGCATAGTAGGTATTTCTTCCCCAGCTACAGTCACGGAACAAACACCTTTACACATCGAGGCTACTGTAGGGAAGAAAAAAATTTCACACTTACCCATTTTTGAGGGTTTCAGCAGTGCATGCATCTCTCTCTCTCTCTCTCTCTCTCTCTCTCTCTCTCTCTCTCTCCCCTCTCCCTCTCCCTCTCTCTCTTTGTGTGTGTGTGTAGTACTGAGAATAAAACCCAGGGCATCGTAAACATACTAGGCCGATGCTTTACTGCTGAGCTGATTCCCAGGCCCCCAACTCTCAGACTATATTACATGAATTTATTTCGTGTGTATATATGTGTGGCATGGTGCATGTGTAAGGGTCAGAGGGAGACTTGGAGGAGTTGGTTCTCTTCTTCCACCACTTGGGTCCCAGGGATTGAATCCAGGTTTTGGGCATGACGTAAGGCAAGCACCTTTATCCACCGAGCCATCTTGTCATCTCTCAGATTTTAACAGAACACTGATAAGCTACTTTAATTGTTATTAATTGTAAAATGTGCCAATGAGGTAACACCTTGTCATAAACAAATAAAATTAGGCACTAGAATTATATAATATGTGAACTGAATATTTAGAGAAATTGCTTTACTTTGGCATGTATAGGATATGTAAAACTTTTTTCCTTGGTATACTAAAATTGCCTATACAAGGATTGTAAAGAATACCAGAATTATTAACTTTAAAGAAATAATTCTGAATCTATTTTTCTTTTTTATAATTTGTACAAATTTACTATGGGACAATGAGAGGTGGACCATTTGATATAAAACGAGTGCAGTGGGACTTGAGGAGAAATGCTTGTAATATACCATTCCCATTCAGAACCTGAGGCTTTAAAACACAAAGTGTTTGAATTTGGTTTAAATCTTCATTAACCCAATTTCAGTATTGGCTAAGAATCATTTTAATTACACAAATATTGCTTTTATGGCTTCTCATTTTTGCATAAAGTGAACATGTACTAAAATGTGATAGTTTGGGGCTATAGAGATGGCTCAGTGGCTGAGAGCACGACGTACAGCTCTAACAGACCCTGGGCTGTTTCCCAGCACCCGCATGGAGATTCAAAAGCACTTGTAACTCCTGATCCAAGTGACCAAGCGACCTCTTCTGACCTCCACAGGCTCATGCACACATACAGTGCACATAAATATACACACATAGAATACATGAAAAATATGGTCATTCCAGATTTGGAATGGTTAGACCTAATGGCAAATAAAATTGCATATTACCAACCTTGGTTATTTTGTTGGCTGTTTTTAATCTCTGCTTCATAATGTGCTTTTGACATATTAAGTCCTATATGAAGTGGCTTTAAAAAGTTATTTTCAATTTTTCCAAGTTCTGTCCATAATCCAGTCTGTTCAAAAGATTTAATGAAATTAGTTACTTGGTTCAGCAGATACAGGATATTAATAAACATCCACCAATTGGAAGAAATAATAATTGTGCCACCGTGCTGCTCCATATTGAGTTGTAATGTGTCAGCAGCCCCCACCACACACAAGTGTGTATCAGTCAGTGGCCCCCACCACACACACGTGCATAGCACACTGCTTATCAATGCTCAACTCGAGTTCATCTCCTGGTTTTGAGATCTGTGACAGAATTAACTGGTAGCATCCTATAGTTTTCGTCTTGTACAGATCATCTCCACAAGGCTACTTTAAACACTTAAGTAGGCCTCATAACTGGACTTATAAGTTGATGTGCTTGCCATGGGTCACATTCTAGAATACTTATGGGGACCTTTAAAACAAAACTAATTTTGGTTTTCTTGATGACCTAGGCAGATGGTCAGTTTAGCGTTACTTTGTCATATATCTGGGTTTTTGTGTCAAGATCATTTATACTGGTGGCACAAAAATAGGGGCAGCAATGAAGTTTTATCTTTTTAAAAGAAAAGTGATAAATACAAGACAGTGGTGGTATAAGACTCTCAAATACTCTTTAGACAAGAAAGTGTAATAAAGGGAATTTAATTAGCCTTAACCACAATAATGAGATGGAAGGCACTTGCTCTATAATGAGGTATAGGAATTCTGTGGATGAAAGCTAGATCAATATAACAATAGCAATGCCTCCACACATATTTCCCCTGAAATCTTTGTAGCACCCATACATTGTTGGTAGGAATTTGTCCATCACTATAGAAATTGGTTATCAAGGTTCCTCAAAAACTAGAAATAGAACATCACTCAAAGTTAACATATAGTAGTGATTCCCACACACCCAGATGTACTGTGCATTATCCACAATACCCAAGTTACAGAACAAGCTTAGATGCCTGCAAACAGAGGACAGGGAAAGAAAATATGGTATGTATATACAAGAGTATTATTCTGCCATAAAAAAAATGAACGTGTCACTTCAGAAAAATGAGAAACAGAGCTAATCGGACACTCAGACAAATGACTTATTATTGTTTCTCCTATGCAGAATCCATACTTTTTTTTAAAGGAAAAGACAAGAAAGTGGAGAGGTACTGACTGAGAGGAGAAACCAGTGTGAGGAGGGGGGAGGCACCAGAATAAGGGGTCCAGGTTGATAGAGGCGTCCTGTGTGCAGCCATGAGAGCAAAGCAGTGAAACTCAACACACACGCACACGCGTACACACACACATACACATCTTTTGAACAATTTCTCTTACACTGCTGGAAAATGCAAAGGTCTAACAAGAAACTAGATACAAATTCAAATTTCAAAAATATACCTATCTAGTGCACACAACATCTATAGATTTATCCTTGGAAAACAAAGATTAATCTGGTAATGCTTGCACTGTAGAGAAGTCTTTAAAAAAGTTTAATGAAAGAGAATACAAGAATATGTCTCATAACAGGAAAATGTTAAGTAGTGGTATATACATATAATGGAAAACTACATAGTCATTGCTTTTTTTCTTGAATAAATATTGAATGAAAGAAACTATTTTATATAGCATGGCTTGCTTTTTATTTAAAAGAGAAAAATGCTCAAAGTGCCCAGAAGAGTAAAATGTCAACAAGGGGTGATGAGTGCGTGATCCCTGCTTTTAATTTATTTTGTAAATTTGTGTGTGTGTGTGTGTGTGTGTGTGTAGAGGTACCACACTGTGGTGTAAATGTGGAGGACAAAAAGACAATCTGGCCGGGCGGTGGTGGCGCATGCCTTTAATCCCAGCACTTGGGAGGCAGAGGCAGGAGGATTTCTGAGTTCGAGGCCAGCTTGGTCTACACAGTGAGTTCCAGGACAGCCAGGGCTACACAGAGAAACCCTGTCTCGAAAAAAAGCCAATCTGGAGTGGGATCGAGAGACTGAGCCCAGGTTGTCAGGTCTGTGTGCAGGCCACTCTACCTGCTGAGCCGTGCTTCCTGCTCATGTGTTTAGTGTGCAGGTCACAGCCCTGCATTGAGATCAGAGCATGGCATCTCTGCCATGTTGATTCTCTTCCTTCCACATCACTCATCTCAGGCTCTCAGGCTTGGCACCACAAAGCTGCCCTGCCAGCTCTAGTTCTCATTTACTTGGTGTAGCGATCCTGTTGTAGTAGGACATTGCTCTTTATGTGCGTTTCGGGCTTTTATTCGTACACACCTGAGAACCAGCACAGTGCTTGTGTCATGTTCTAATGTCTGCTCACCTCTCTCCACCTAGTCCTCTCGAGCTAACTCCTGCCTCCACATCTGCCCCCCTCTAAGTAAACGTCCCCCTTTCCTTTACCTGTATCTCACAAGCACTAGAGCTGCCGCCTCTGAGGCTGATTAGGTTATTGCTGACAGCCAAATGCACTGCATACATGTCTGTGGACCAGAAGAGGGCACACGATCTCCTGAGATGAGAGTGAGTGCTGAGAATCAAATCTGGTCTTCCACAAGAGTAGCACTGTGTGTGTGTGTGTTATTTTTGTTGAGATGGTTTCATTGTACATAGGACAGCCCTAGATATCCTAGAATTCACTCTGTAGACTACCAGGCTAGCCTTGAACTCACAGAGATCTGCTTGCCTCTGCCTTCTGAGTACTGGGATTAAATGTGTGTGCCCCAACTACTTAGCCCAACTACTGGTGCTCTTAACCACTGAACCCCCTCTCAAGTTCCCAAGGGAAACGTTTCTAACCTACACTTAACTTTATCAAAAGGAAATACCTTCCCATATTTATTCAAAAGAAAGTATTAGTTATGATTGAAGTCCTCTTTATTCAAGAGATAGCCATTAACTCATAACCAGGTGATTAACACTTTTTATATCTATGTCATTTAATATAAAAAATATATATGTATGATACATATACATATGATGTTGGCAAGTTCCAGGTTAGCCAGAGGCACATAATGAGACCCACTCTTGAAAACAAAAATCAGAGAAATGCTGAGTTGTAAGTGCAGGATCTCACTGGGCTGCCCTAGAAGAGGAGGGGGATGGGGAGAGGAGGGGGGTGGGGGTGGGAATCTGGATGCTGCTTTCTCCTTTGCTCTCAAGAGCCCTCCAGAACTGGGCAAAGCCTTCCTGAGGGCACACACCTTGCCACAGATGAAAACTCCTTATAGTCAAGGCAAGACAACTCTAGATGGAATTCACAGACTAGCCTGTTTTTTATTTTCCCTATTCAACCAGTACAAGGGTTTTAGAATCCCAGAACTTGTGATAATTGTTGGCTACATAGCACGTTCCAGTGCAGCATGGTCAAGAGGCCAGCAAGAAGGCTCAGTGGGTTAAGGCCTTCACTGCCAACTCTAACAATCGGAGTTTGATCCTAGGAAACACATGATAGGAGGATAGAACCGATTCATGAAAGTTGCCTTCTGACCTCCATTGGTGGACATAAATGGACACATACACACTAATAATGATAGAGGCAATAATAATGCTTGAACTTACAACCAACAACAAAGGTCTAACTGTACATACACTTCAGTTTCCTTTTCTTGCTAACCTCACCTCTCAAGGGCTGTAATTATAAGCACGAGCCATGGCATCCATCTAAGGACAATAAATTATTTTAATTTGTAGTCCACATTAAAACAATGAGTAATAAAAACACCCTTCAAAATTAGACTAAAGACATTTTCTTCCACATGCTGTTCAGTGAATTCCAGTCTTTTCTATAATGAACTGTACTGTTTTTAGAAGCACGTAGGAGTAAAGATGCTACGGAGGAAAAAAATATATTCTTAGTCTTACATGAAAGTTACTGGATCTTCCTAAAGCATAAAAGAAGTAAGTTTAAGATTTCTTGGGGCTGGTGAGATGGCTCAGTGGTTAAGAGCACTGACTACTCTTCCAGAGATCCTGAGTTCAATTCCCAGCAACCACATGGTGGCTCCCAACCATCTGTAATGGGATCTGACACCATCTTCTGGTGTGCCTGAAGACAGTGACAGTGTACCCATATGCATTAAATAAATAAATAAATAAATCTTAAAAAAATTCATCTCTAATGCTAAAAAAAGGAAAAAGGATTTTTACAATGTTTATAAGGACTAAACTTTTGAAATCCTCGAAATTGTCTGCCTCTCATCTCATACCCATCATTGACTCAACAATTCTGACAACTTTTGAGTTCTGTCTTAACTACACACTAAAAACTCACTGCAGCCTACCCAACCCACTAGACATTTCTACACCATGATGAAATAGGTTCTGGGACAGGTAGGAATCTTGCAAAGACATAGTCAACCATAATAAAAGTTAAAGGGCATAGCCATGCCCCCTTCTTGGCTCTGTCTCCTAACATGTGCCTCACTTATTAAAAGTTTGGTGCTACCAAAACTTCAGTTGGAAGAATTTCCACTATCATTAGCCGTGTGGCTCTGCAGACTCTGCGGGGGTGTGTGCACACACTTTGTTTCATTTCACTTTTGAGTGGTGCTAAGGATTGAGCCCATGGCCTCACGACAGACAATCACTGCCACTAAGCTCCTGGTCCTGGCACGTTTTAACTTGAATAAACAGGCATTAGAGAGGACCTGACTTAAGAGGACAAAGGTAAATAGCACGACTGGACTCTATTTTAGAATGAACTTGTAATCCAAAACAAAGGATAACTACTTACAGAATCCCAACAACAAAGAATGTGACTTCTGCAGATTAGAGATGGGAAACATTAGTCTGAAACTGATTGATTCTGAAACTGACAGGAAACTGAAATGTGAAGAAAGTGCTGGAAACATGCAGGGCGCTAGGAGGAGGGCAGTAAGGCCAGGAGGACTCCAGAAAGTAAACTCAAGCTGGTCAGAGCCACTCTTACTCAATATGAGTCTATTTACTGTCTTTACATTGGAATGGCTTTCTTACTCTCCCTGGGTGCCTTTCATCTAAGCACACCAAAATGGCCACACACAGGAACTGGGAGGGGCTCCTCCGAGGAAATGCCCAAACACCACAGTATCACTTTGTGACTTGTAAAACAAGCTAGAAGCCACACGTGTTTGTTTGTGTTCAGGGTTCTGCTTCACACTTCAGGCTGTCCAGGAACTTGTGACCCCTCCCCCCCCAGCTCTATAAGTGCTACTACTATACAGGGTAGTCACTCCTAGAGGGAAGCGGCTGATTATTTCTTAACCATGATGGCTAAGTTTGCCTTTCCTTGTTGGAACTGTTCTTAGAAGGAATGTTCCCATTACAGACAGGCTGTTAAGCTTTACAACAAGACGAGGGCGTCTATTAATCATCTCCCCAGTGTGGTAGTTCTTATGGTGGCATACAGCAACAAACAAACAAAAACCAGGATTTGGTTCCTATGGGGAATAAACCATTAAATATGGAAGGCTTCCAAAAGAGGAGTGTTCTGTCCTTCATTACAGAATGTCTGCGCCGAAGTGGAGTCAAAACAGGCATTGCCTGCCTTCCAGACCCTCTGACCCTGTATTAGGTGTGCATTATAGCAAGTACAATTAACAATCATTGCTAATCAGTGAGACTGCTTTGTGTCAAGCAAATCACATCAACTCCTGTGTACGTTCAGCCTTCCTGATCACTGCAAGGCTATGCGCCAGAGGCCCTGGGCCCAGTGCTGCTCTGTAGATACTGTGTCTCTTCTGTTTTTACTGTAAGTCCCTTTACGAATCAGACTTAAATTCCTAAAGTTCTATTACTCCCTAGACCTCTGCCCTTGAACAAATTATTGATCCTTCCTGTAAGAGAAGGGTTAATGGGAAGGGAACAAAGAGTATTTTTCTCTCAGCCCTGTGAAGACTGGTCCCCAGCACTTGGCAGGACAGCAGCCACTGCCATCAGGGATGGGTGGACCAGTGAGGGAATTCAGGGATGATGGTACTCGATAAAAAGATCTATACATCTGTGTTTGAAAATCTAAACCAGGCTGGCGAGATGGCTCAGTGGGTAAGAGCACTGACTGCTCTTCAGAAGATCCTGAGTTCAGACTCCAGCAACCACATGGCTCACAACCACCCATGATGAGATCTGACGCCTTCTTCTGGTGCGTCTGAAGACAGCTGCAGTAAATTATGCCAGAGCGAGCAGGGCCGGCAGAGGTCCTGAGATCAACAGCAGCCACACACATGATGGCTCACGGCCATCTGTACAGCTACAGTGTACTCATACACATAAAATAAATAAAATAAATCTTTAAAAAAAAAAAAAGAAAAGAAAATCCAAACCAAACCAAGCTGTAGCAGATTTTTCCCTCAATTAATTTAAATATTAATACAGCAAGAAGCCTGTGATTGGACAGGGAAAAGGAAGGGGGAGCTAAGAGTTTCAGAGACAAGGACAGGGACAAGAGGGAGAAGGAAGGAAGATGGAGGAGGAAGAAGATGATCCACGGGCAACTATGAATATCATAAAAAGATAGAATAATTGGGATAGCTTGTCTAACCTAGATGGGCAGCTTGTATCATTATCAATTGGCTCTAAATTTATTGTGTTGGTGTCTTGTGAATTGGGAATTTATTGATATATAAAACTGACTGAAAATTATAAGTTTTAAGAGTTTTGATTTACTAGGTTAAGGGGATTTGTGACAACTAGCTGCAGGGGGTAGATGACTGGGAAGGTACAAGCAGCTCTGAGGCAGGGGAACCGGAGCTGGGAGACAGCCGCCTGGGGCTAGCCATGGAGGCAGAGAACCGAGACCGCAGGGGCAGAGAGTAGCTGGGTATATTGCAGGAAGGTGCATTTTTTAAATATTTCCCGCAACACCAAGCCAAACCAAAACTCATGACTACACACTGAAAATTTGTGTATATCATTTATGTAAATTTTACTTCACAGAAAAGCTGCTGACAAAGATTTAACTCTGCCTAATAATATATATGCTGAAATGTTTAGAACAAAATATGCTAATGTCTACAGTTAACTCTGAAATGCACCAAAAATGGACAGAGGGGGAGAAGTAGGTGTTACAAATGGATGGCTGCTGTAAAGTTCTTCTACCTCTGCAGGACATTTTAATTTTCACAATAAAATATTGAAAAAAAATCATCTAGTATAGACTAAGCCAGAATGAATAATAGCAATAAAGTATTTGTGGGTAAAGAGACATGAGGAGGTCACATTACTGAGTCCACTAGATCTCTGAAGGTGCTACTACTGCTCACAGACTCCTCGGCCTATGCTGTGACTCAGCTGAGTATAAAAGATCTCTTTGGTACTTTTAGATGAAACTTTATTTTCATTCTTCCTATTGCTTTTTTAAAAAAAGGCCACTTTAACAACATGATTCATGTGGTTACAGGTAATAGGAGAGCAACTATTAGGATGGAGTAGGCAGAAAGGAGCTCAAAAGTAAATGTGATTTTACTGTATGACAAATCTTTGTCAAATAGTGTTCTATTTATTGAATACTTCGAATGAAGTGCTATTAATAATAACCAACTTCCTACATACCATTCAAAAAGTGCCATTAACAAACTCAATTTTAGGGCTAAATATCCTTCCATTTGTCATGTCTGATTAGGTGATATCAGATAATTTTGTTTCATATAGCTCAGAGTAAAATCCGGAACCATACACAAGCAGAGAAAGATGAGTAACATGTTTATGTGTTTGTGGAGCTCCAAGAGGTCAATTAGCACAAAACCTGCAAGTTACCTACAAACAGGGCTTAGCAAGACTTAACCTACCAACAGGGCTTAGCAAGACTTACCTACCTACCAACAGGGCTTAGCAAGACTTAACCTACCTACCAACAGGGCTTAGCAAGACTTACCTACCTACTAACAGGGCTTAGCAAGACTTACCTACCTACTAACAGGGCTTAGCAAGACTTACCTACCTACTAACAGGGCTTAGCAAGACTTAACCTACCAACAGGGCTTAGCAAGACTTACCTACCTACAGGGCTTAGCAAGACTTACCTACCTACCAACAGGGCTTAGCAAGACTTACCTACCTACCAACAGGGCTTAGCAAGACTTAACCTACAAACAGGGCTTAGCAAGACAAAAGAGCAGCAGTGCATATGACAGGTGAAATGTGAAAAGCCTGGGAACTGGCACATGTAGGACCAGGTGCTTAATAAAGATAATAAATGCAGCTTAGGATACTACTCAAGAAAAGCTCAGACACTCCTTCCCATTCTGAATATACTCACAGGTTCTCTTCCAAGTCATTCACTTACTTGATTGTCATCTTCATTATCTTTGATAACCAAATACCTCAATAAATTTAATGAAGCCATAATCCTGTTAATTAAAAAATGATTTGTTATTTGCAGTGTAAATTTATGTAATCAACAACTGCAGTATATTATAAAGTAAGCTGAAACCTTGGGAATACCATTGTTTACACATTTGTCATTAGAAACTGTTCACGCCCATCTGTGGACTGACACCAGCTTATTGCTATTCTGATAAAAGTTCACAAATATAGGGTGAGCACTTTTCCCTTGTCCTTAAGACCACTACTTCTTCCCAGGTTTCAAAATTCGCTTTGTTTATAAATACAAGCACTTCTCCACATCTAATCTAATATACTGAAAGTAAAAGCATATGTTCTGTATGGGAAAAAAAATAAACCTGAAAAACAAAGCCCAAATACATAAGTCCTTTATGAACTGTTTTTGTGAGATTCTTAGCCACAAATGTGTGGTTTCAAATCTCTATGTAATGCTGAGTTCCTCATTGTTCTTGAGGGAAGAGGTTTTGTTTCTATATAAGTCACTGAGTAACTTAAATAGGAAACTTTACATACTTTTATGAACTAATTACAGATCATAAAATCACACGAAACCATATTTCTTAGTTTAGCTAGCTGACTACTAGAGCCTGGGTGGTGGTCCCCTCACCTGTCTGAATTCTGCAGTAAATCTGTCTCAGCGCCCTCAGGGAGAGACAGGACCAGGTCTAACAGAGAGATCAGCTGTGCTCCTGAAAACCATTTGTTATATGTTTTCTGAAACACAAAATAATGTAACAGTATGATAAATATCATATACTATAATTACCCAACAGTACAAAAACTATCAAACTCTTAACAAACATTGTAACTTTCATTTCCATGTGCCTATTCCCTTTCCAGACATGTGTGAAAATCCTGCCAGTTTGAGAACACTGGTGATTTCTTTTTTCTATGTGGGGTTATGCATATTCAAATACAGATGTGACTCAAATTTTTATTTTCTGAAGTATACAGCAAAACAAAAGCCATATTATTAGCCAAGAGAAATAATGCAGTTTAAGTTTATAGTTAACAAGTTTTCAAAATTCAGGGGTATAGGGGTTGTGTTTATTTTTTAAATAGAGAATTATACTTTAATATTATAGACAAGAAAATACTGTGAGTAAACCATACTGTCGTATGCCATGTGAACAAATAAATTGGTGAATGACCCTTACCTGGTCTGTGTTCTTACCTTGAATGATAAATCAATCTGATTTTTGATATTTTGAATTACAAAGGCTTCCACACCTGAGTGATTACTTGTATTTAGTAAGCACCTTGAAAACATAATTATAAGACATAAGATTATACAATTCAATTGGGCTTCATGTAACTTTTAAGAATATAAAATTCACAGTGAAGACAATTATCATGTGGCCAACCAACTACAAGGTCATCTTAACCGTTTTTGCTTTTACTAACTGGTAAATTTTATGTACAGCTGGTCTTTTTAAAAACTATTTGTGTGTGTGTGTGTGTGTGTGTGTGTGTGTGTGTGTGTGTGTGCGTGTGTGGGCACAGAGGCCGGAGAGCAGTGGGTGTCATGTTCTATCAGTTTCCTTATTGTTTGGAGATGGTCTCTCACTGAACCCGAGCGAGGCTGGCACAGCAAGCCCTAGCAATCTTGTTTCCTGTCCCCTTAGCCAGGGCTCCGGTGTGTGTGTCATGCCTAGTTTTTCATGTTGATCCTGGAGATCTTCACAGGTCCCATACTTGTCAAGGTGTTCCTACTCACTGAGCTGTCTCCTTAGTCCTCTGACAAGAAATTTCTATTAAGCTAAATTCAAATCTTTTTTTATGGATATAGTTAGAATAATTTAACATGGTAAGAATGGGCACCAGTATAACCTAAAAATTTTCAAAACTGTTCCCTGTGAAAGACAACTAATGTTGGCGCAAATGCTTAATGAAATCTTGTGTTAATGGCTTAGCTCTTCAGTGTCCCCTAAAGGCTCAAGTGCTGAAATCCTGGTTCTCAGCATGTGGTAGCACTTTAGGAAATGGGGCATCATGGCCTCCCTAACCCTAGCCCTAACCCTATGCTAGGTCACTTGGGACATGTGCCTGAAGAAGGTAGTAGGGCACTAACCTTTTCCCTGGCCCCATGAACTGAGGCAGTCTTTCTGGTACTACACACTACCATGATGTTCAGTATAGAAGCAACAGCACCAACTGTACAGACCCAAGCCATAAGCCGAAAGCTACCAAGAAAGACTAAGAAAAAGGGATCTCTTGGTAGAGTACAAGTAGAACAAAATAAGAAAGTTGGTATAAGCCCTAAGGGTTAAGACTGTGTAAGGTAGGTCTGACTCTATTTTAATCAGAGCTGAAGAAAAGGGTAGGCTCAAGGGTGCTAGTACAGGACACACCCAAAGAAAACCTTACAGCATTTCACAACTGCTCATAACGATTGCTCATAGTATTGTTCATAATGCATACTTAGTATCTAGAACAGAGAGTAAAACAGGCTAAGATCTGTAGGCTAAATTTAGCATGTAGTTATGTCAGTGTCCTTAGAATACACCTACCTCCTAATATTAGGACAGTAGAGTTTCCACACAAACTCTATAAAGTCTTTATTTATTATTTAGGCTAAAGTTTTCTAGTCTCTAACTTGTTGCCTAGAAACTCTACTAGAAGGATCTAAGAGTAACTTGAAATGACAAACCTGCCAAGGTACAGCTGTCCTCCATGGTGCCTCAGTGCCAATTATAAGTAATGAAGATCACTGGACCCTCTAAGGCTCTAGCAAGAGCATCATTAATCTCAGCCACTCCTTCCAGACTGTGCAAGTTTACAGTGCTTCAATCAAACTAAACTTATATACTGATACTCATAGAATATTTGATAAGCTGATTCTTTGGTTTACAGGTACTGTACAAATGCTGTACCTTTAAATAATTATATGGCATTAACAGGTTTTGGTCAATCATACACCTAGTAATTAGCCATAGGCTATGTTTTGAAATGTCTCCTAAAAGCTCATGTGTTAAAGACTGGGTGTAGCTGACAGACTTCTTGAAGTGATTGATTAAATACTGGGGGTTCAAACTGACCAATAGATTACCCCTTGACTGAGTCATATTATAATGGCATCCTTGAGAGATGGCAACTAGGCAGTAGAGTTTGCTGTAGCAAGCAGGCCTCTGGGGGCATGCCTCAAAGCATGTCTTGTCCTTGGCCCTTCCTGTGAGGTGAACAGCTCTATTCCATTTCCTTCTCCACTGAGCTGTCTTACCACCTGGTCACAGCACAGGAGCCAGCAGGCCAGACTGAAAATACCAAGCCCAAATAAACTTTCTCTATAGTTGTTTTCTCAACTATTTTGTCAGAGCAATGAAAAGTGCCTAGCTTATCTCAGCTTGATACATACCTAAATAATGTATATTTGCCTTGTGAATCCAACTTGTCAATATATAGCTGAAGCATAGCTAAACCTTTTTTCCTCTGAAATGAAACAAATAATACTAATATATAAAATGTTTAAAATTACATTATTTATTAAAATTTCTTGCTGTAACTCATGAGTTAGCCCCAAAATCATACATACCAATGTCTCAATGGGGCAAAGTGTCATAACTTTTACTAAGCCCTAGAAATAAAGAAAAAAATTTAAATCCAGATGTAAATAGATTCTGTCTGCAAAGTTATCGAGGGTGCTAGAGAAAGGAAACGTGCAACCTAAGGAGACCTGCTCCTCTGGCCTATCACTATTATGTGGCAAAGTAACTACAATTAGTTTTATACATAGTATAAAATAAGATGTGAATAAATGTGACTTTAAAGTAAATGGTAATTTTCAATTATTTGTAGAACAAGGAAAATCAAATCAAATATGCAGAAATATAGTGCATTAATTAAATATCATCAAGCTTGATATAGTAGCAAAAGCCACACTTTTCTACTTAAATATTAGCCTTCACAGCTAAGGACCTATATAGTGAACAAAGAGCTTCAGGCATTTAATAGCATGAGAGCAGATCCAACTGAGAGCATGAGTCAGAAGGTTAAGGGGCTTTGCTCCCAAGGGCCCTCTCTTGAGCTATCAGCCAGGATGGTCACAAATAGCTATTTAAATATATAGTAATCCTAGGAGTTGGGGAAATTAATCAAAATAGAATTTAAACTTCAGTTCTGTTGTCTTACTAGCTACAGAGCAAGTAGCCTGGTTTTGTCATGGCAGCACAGACAGCAGACCATTTCTACCTGCCCAAAACTGAGCTGCAGGTTCAGTCGGAAGTCACAGAAGCACTAACAGAGGTGGAGAGGAGTGGGAGAGGAGTCGAAGCACACACTACCTTAGCAGGGTTCAGAATAGACAATGCTATGCATTGCAATGTTTGGATACATATTCTGCTTACCTGAGGCACAGCAAGAAAACTCTTGATTTCTAAGTACTGATAGCATAGGCTGTTGTCTTCTAATCTCAATAAGCTAGTCTCCAGAAGTTCCTACAGATGAACATACATGAACATACATGTACATACATGCACATAAGGTATAGTTGACAGTTATAGTTGTTATTTCTACAATTTATAATGCTAGCAGACAGGCTGGTGAGATGGCTCAACAGAGAAAGGGTCTTACCCCAAGCCTGATGACCTGAAATCCCCAGAACCCATACAATGGAGGGAACTGGTTATTCTCTGGCCTCTACAAGTATACACATATGTGCGCATGCATGCATCCCTCATGCACACACGCATACACATACACACACACATGCAAATGTACAATGCTAGTAAACAAACCTTACCAATCCTTTGGAGTAAATAGACTGTTCTGTTCTGAAAGAAAACATTAAAAGTTATCACTATTGTTTCATAATTTATTTAGAATGATTCCTTACTTTAAGACGAGCAAATAAAAAATTGAAATTTAAGGTCTTTTAAAGCTACATCATTACTTGGAATGACTGGGGCACACCTGTAACACTAGTACTTGGGAGGCTGAAGTAGGAGGATCCAGCATCAGACACTAACCAGGGCTCATTCCAAGACTGTTTCAAAATTAATTAATTAAATGATATGTATTTTTGAGGAGAAATTCTGTTGAAGAATCAGTCAAAATTCTTTTTTGTTGTTGCTGTTTGTCAAAGGGTCTCATGTAGTTCCCCCCGACCTCAAAGCTTGATGCCATCAAGGATGAGCTTGAACACTGACCCTCCTCTCCACCCACCCTCCTCCCAATGACCATTGAACATTATAATTTAATCCTGAGATTTCATCTAAATAATCTTACCTTTGCAGAAATACTTCAATATGCTCCATGTTCAACTGTAAAAGGTATGATGGGCTAAAATAGGAAATAATTTTAAAAAGATGTTTAGAAACAGCAATTTCCTCTCCTTAACTACTGAGCAAGCCCAGGGCCTCACACATGCTAGATAAGTACTCTTAACATTGATCTTCAATTATAGCCCCAAAATATCTCACACATACACATACTATTTTAATTGTAGTCTCCTCAAAAAAACATATGCTGGAGTCATAGCTTCCTAAACTCAGAATATTGGACTTAAGGATTTTATAAGTTAAAATAAAGTGAGGTCTTTGGGGGGCAGCTCTAATCCAGCTCTAATCTAAACCTCATGCCTATTAACTAGGCAACTCAGGCTGGAGAGATGGCTCAGTGGTTAGGAGCCCATACTGCTTTTGAGAGAGCCTCAGTTCCTAGCACACATGCCAGGTGGCCCACAACTATGTGTAATCCTGCCCCATGGGATCAAATGCTCACTTTAGATTTCAGCAGGCACACAAATAAGCATAACTAAATAAAATCTTTTAAAAAGCAGGGCAAGTGGGCTATGCCACTAGACAGGCAAAAGAACTGGTGAGGTTGAATGATCTCAAACCCTGGAGAATCTCAGAGATTTGAGAATAGCAGGAGTGGAACCACTCCCTGACTGTCTCTGTACCTGCTCTGGAACATGTAATGGTGACATCCTAATGAGGTATCTAGATAGCCTTTGCCTTCAGCCAATGACCTCCCTTCCTGGATATCATCACGCCCTTCCCCCAAGAGATATACAATCCTGGTTCACCTGAATAAAGTGTATGCAATCACATTCTCCCCCAATAAAGCAACACTACTTGTGTTGAGTCTGTTCATCACAGCCGAATCCCATGCACACCTGGCCAGAACCCATGTACAAGGGACCCCGTAAGAAACCTCAGTCCATGGCACTGGTGAGCAAGCCAGATAGTAAGCCGTACGTAAGCAAGGTTCCTGCTGCAAGCTCCTTCCTGTGTTCGCGTCCTGATGGATTATGGTGGGAAATACAGTCCAAATAAACCCTCTCTTCTTCAAACTGCTTTTGTTCATGGTATTTATCATAGCAACAGAAAGCAAACTATAACACCAACCCTCAAGAGCAAGCAACTTCTGATCACTAATCATACACTTCCTACCTCCAGAACTAGGGTAATGTGTTTCTGTTTTATCTGGTAAGGCAGACCTACTGATTTTAAAAGCAATGTATTCAGTTTATCACTTGAAGTAGTATGTTGGTTCTAGGCCTTCCATACACAGCCTGTATCAGTATGTATGAGTCTTCTATTTAAGTTTATTTGGGGCTTTTATCATGAAGGGATACTGAATTTTGTCAAAGGATTTCCTGCATTTAACAATGACATGAAACAATCACATGATATTTGTATGTTCTGTGTCAGGTTTACTGATGTATGCTTTTTATATCTGAACTGAGACCAAATTGTGATACATGATCTTATAATATTATGATGCTGAAGAATTTGCCTTAGAAGCATTTGGTTGAGTATTTCTACCACTAAGCTAAGCAAGGAGACTGTTTTCTTTTGTTGTTTATTTTGTTGACTTTTGGGGGTTTTAATAATGTATTATTTGGCCAGGGCAGTGGTGGCACACACCTTTAATCCCAGCACTTGGGAGGCAGAGGCA
>NW_022196905.1:100350780-100357767 GCF_008632895.1 Mastomys coucha
AAAAAAAAGTATTATTTGTGTACATGCCTACACATGGGCACTGCATATGATGACACTGATGTAGAAGTCAAAGGATAACTTTTAAGAGTCACTTCTCTTCCACTTTGGGGTCTGGGAGCCATTTCAAATTAGTCAGGCCTTCCTGACAAGTGGTTTTTTTTTTTTTTCTTTTGGTTTTTCGAGACAGGGTTTCTCTGTAGCTCTGGCTGTCCGGGAACTCATTCTGTAGACCAGGCTGGCCTAGAACTCGGAAATCTGCCTGCCTTTGCCTCCCAAATGCTGGGATTAAAGGCGTGTGCCACCACTATCTGGCTCCTGACAAGTGCTTTTATCAACTCAGCCATATTTATGCACTTGTCTCTTGCTTGTCTAGGGTTTTTGTTTGGGTTGTTTTATTTTGCTTTGTTTTTAAACATGATTTTGATATTTAGCTCAGACTTCCTAGAATTCACTATGCAGCCTAGGCTGGCTCATCTTCCTCATGCCTCAGCCTCCCAAATTCCCAAATTCTGAACACATACGTATGTAGCACCACACCCAGCCAGTTATCTCTGTTGAATTCTTACCTGGCTTGGTTGTCATCATCTTGGAAGGATGACTTTAGAAGCATTCCTTCCCTTTGTACTTAGAAAGTAGATTAAGGATGACTTAAGTGTTAGCTGGCTAAGCATCTGGTAGAATTCAGGAGTGGGTCTGGACAGTCCTGGGCTTCTCTTGGCTGGGAGATGTTTTACTAGTGATGCTCAGGTTCTTAGGATCATCTCAGTTGAATTGTGACAGGCCACAGATGTCTAGAAATATACTGACTACTAGATTTTCCAATTTACTAGAATTTCAGTTTTCAAAGTAATTCATATTGATTCTCTGGATTTTAGAAACATTACTACCATCTTCTCATTGTTAGTTTGGATAAATGTCAATTTATTTGCCTTATAAAGTACTGGCTCTGTCTCTCTGATCTTTTGTATTGCTCTTTTAGACACCATGTCATTTCTTTCCACACTGATCTTTTTTTAAAAAAATATTTATTTATTATGTATACAGCATATAGCATTCTGTTTGCATGTATGCCTGAGGGCCAGAAGAGGGCACTAGATCTCTTTAAAGGTGGCTGTGAGCCACTGAAAGAGCTGCAAGCTCTGGACAATAAGCTATCTTTTCAGCCCCACATAATTTTTAATTTAGGTACTCATAGCTACAAATTTCCTCTCAGAACTGTCTTTGCTATATACTGAAGTTTATGGTAGGTGATTTTTTTTTCAGGTGATTCTAAAGCAGTTTTAAATTACCCCACTTTCCTCAATGACACACTGATTGGTCAAAAGTGGATTGGTTATGTTATCAATCTCCAGATCTTTGCCTATTTTCTTCTGCTACTGATTTCTAATTTTATCACAGTATGACCTGATAAGACATACTTTTTAAAAATTTTGTTTAGACATGTTTAGTGGCTTAGAATGTGATTTCTTTTTAGAGAAAGTTTCACAGTTGTTAAGCACGTATATTCTGAAGATCTTGAGTGAAATGCTCTGTAGACATCAGTTAAGAAGCTTCGAGCCATGATGTAGAATCACTAACGTTTTTCTGTTAGTTCTTTCCTCTGAGTAACCAATCTACTGATGAGACTGGAGGCTGAAATCTATGCCACAGTGAATCTAGACGTATCCTTGCTTACAGTACTGTTTTATGAAATTATGTGAAAACATATTCTTCTACCTTCTTAATGGCACGCTCCATTATTTTGGCTTGCGGTCTCTATTGTCAGATACAAGCTAGTCCAGCTTACTCTGAGAGTCCATGTTTTTTAGAATATATTTCCATACTTTAGGTCTAAGTGGGATTCTTCTCCCCATGTCCCGTTTGTCTGGCTGTCTGTATTTGAGACAGGGTATCACAGGGTATCACAGTGTAGCCCTGGCTAGGCCAGAACTCACTGTGGCTGACCTTGAACTCAAGGCCTCCATGTGATGAGTGTGTTTCTTAAAGACAAAAATAGTCTGGGACTTGGAGAGATGACTCAGCAGTTAAGAGCACATACTGCTCTAGCAGAGGACCCAAACTGGATGGCACACAGCCCTGTAACTCCATCTCTAGGGAATCTAACAGCTCTAGCCTCCTTGGCCATCTGCACTCACATGAACATACACACACACATATGCAATTTAAACTGTTTTAAAATGAGAGAAGCTAGTTGGGTAACATTTTAACCCTATCAATTGACCTGCATAATTCTATTAGACAGTTAAGAGAGTTCACATTGAGGGTTACCAGTGAGAGGTACATGGCTAATTCCTGTTGTGTTCTCTTTTAACTTATTCACCTTGTTTTGGAGGCTTGGTAACTCTTACTGGTCATCTGCTTTCCCTGTGACTTATTCTTCCCAATGCTGCTGTGGCTCGTCGTCGTCTTCTCTGCGAGCAGGATCACCTCATGTACCTTCTTTAGTGTGGGCTTAACAGTCTTGTGCTGATCTTGAAAGGCCCTTATTTCTATCTAAATCTTTCTGGATATAATGATATCTTTGGAAGCTATTTATTTTCAGCTTGAAGTGTACCATTCCATGATCTTGTCTGCTGGGAGTATGATGAATTTCTAATGAGCCTGCCTTTGGAAATAGCTTGGCATTCCACCCTTATACCTTTCTATACTGTTTTTTTTTTTCTGTACATTTGACATTTTAGCTAAATCTTCATATGGATAGTTTCTTGAATGCTCCTTTGCTTGAATGTATGTTTCTTCTATAGATTTTAGAAATCCCCTCTAAAAACCAAGTTTAAATTCTCTGGCACTGCAATCACTCCATTATGTCTAGAATTGGCTCCTGAAGAGGGTAGTTGGAGTAGTTCTGTGGGCTTTCATAGCGAGCCGCCTTCTCCCAAGCCTCAGTTCCCACCAGTACATGGAGTGTTGGAACATGGTCCAGGAATGGGGCTGTGAGGAAAATCTGAGCTCTTGTGAGAATACTCAAAAAAAAAAAAAAAAAAAAAAAAAAAAAAAAAAAAAAAAAACCCAAGAGTCTTGTGACCTCAGTTTCTCCAAACATGGAATTGTTCTTGGAATGTATTTTCAGGCTCCCCCAGGGGATAGGAGTGTGTTTACTTCGATTACTCGTTACTGCTTGCTGGCATTATTAACCTGTTCTCTGCTTGCTGGTGTTATTAACCTGTTCTCTGCTTGCTGGCGTTATTAACCTGTTCTCTGCTTGCCACTTGTGACTCGTCCTTGGGAGTGTGTACAGCTTAGACTCTCGAGAACCTTACCCATGAAACCTTGGGGTATAAAACTGTCTGGGGCTCTGACTGAAGCTGGCCTTTGTGTGAGACTTCAGTCTACCTCGTTTATGGCCATTTTCCCAGGTCCCACTGCCTCTAGAGTGGTGATAATGGGCAATAGGCCACATTAACAACAACAAAGACCCACAAACATTTAATTACAAAAGAAAAAAATGCAAACAACTATACTCACAATAAGGAAAAAGAAAAAGCTAGGATGTGTATGGCATAAATTGAAATTACAAAGCTAGTAAAGTTAGAAGTGAAACGAGGTGGTAAGAAGAAAGCATGAAAGGGAGGAAGAGAGAGACAGGAAGAGCAGAAGCACCCACAGGATGGCGGCAAAGACAGAACCACATGATCAAACAGAGAGACCCACCCTCCAGTCCTTCTGATGAGCTTTTCCTCAGACCTGGTTCCTTGCACTGAGTACTGCAGGCATGCATGCTGCCATCACTGCTGTGAGCTAAATGCTTCTCAGTGTTCTCATGGATTGGCCCAACAACCTTGCAAGTTTAATAACATCCTTCCAGTTTCTCTTTCAGCTGACACTAAGAGCCACCTTTTGCATGCTCTTTCATACCAGAGGTGTGCATGTGGTCCTGGGAAATGCCCAAGCAGTAGTTAAGGCATTGTTCACTCAGAGCCAGTTTTACTCCCTAAAGATGCAGTTCCCAGCTCTAAGTCCCCGAGCACACAACGTTACAGGAGTATGCTGTTTCCTTACAAGCCTAATATTCAACATACCTGGATGTCATCTGGTCTGTCTACTGATGCTGTGGCACTCTCTTGCCTTCTCACACCACTACCTCTCCCTGAAGCCACACACTTACTTGATGTCTTTTCTTACATTGGTAGAGATACTGTAAAATTCTAGGCATCTCTAATGTGCCATCTTTCAGTGTATATTATATGTATATGTGTATTAATATACATGTACTGGATAGTAAATAATCAAGAGACTGAGATCGACTCCAACCTTAAGACCATGGGGAGCTGATCGATCCCGATGCCCTGAACAAATACGAGGTATGACAGAGAAGCCGCAGAGTCTGCCAGTTGTCTGTCTTCTTCTTCTTCAAATTCAAGGTAGTCCCAAGGCCTTTTTTTCCTTCCATGATTAAGAATAATTTGGGGGACAGGGTGTCCAATTTTTGATAAAAATCCCTGTGAAACGAGTTTTTAAAAAGGAAGTTGTTGGCATATAAACTATATATCACCCACTTATTCCATATCCACACTCTGTCCATATCCTTCTCTTTGAAGGTATAGACAATTTGTGAAACTTGGTTGGAATGTCACTCTCATTATTAGATCCTTTTATTACACACACACACACACACACACACACACACACACACACACACACACACACAGAGTTTTGTTGATAGCCAAACTACCTGATTGCTGGAGGGAGGGCTTTAGAGTAAGCTAAAGCAGATCATTTCAAAGAGGTGACTGAGCAGTGAAGAGCACTTGCTGCTCTTGCAGAAGGCCCAGGTTTGGTTCCCAGCACCCTCATGGCAGCTCACAACCATCCACAACTCCAGTTCCAAGGGATCTGATACCCTCTTCTGTCCTCCGTGGCCACTATATACATGTGGTGCACAAAACCCACTGTGATAAAATACAATGAGTAACTTTAAAACACAAATAAAGTTGGGCACATCTTTAATCCCACCATTTTGGGAGACAGACGCAAGTGGATCTCTGTGAGTTCAAGGCCAGCTTGCACTGCAAAGAGAGTTCCAGGACAGCTAGAACTATGTAGAGAGACCTTGTCTCCAAAATACCAAAATAAAAGAAGAGAGAAACCATTTCAGCATGAAAACAATATAAGTGCTTTCTGATTCAGTATGGCAGCTGCTGGTAGTGACTGGATGGGCGGGGGTCTTGGGGGAGTGCTTAACCAGGCAATGACACTGACGGGATAGTGTGTGTGTGTGTGTGTGTGTGTGTGTGTGTGTGTGTGTGTGTGCGTGCTTAACCAGGCACTGACAGGATAGTGTATATGTGTGCATGTGTATGTGTGTATATGTGTGTGTATGTGTATGTGTGTGTATGTGTGTGTGTGAGTGGGTGTGTGTATGTGTGTGTGTGCTTAGTGACAGGACAAGGGTGGGGACGATGCTTAGCAAGTACAGAATTCAGGTAGAAAGACATGTTCTAGATGACAGTGCTGGTGACTGCACAGCAATGGAAATACACTTAATGCTGTACTTTAAAATGCTTAAGATAGGGGCTGGCTGCTCTTCTAGAGGATCCAAGTTCAATTCCTAGCACCCACATGTTGGCTAACAACTAAGATCTGATGCCCTCTTCTGGTTTCCACAGGTACTGCATGCATGTGGTACACATGCATTCAGGCCAAATACACACAAACACATAAAAACAACACTCACTCACACATATACTCTCTCTAAAGAAATAATATGAAATTAATACCAATGACTTGTATTAGAATATTAAGAGAAAATATATACATTTTCAAGACCTTATATGCATGTATACATTTTCTTATTTATTAGCATATAAGTAGAAACATTCGGAAGGCTTTGGATAACATTATTGCTATTTAATTTCCATCCTGTTGTTTATCTATGTTCTAAACAACTACACACTGCCCTATTAATAAATCATCAGTTTAACTGGTCATATATCACAATATAGCAGGATAAATTTAAAATTACAAGTATTATAGCTGGACTGGCTGTACTTACTATTATTTCAGATGCAAAACACCGAAAAGGGTCATTTCCAACTCCTTCCAACTGTTCCAAGAATTGTGCTGTCAGCAGAGGGCACTTCAAGCTTTTGAAACAACTACGGCATGAGAAATAGGTAACTATGAACTCAACACTCCCAAGGCACAACACATCTGCCGCTGTAACAGTGTAACAAGTGGGACCTGTGAAAGGTGGCTCCACTCTCCTGGGAGAGCAGCAGCTGTTCTGAAAACATGAGCTCAGCAGCCCTGAGCCACAGTCAGCCTTAGCAATCTTGGCCTAGAGCTGCAAGCCAAAATATTTTTATTTATGGTATTTTACTATAGTCATACAAGTGGCCTAAGGCAAGCACAGATAGTTCAGTGTCTGTAACACATGATGACTCCTTTCGCACTTGTGACAGTAATGGGAAAGCATGAGAATGCTTTGCTAGACTGCATAGCTCAGATTCAATTCAGTTTCTAGAGTGTTAAAATTAATGCCGGATATCTCCTAAGGTCCAGTGCTAGTCCAAGAGGTTGCCATAACTGGTCCAAGGAAAATTCAGGACAATATAGTAAGTTTTTCATAAAGCTGCATTATTTTAAATGCCTTAACCCAGCAAAACAGAAAAGTAACAATAGCATTAGTCTCCGAAATTAAAATAAAAAAACAAATCAGTACTGTCCAAGAGAAATTTAACACAAATTCCATATATAATTTAGAATTTAAGATTCCTTAGGCCAGGCAGTAGTGGTGCATGCACTTAATCCCAACACTTGGGAAGCATAGGAATACAGTATAATACATATATGAAAGTCAGAGAACAATACCAGTGTGTATGTGTATATATATATGTATGAATAGAGAATAATACACTATTTGTATAGAATATATATATGAAATAGAGAGCTGGGTAGTGGTAGTGCATGCCCTTAATCCCAGCACTTGGGAGGCAGAGGCAGGCAGATTTCGAGTTCGAGGCCAGCCTGGTCTAGAGTGAGTTCCAG